>NC_138772.1:508202011-508219511 GCF_965119305.1 Pelophylax lessonae | reverse complement strand
TAACAAGACACCTGCCGCAGTGTAACCCAGGCGACAGGCCGCTAATTGTAGTCGCCGATGCGACCTGGAGCCTGGCTTTTGTTGAGCCCTGTCCTAAACGGTGCACATTTTGGAAGATATTTACTGTACCTCTAGGTAAGCCTTACAGGCTTACCTATATGGAAAATCAACCAAGGGAGTTTAATTCCACTTGGACAAGCTGAAGTTAGAAGCTGATTGGCTACCATGCACTGCTGCACCAGATTTTGCACTCTCCAGTTTTAGTATATCAACCGCAGTTTTTTCTAGCTAATCCTCTGAGGCTTGTACTGTTCAAATTCCTTCAGGAATTTATTGATGGTAAATTAGTTTAACTATTAGAAAGGTTAAAGGATTATTGTCCCTAGAGGCTTTGTGTCAGAACAGAGGAAACCTTTTTGATTAGGAGTGACAATTGCCCTTTCCACACTTTGCCTGTTTTTTATTGGTTAGCGAATAAAGAAAATTTCCAAGTCTTTGGGCTGGTTCCACAACTTTGCCTGCTTGTTAACATGCATGTTGATGCAGGGTTGATGAACTGTTAACACATTGTAAACCAGTTTTGTGGAGCATCCCTTTCATTTGTACTGGACCTCCAACACGCTTAAAACCACAACGTATCGCAGTACATATGTGCAATGCAATCAAAGTCCATGCTCTGCCTCAAACAAGGCATACATCTTTACCCAGTCGTCTTTGGGTTTGGCAGCTTTGACTATCTTGACTTGCCACCCTGGGATGACATAACTGCATGCGCACAGGAGTTTAGTAAAGTGATTGTAAAGGTTAGTTTTTTATAACAAACATGTTCTACTTACCTGCTCTGTGCAACGGTTTTGCACAGAGCAGCCCCGATCCTCCTTTTCTGGGGTGCCCTATTGTCGCTCCTGGCCTCTCCTCTTCATCGGGTGCTCCTACGGAGAGCCGCTTTCCATGGGGGCACCCGTGCATGCGCCCTCACGATTCCTGCTGCTGCATCTATTGACACAGACATCAGGACTCAGATCGGCCCCCCCCCCGCTCCCGTGCAACTGGATTTGATTGACCACAGCGGGAGCCAATGGCTCCTGCTGCTATCAATCTATCCAATGAGGACCCAAGACAGCAACTGGAGCTGATGGGCTTGCTCGTCATGGGAACAATTGGGTTCAGATAAGAAAAATAGGAGGGGGTTTGGGGAGCAGCTGCAGTACCAAAGGTTTTTCACCTTAATGCAGTAGGGTGAAAAACCATGAGACTTTACAACTCCTTTAATCCCGGAACCAAGGAATGCTGAAAGCCTGTGAAGGGCATTAAATCTGACTTGGCGTTCCATCACTGTGTGTGCTACAAAAACCAACCAATTATATTGTTTTATTCTACCACATTGCACGTGGAAGATAGAATGTATTAGGCGGAAATGAGCGGCACCGGTTGACACTAAAGAGTGGTTTGGTTTGTGCATAAAGAAGTTTATTATTACTTAAAAATCACCATAAAAGAAATTATTGCTTAGTAAATGTGTATACAGTAAACCCCCGCTCCATTGCGGTTCAGTTTTTGCGGTCCCGGTATATTGCGTTTTTTTTTTTTTTTTGTAATGTTATTTTACTATATAAATCATTAAAAATGAAATATTTTTGTGTTTTTCCATAGCTCTTGCTATGTCTCTCAGTATCTTTTGTGTTTAAATGAGTTTCTATTGTTTTAAAAGTGTGTTTAAAGACCTTAAAATGCTTTTACACGTACAGTGACAGTAAAAAAAACATGCCTACAATGCATTTTAATAGGGTTTTTCTATTTCGCGGATTTTCACTTTTCGCGGCGGGGTTCGGAACGTAACCCCCGCAATGGAGGGGTGTTTACTGTATACTGTTCTTATTAAACACACTTTTTTTTGTATTGTTAATTGGACCCTTCAACCTCACTCACCAGTGTGGATTCACTATGGCATGGAAGGGGTCAAAGTTCAGTGGAGGACCACCTATGTAGCCTGTCCATGAATTGGGATTAACTCCATTCCACCCCTTTTAACAAATCCTATTCTTTGACTAAATACCACCAGCAAGTGTCTTAATTGTTGCTGCAGGATGTCTACCTCCACCATTGTGTGTGTTTTTTTTTTTTTAAATGCGTTGGAACAAAGGTTAGGTTAGTCCAAAGACCGTTTGGAGTTAAATCCTAAAAAGAATCAAAAAGTTGTGTACAGAGGAGATTTATCCTTTTTTATTTAGAGGTTTATCTGGCATTCTTTGTAAATAAAAATTGTATTTACTGATGGGAGATGTATTTGCCCTCAGATGACTTGTGTACCACGAGGACCCGCTGTGATCATCATCTTCCCGTTCCTGCTCAGTTTATGCTCTTCATTGAACCTTCTTCATCAAAATTCAAGTTTTGTAAAAAGCTAGTTAGATCGCAGCTCGATGGTTTTTATGCAAAATGGAAAGTTCAAGGAAATCAAGTTTTATTCTGGAAAAAAATTGCATTTTTCAGACTGCATACAAACAGTTAAAATACACATAGAGAGGATTTCTGTTCATTCAGTCCTGAATTCTACACAGCCCTGCCAGGTCGGCGCCCTGACTTTTCTCTACTGAAGTTGAACAATGCAGCCTGGTCATCTCCCCGCCCCAAGCATGTGACTGGACCATGAAGGAGCAGCAGAACAGGGATGAGTTCTGAACTATTAACTAAGGGGAACTATTCACCCTTCTGTATTTTTCAAGTCTCATGGAGGAATATCTTCTGTACTGTATTGGGCAGAATGTTTCCCTTATAGCATGCTAGAAAGATCATTGATGTCATGCCGCTTGCTCTGCCAAGTGGCCTTGACCCTGGGAATGGTCAGGTTACAATCTGCCATAGCTCAAGGAACCCGTAACATCCTTTCTCAAATTTTTTTCCTTGGAGGAACCCTTGGAATATAATTCAGGCCTCGAGGAACCCCTACTAAAACTAGTTATTTGGGTAGCAGGATTAAAAATGCCCCCTTAAATTGGAGTCCAGTAAAATGCCCCACAGTGGTGGCTACATTACCACCTTTGAAGACGGCTAAAAAAGATCATAGATATCATGCAGGTGGCTCTGCCAAGAAGCGTTGGCTCAGGAACTGTGCAGGCAATCAGCTGCAGCTCATGGTACCCATAGCTACATCTGGAGAACCGTGGCTGAGACTGGCTTCTTTAGCAGCTGTCTCCAAATTGCGGTCTGTGGGCTGGATGTGACACTTTGCTTGTCTTTATCCGGCTCTTGGGGCGCTGTTCCTCCCACAGACACTGGCGATAGGGGGGGGGGGCGCCGTTCCTCCCACAGACACTGGCGATAGGGGGGGGGGTGCCGTTCCTCCCACAGGCACCGACGATGGGGCGCCGTTCCTCCCACAGACACCGACGATTGGGGGGGGGGGGGGTTCCAGACACCGACGATGGGGGGGGGGGGCTCCGTTCCTCCCACAGACACTGACAATGGGGGGGGGGTTGCCGTTCCTCCCACACGCCGATGATTGGGGGGGGTTGTTCCAGACCCCGATGATGGGGGGGGGGGGGGGCTCCGTTCCTCCCACAGATACCGTGGCATTTTCTAATATCACTGCCCTTAATTTGGCCCCTCTAAAGCCTCAAGGGAAGTAAACTGGCCCTTTGTTCAGAAAGTTTGGAGACCCCTGCTCTATAGGAACCCTGTGGTTCCACAGAACCAGAACTATAGATAAATTAAGAGTTTGTGTAATTAATTTTATACTGTTTGTGGGGATGATTTTGAGTTGGCCCCTATAATTCCTACATAAAGCTTAGGTTTAAACTAAAATCCTAATTTTAAAAGTGATTGTTATTTTTCTTGGTGTACTCCTAACCTACAAAGTAGTTGCCAAAGTGAGACGAAATCCAGTTTTTAAGGTGAGTGAGAAGGGCTGGAAAAATATTGACGTTCAGCAGCCATCTTGTCGCTTTAAATAATAGGCTTTCCAAAGCCTATCTAGCCATACAACTGTGAGGCAGTTAAATAGAGTGCGAACATTGATAAACTGTCTGTTCTGCTCTGTGCACTCCTCCAAATATTTTATACTGATTACACGTCTGAATATGGATCAGGGACAGCCAAACTGCAGCCATTGTCATGGCAACCTCCCGACTGAATATATTGCTGTTTTTACTGCCTGTCGTATGAGGCGTAGAAGTGGGCAGCATGAATGAACCCAGGCCGGTAATACAAGCTCCTACAATTAGCATCCCCTGGCCTTTTATGAAGAAATTGTGAGGTAGAAGAGTTGGCAAGTGCAGCCTAATGCTTCCGTTCTAAGTGTTAAATGAAGCGGGGCCCGAAGTCTGCTTTAAAACCTAGTTAGCAAGTGAAATCTGAAGAATTCCTTCACTTGATATTCTTCCTCTCGTTGCAGACTCTGGAAGATTGTGCTTCACCGAGATGGTGAATGTCACCGGCTCGGTGATCACTGCAGCGTGTGTTGTGCCTTTATTATTTTTCATTTTATTTCTTTTGATTGCGATCTCCGTTGCTGTGTGTGTTAGAATGGCTATGGAAGTTGAAGATTTCATGAATGATGATGTGGAGCTTTTAATTTGAAGTGTATCTTTAAGCATAACCTTTTTGTTCCTTTCTCCTTCCTTCTTTTTTTGTAAATTGTTTTATATTTTGCAAGCCTGAAGAAGGGTTAGATCAGAGTTTCTCAACCAGGGTTCCTCCAGAAGTTGCTTGGGGTTCCTTGAGCGATGAAGAATTTTTGCCTCTCGGAATAAGCTCCCACTGGCACCATTCATCTTTTTAGCTTTCTGTAAGAGGTGGAGATTCTTCCCAATGACCACAAGTCTAAAGCCTAGTACACACGCAAAGATTATCGGCCGACCGATCGTCCGTCTTTTGTCCAGAGTGTTTTTTTGTTTGGAATGTGCCTAGACTGCACACAAATTTTCTCGCCCGACAAAATTCTTCTTCAGAAGTGATGTCATGTGTTGGTTTGCTTTCTTTGTGTTCTTTCATCTCTGAGCATGCCCAGTCTTGCTCATAAGATTCTTCCCTGTCGAAATCTGTACTGACTGCACGAAAATCGGACGTGTTTTGACGGCGGACAAAAATTTTATAGCCTGCACACCAGATTTTTTTTCGGTCGGTTGTCGGAAGCATCATACTAACAAGCCAAAAATCGGCAGATCGGTCGTCGGACGAAAATTCCCTGCCGATTTTCAACGCGTGTGCTTTAGGAACATTTTTCCCACTGACCATCACACTAATGTATCATGAGTTGTAGATTTAGTGGTTATTAGTAGGGGCTCCCTGAGACCAAAAAGTTATTTCAAGGGTTCCTCTGTGTTGAGAAGGTTGAGAGAGACTGGGTTGAACCCTCCGAAGTTTTTATTACCGTATTTGTCTTTTTGGGGAGATTCCCCCCCCCCTTTCTTTTTTTGTTGATAACCTTTGGCACCAAAACAAGAGGTAATTATCCAGTGGTGGGCTACTGTCTAAGAGGGGATTACCTAATACTTTGGGTTACCTTTGGTGAAATTCAAAGTGGATCTTTAGTGTAAATTTTAAAAATGTGTGAGGAAAAAAGATGAATGGCGTCAGTGGGAGCTTATTCCAAGAGGCAGAAATTGTTCATCGCTCAAGGAACCCCAAGCAACTTCTGGAGGAACCCGGTTGAGAAACTCTGAATTCTAACCCTTCTTCAGGCTCGCAAAAAATAAAACAATTTACAAAAAAGGAAGGAGAAAGGAACAAAAAGGTTATGCTTAAAGATACACTTCAAATTAAAAGCTCCACATCATCATTCATGAAATCTTCAACTTCCATAGCCATTCTGACACACACAGCAACGGAGATCGTAATCAAAAGAAATAAAATTAAAAATAATAAGGCACAACACGCTGCAGTGATCACCGGTGACATTCACCATCTCGGTGCAGCATGTTTCTGCAATAGAAAAACCCCTTTTAGCTTTCTGTAAGTGGTGGGGATTCTTCCCAATGACCACAAGTGTAAGGAACATTCTTCCCACTGACCATCATACTAATATATCATGAGTTGTAGATTTAGTAGTTATTGGTAGGGGCTCCCTGAGACAAAGTTTATTTCAAGGGTTCCTCTGTGTTGAGAGAGGACTGGGTTGGACCCTCCAAAGTTTTTATTACCGTATGTGTCTTGTTGGGGAGATTCCCCCCTTCGTTTTTTTTGTTGATGACCTTTGGCACCAAAACAAGAGGAAAGGGGAAATTATCCAGTGGTGGGCTACTGTCTAAGAGGGGATTACCTAATACTTTGGGTTACCTTTGGTGAAATTCAAAGTGGATCTTTAGTGTAAATTTTAAAAATGTGTGAGGAAAAAGGGGTTTTTCTATTGCAGAAACATGTTAAGCCCTTCTGCCATAAAGACTCCTTACCTACCTCTTGACAAAGTTCCCAAACTGTGTGCTGTGCCTCGCATGTACGGCGATTTACAACATCACGTCCAGGGTAATTCGGGTGGCTGAGCCTAGAATTGCTGGAGTGGTTGGGACTATAGTTCTACTTTGGAACTACTAATCAGTAGATACAGAAATATGTTTTTATACTTAAAATAAAAATGTAATTTTTTTTTAATACTGAATACTAAAAAAATGAGTGCCCCTGCCCTATGCTGCCTGCCTGTTGTTTTTTAGTCCGATCAGTATCCCATAAGAAGACCAGTACCTAGGTTTGGTAGGAACAGGGCAAAGCTTGACTTTTACAGGGAAAAGACGACAACTTGGGAGGAAAGGAGAGGACAGATTGTTGTGATTATTTTAAGATGAGGTTGGTGATGTAAATGGATGCAAAGCTGCTGTTAGCGTTTTAATGGAAGCCAGAGGAGAGATTGGCACTGAGGGGTGGTGGACACTGAGAGGTTGGTAAGATGGATGAGCCTGATGGCATGGCAGCATTCATGATAGACAGAAGAGGGGATAGCCAGCATTGAGATGGGTCAATAAGGAGGGAGTTGCAAAAGTCGAAAAAATAAAAAGCAGTTTGAGCACATTGGAGGAAGGCTATCATGCAAGTCTCTATTGATATACAAAACCATGCCTGGAGTTCAGTTTAAGACCCCCCACCCTATAGTTGGGTGGGTTCTCCAATATAATTCTGTATGTAATGCTCTACTGAGAGGAAAAAAAACATAGTACATCTTTTCATTTTTTCTTTTTTTTATGGTAATCTCTGACAAGCAAACATTGCCTTCACTGTCTACCACCGCCGTCCCTGCTCCAGTGTGATGGCTCAAACTCCAAGGCCAGAACACGTTAAAGGATTTTTTTGTTTTTTTTTTGTACAAGTTTAAAGCCATGTGAAGGTTACCGTATTTTCCGGCGTATAAGACGACCCCCCTAATTTTCATCTACCGGTAATACTTATACTTAGGTTACCTTGGAGATATTATACTCGGCGTATAAGACGACCCCCCATTTTTGGGTGCTTTTTTTGAGGTTCAAAAGTAGTCTTATACGCCAGAAAATACAGTATTCCTACTTTTGTATATAAATAATTGCATTTTTTTTTTAGAATTTTTGTGCAAGGTTGCAATTTGTATTAAAGGGGAAATTCAGCAGCAGTGCAGTCATCCACCAATAGACAAGTATTAGCAAATTGTACAGCCCAAAGTTTGGGTCCTACACTCCATCTTAAATGCCCAGGCTACTTTGCAAAATTAGCACTTCTATGCTGCTACCTACCAATCGTAGATCAGGAAATATCCCAGGTTGGTGAGAAGGCTGTGAGCATTATTGGGCACACATACCGGCTGCATATGAAGATCATGGTGTAAATTGAATAAAGTGGCAAGGAGTCCCCTGATAAGACATTGCCATATGTTGTGTTGGCATTCTGTTGATAGTGGCAACTTGTGGGCCCATTAAGAGTCGGTTCACATTGGGGCGACATGACTCTGTACTACTTTGGGGGCGACTTGTGCATTCCCATGCACCACGACTTTGGAGCGACTTGCATGGACTTCACATAATGGAAGTCTATGCAAGTCGCTCCGAGGTCGCCCCGAAGTAGTACAGGACCCTTTTTCTAAGTCGGAGCGACTTGTGTAGCTCCTATTAGAACGGGACCTGTAGCATCAATGGACCGCGAGGGAGCGCGACTTGTCAGGCTGACAAGTCGCCTGACAAGTCGCGCTAGTGTGGATCGGCTCTTAAGCGCCCATTCAGACTAGCGCGGCACAAATTGCTGGGGCGACCTGTGAACCGCGACCTGTGCACCGCGACCTCGGCGCGACTTGCAGGGACTTCATATAATTGAAGTCAATGCAAAGTCGCCTCCAGGTCGCCCCAAAGTAGTACAGGACCCTTTTTCTAAGTCGGAGCGACTTGTGTCGCTCCTATTAGAACGGGTCCTGTGCTATTCAATGGCGAGCGAGCAACTGCGACTTGTCAGGCGATGAAGTCGCCTGACAAGTCGCGCTAGTGTGTGTGTGTGTGTGTGTGTGTTTTTTATTTTTTTTTTAATAGCTGCTTGTGCTTTAGAAAAGGAATCAGGCAGTTGGGGTTCCACTAGTTGCTATAGCAGTTCTTGATATGTTTTGAATTATTTTTGCTTGAAATCAATGTATATTGTGCTCTTTGTTGCTAACCTGTAGTGATTTTAGTTTAGGTTTTGTTTCCCAAATATAAAAACATAAAGATGTACTCCAATCAGATGTTAACATTTCAAAATATAATAGCTGCAGTTCCATCCTGTGGCATAGGCCTGATGCATGTAAAGGCGTGCATTCTAGTGTGAATGAGCCCTCCTGCTTAGCTTGATTGCCATGTATCTGCCATGTACTGTATGTGCCATGTGTGTGCTTCAATCATAAGAACTGAATGGACAGTTCTACCAGTGTGTGCGTTTTCTCATACCCATAGCGTGCCTGCAACTCTGCTATTTTTATCGTGCACGGCTTCGCTGTTTTGGGTAATGTGATTAATAATTGCTGAAGTCACCACGCCAGGCCGTATTATAAATGACATTTTGTTATTCAGCCAATCGGTTTGAGGCTTTTTGCGCCGCTCCAGACACTGCTTCGCTGCTAACTATATGTCACTTGCACACTGGAGCGTTTAAAATATAGCAAGTGGAGGAAATGAAATATGACTTTTTTTTTTTTTTTTTCTGTTCACGTCTGACTGTGGTTCTGCGGCTTAATCCTTATGTCAAAGGCCAGTAGCTTGTAGCAGCCAATCAGAATACACCTTACACTGACTGATTAGCCTATAGCAAAACCCGGATCTGATTGTTCTGTTACTTCACTTTGTGCCCTATTATGGATCATCGTATTTGTCTTATTGAGCAAGGGCAGTAGAAGACTATTATTGATGCTTGGTCAATTAAAGGGTAACTGCATAGTCTTGGTAGGTCTAAGGCTGGCCAATAATGAGTACATGGGGGGGGGAAAAAATCAGCAAATAAAAAAAAAAAATAGCGTAAACAATTGCGACACAAATCATATTGTAATTGAATATTTATTAAAAGCTACCTTTCCTTTTCAATCTGCAGCTGTTGTAATTTTCTGAAAGTGCAATGCAATATGGCCGCCTGGAGGTGTTCTGTATACAGAATGTATACTGACCACACCCCAGAAACATAATTTCCTGCTAGTGTGATTGGCTCACCAATCTTCCCAGAAGTCTGCAAGATACAAGTCAGATTTCTGGCATCCCCTGCAACAAAAATCTAATTTTTGGTGAAATACTCCCAATAGGAACAGGTCTAAAGGGATGCAGGCCCAGCAGATTTCCTCATTAGAGACCTGCAGCTGCCACAGCTGATAGATAATTATGAAACCACTCCCATTTGACTCGCGAGGCACAGAAGAACAAAAGGTAGGAATCTGCAACAAATTTTGTTAAAATCCTTCTAATTTACAGAGATCACCCAGAGGGGAATAATTTTTTTTTCTCAAAGTGGAGTTATGCTTTAAGGACGGCCTAAAAAAAAATCGGACGAGAAATTTCGTAAACATTTTTGCACTGTCAACTAAAAACGGTAATTAACGCTGAGCAAGAGAGAAAAATCGGAGGATATTTCGTCCGATTTTCGTCAAGTGTGTACGGGCCTTAAGGAAAGTCATCCATTTAATAGAGACTGTCGCATTCCACAGGGCATTAGAATGTTTGTTTGCAAAGGGCTATTGATGATCTCTGCCTGTCCAGTGGTGGAGGAGGGGATGTAAGAAGAGCGGCTCCTTAGAAAGGATTGTGTACTCTCCAGCGTTACGCAGGGTGGACTGGAATCCCTTAGCACTGTATGTCTTGTATTCTGCACAAACCACTATATATGTCATAGTACAGCTTTGTGTGTTCGTGAACTGGAACTGACGTCATCAGGAGTTGAGTGGTGGAGACCTCAGTCTACTGTGGAAGTGACCATTGGAACTTTAAGGAACACCCAGCATTCCTTCATACTTACTCATAAATAGTAATAATAATAAAAAGTCACCATTGAAACATTGGGCTGCCGCTTGTTGTAGGAGGAACTCCGATTGACCTAGTGACTAACTTCATGATTTGCGTCATTTCATTGACCGGTCAGAAGACTCCTGGTTTGTCCCACACATCAAGGTTCAGGTTGGCCACCTACTCCTCCCTACAATACCGCTCAGCTTTAGGGATGCACCGATCCAACTTTTTTGGACCCAATACCGATATCTGGCGTTGTGAAATCGCCGATACCGGAACCGATCCGGAGCTACACACAAAGCATGCGGCTGCAGTACAGAGCAAAGCCGCTGCTTCATGTGTATGTCTCCTCCATTCACAGGCGGAGTACATCTGATATCACTCCGCCTGTGAGCCGGACCTATACAGGAAGTAGCGGCTCCCATCCCATACTACTACTGCACCAAGTAAGGGATGGCTGTGCCGTTACCAAGCAAAAACCGGATCGGCCAGTGGATCGGTCAATGTTACCGACCCCCCCCCCCCCCCCGATCCAGCTATAATGGCCATATCGGCGCCGATATCGGATCGGTGCATCCCTACTCCGCTTCATGCCCTGCCCATCCATACACCCACTAACTTCATCATTTTGCATCTAACAGCATCATTTGTTTGGCAAGTCAAAAGACTCCTGGCCTAACCACCCCCCACCACTCCAGAAAGGTTAATATTGGCCTCATTTCCCACCTCCCTCTTCTCCCTTTCCTTCCAATGTCACCCACATTCATGCCCATTTGCAACTGTAATGCTTATTGCATGATGGGAATAGAGTAGTGCTCTCGTTCTCCTAAATTGAGTTTTTAATCTACTAAATAAGAATGTTTGTAATGTACATTTATAACCAAACTTGGGAAACAATTTCATTAATTCCCCAGGGATCCGCTTTAAATGCAACCAGTCACGAAACACCAGCAGTGTTGTGCTTTGCAGAAAGTGTTTTCTGAATTTGCTCTGTGAACAGTTTGCTTGCAGATAGTCCAACTCCTCCACAGCTCCAAGGTGTCACGTTTTCCAGATAGTCCAACTCCTCCACAGCTCCAAGGTGTCACGTTTTCCAGATAGTCCAACTCCTCCACAGCTCCAAGGTGTCACGTTTTCCAGATAGTCCAACTCCTCCACAGCTCCAAGGTGTCACGTGTTGCAGATAGTCCAACTCCTCCACAGCTCCAAGGTGTCACGTGTTGCAGATAGTCCAACTCCCCCCATAGCTGCAAGGTGTCACGTGTTGCAGATAGTCCAGCTCCCCCCATAGCTGCAAGGTGTCACGTGTTGCAGATAGTCCAGCTCCCCCCCCAGCTCCAAGGTGTCGCGTGTTGCAGATAGTCCAGCTCCCCCCATAGCTCCAAGGTGTCGCGTGTTGCAGATAGTCCAGCTCTTCCACAGCTCCAAGGTGTCGCGTGTTGCAGATAGTCCAGCTCCCCCCCAGCTCCAAGGTGTCACGTGTTGCAGATAGTCCAACTCCTCCACAGCTCCAAGGTGTCACGTGATGCAGATAGTCCAGCTCCCCCCATAGCTCCAAGGTGTCACGTGTTTTCAGATAGTCCAGCTCTTCCACAGCTCCAAGGTATCACGTTTTCCAGATAGTCCAGCTCCCCCCCTAGCTCCAAGGTGTCACGTGTTACAGATAGTCCAGCTCTCGCACAGCTCCAGGGTGTCACGTGTTGCAGATAGTCCAGCTTCAAGTTGTCATGTGTTGCAGATAGTGCAGCTTTTCCCCTAGCTTCAAGTTGTTGCAGATAGTCCAGCTCTCGCACAGCTCCAAGGTGTCACGTTTTCCAGATAGTCCAGCTCTTTCCCACCTCTAAGGCGTCATCCCTTATTAGCAGCAGATATTTCCTCTCTATGATGCGCTCTTGCTATGATGTGAAAATATTTAAAAAGAAAATATGTTCCCTGTTTTGAAATGGCTTTTCTTTCCCTTAGATGGACAATAAAACATATGGGCCTGGTTTATGCAGTGTGCGGGGAACGTAATTACCTCCTTGCTTGGATTTCTAGGAACCTGAGTGGGGTCTGTTATTCTGTTTACAATGACAGATGCACGCCTGCAAGTTCAGCTCTGTACATTTGGCACAGGCCTACTTCTTTTTAAATTGTAGTTTTCAGATAGACAAATCGACTTTTCCAAGCTGCTAGGGGAAAAACAGGATAAAGAGCCCAATAGAATCTGTGCTTTAATATGGCGGAATAAGTCATTATAATTTTATGTGTAAGGAAGAGTCTCTCCTGTTACTCCAGATGGTGCGAGCATTTTTCCTGCGCTTGTACTAATAAAATGCAACATTAAATCTTCGCTCGGCGCGTGTTTCCATTCCTATTCTATTGTCCCTGAGTGACAAGATAACAACATTCGTTTCTCCCAGAATTGTCGGAAAATTATTTGTCTCTAAAAATACCCGTACATAGGGAGGATTGTTTTCTCATTAACTTTTTGTGTTTTTTTTTTTTTTTTTTTTTTTTTACGTATTAAATGGTCTATTCAGTGATTAAACTTGTAACGGCTCCTAAGATGAGAGGAAGAGCTCAAAAAAAAAGTTTTGCCTTTATTTATACTTTAATCTAAACTGTAGATAATCAGCCGTAACATTATGAGCACTGACAGGTAAAGTGAAAACATTGATTATCCTTTACAATGGCACCTGAAATGGGTGGGATACATTGGGCAGCAAGTGAACATGGTTTTCTATGTGTCAAAAACAGGAACAAATGTGCAAGCTTAGGGCTTCAAGGGACTTTGACAAGGGCCAAATTATAATGGCTAGATGACTGGGTAAGAACAACTCCAAAACTGCAGCTCCTGTGGGATGTTCCCGGTCTGCTGTGGTCAGGATCTACCAAAAGTGGTCCAAGGAAGGACAACCATTGAGTGGGTCATGGCCAAAGCTCATTGATGCATGTGGGAGCGAAGTTTGGCCTGTGTAGTCTGATTTATTATGTCTACTGTACCTCAGATTGGTGAAAAAGTGAATGCTGGTTCTGATAGAAAGGTAGGTCGTAGTTTGTTGTGTATGGGGCTGTGCAGCCACAGACTGGTTAGGGTGTCCATGCTGACCCGTGTCCACAGCCAAAAGCGCCTTGGCATGTGCGTATCAGAACTGGACCATGGAGAAATGGAAGAAGGTGGCCTGGTCTGAGGAATTCAAAACGGGTTTGAGGAACACCACAATGACTAAAGCTGGATACACACTATACCAGTGGTCCTCAACTCCGGTCCTCAGGGCCCACTAACAGGCCAGATTTAAGTATTACCTTGGGGAGATGCAGACTAGAATACTGCAATCACTGAGCAGCAAATTATATCACCTGGGATGTATTTCAGTTATCTTGCAAACCTGGCCTGTTAGTGGGCCCTGTAGGCCAGGGTTGAGGACCACTGCTCTATACAACTTTTGTGGTTAGATTTCCTTTAGATTTAAGCCCCGTACACACATACTGATCGTTGGCCGAACGATCGGCCGTCTTTTGTCCAGGGCTGTCGTGTCTGTTGAAAACTGCAAAAGACTGCACACGAATTTTGTCGGCCAACAACAGCCGACTGCAGAAGTGATGTCATGTGATGGTTAACTTTCCTTGTCTTTTTTTTCTTTTCTGAGCATGCCCAGTCTTGCTAATCTGCTGTCTGTTGGCTGAAATCTGTACTGACTGGAGAACAATAAAGTCTGCACGACAGATTCTGTTCGGCCGAAAATGCGCTGTCGGAAGCATCATACTAACAAGCCTACAATAGGCCAATCGGCTGTCGGCCGAATATTTATGGCCGACAATCGGTACGTGTGTACGGGGCTTAACCTTCAACTATGTAGTGCAAGGGCCTGCCTGATTGCATACAAATTGCAAGTGTTTAGGTCTGACCTCATATTATATGGTTTTGGTAAATCTAAAGGAAAAAATCTAAAGAAAATTGTATAGTGTGTATCCAGATTTAGAGATGTTAGCGTTTAGCCTCCAGACTCTCCAGATCTAATAGAGCATCTGTGGGAAGTGCTGGAAAACAAGTCCAATCCATGTATTTCAATTTACAAGACTTATGCCCCGTACACACGTACCGATTGTCGGCCGTAAAGATTCGGCCCACAACCGATCGGCCGATTGTAGGCTTGTTAGTATGATGCTTCCGACAGCCGACAGCGCACTTTCGGCCGAAAAGAATCTGTCGTGCAGGCATTAAAATTTTTGTACGCCGACAACAGAATGGCCGATTGTGCATCAGTCAGTACAGATTTCGGCCGACAGACAGCAGATTAGCAAGACTGGGCATGCTCAGAGAAGAAAAAAGACAAGGAAAGTTAACCATCACATGACATCACTTCTGCAGTCGGCTGTTGTTGGCCGACAAAATTTGTGTGCAGTCTTTTGCACTTTTCAGTGGACAGGACAGCCCTGGACAAAAGATGGCCGATCGGTCGGCCGACGATCAGTACGTGTGTACGAGGCATTAGACTCTGTTCACACTATGTCGGATCCGACTTCGGGGCGACCTGTGAAGTCGCGTGCAGCGCGACTTACACAGACTTCATAAAATGAATGTCTATGCAAGTCGCTCCCAGGTCACCCCGAAGTAGTACAGGACCCTTTTTCTAAGTCGGAGCGACTTGTGTTGCTCCTAATAGAACTGTTCCTGTACTACACTATGGGACGCGACGGTGCGAGACTTGTCAGGCTGACCAAGTCGCGGTCCAAGTCGGATCAGTGTGAATGGGCTGTTAAGGCTCCATTCACACCTGAACGTATCGTTTTCAGGCGTTTTTTTTTTTTTTTTTTTTGTAGTGTTTTTAGTGCGATTGTGGTGCGAATTCAGCCATACAAACTGGCTGAATTTGCACTGCACAGACATCGCATGTGATTTTAGGAGCAGTGCGCTCCGAATTACATGCCATGACTGTGATCACACTAATGTGAACCGGCACTAAAACAGGAAACCTGGGGCAGTGATCATGGCACCAGCGCAAACTGGAAAATAAGCAAGATAATAAAAAATAAAAACACGCACAGGAGCCTGCAAAACATTGCAATGTGCAGCGGGAGGATTCCCAGTGCTCTCTGTCTGCACCTCTATACAGACTGGAGGAAGTGTTATTGTGTTATTGGTCTGATTATCGTGTACAAAGTCCATTGAGAACAAACATTTCTGCAGTGGAGAACCACCTCTGCATGCTCTCACCGGGGGTTGGGCTCTGGCGAGGGTGAGAAGGGTGTAACATGTTCATAAAGGTGAACCTAGCCTTTAAATCAGCTGCTGAAAGTACATAAGAAAAAAAATAATAAAAATAATAATAAAGGTTTAGTATTGCTTTGAAATACCATTTTCACTTTTTGCTCCTCTCTTTTCTTGTATCTGTGTGTTGCTGGTCTTCTCCAGCCTGTTTGAGCCACTTCCTGACTGGGTGCACACCAGTGATGGCTTCATTCTCTTTAATCACTTCCGGACCGCCCACCAGGTATTTACATCGCTATTTTGATGTTAAATACCGGGGTTATGGCAGCAGATAGCTGCCATAATCCCAGTATTTTTTTTAACGGCGGGCGGTCTGCTTTAACATAAATAAGGGTGGTCCCAGTGGCGGATTTGCCTCGGGATCACTTCTCATTGGCGGCAGGAGAGGTGCAAACCCCCCCCCCCCCCACTTCCCGATCGGTTTCCCCGTTTACCGGACCCGTCCGTAGCAGGGAAAACGATCCAGTCCGCTCTCATCTCAGGCAGGAAGATGGCTCTCACTAGACTCTATGGCCTTGGAGGACCGGAGTGACGTCGTACGTCGCTTCCTAGCTACCGATTTTTAAAGAGCCCATTTTTTGCATCATAAAAAATTTAATTTTTTCTTTTAGTGTAGATGTGAGGTCTTTTTGACCCCAGATCTCACATTAAAGAGGTCCTGTCCTGCTTATATCTATTAGAAGGGATGTTTACATTCCTTTTAATAGGAATAAAAGTGATCAAAATTTTAAAAAAAAGTGTAAAAATAAAAAAAAATAGAAAATAAATAGAAAAAAAAAAAATGAAAGCGCTCCGTCCCCATCTGCTCGCGCGCAGAAGTGTACACATACGCAAGTCGCGCCCACATATGTAAACTGTTCAAACCACACATGTGAGGTATCGCCGCGATCGTTAGAGAGGGAGAGAAATGATTTGAGCCCCAGACCTCCTCTGTAACTCTACGCTGGTAACGTGTAAAATTTTTTAAAATGTCGCCTATGGGGGTTTTTAAGTACCAATGTTTGTCACCATTCCACAAGCATGACATGTTGGGTATATATTTATTCGGCGTAACATTATCTTTCACTTTGTAGCAAAAAAATTGGGCTAACTTTAATGTTTTCTTTTTAAATTAAAAAACATGTATTTTTTTTTTCCTAAAAAAAATTTGCCCTGCCTGCCCAGCTTCCAGAGTTCCCCTTTAAAAAATTGGTGCAGGTCGGGATGCCTCTGCAGTGCTGTACGAGGTTTGAACACTGAGGCCTCCTTTCACTTTCGGCTTGTGTGCACTTCCTTTATTAAGTAATAAGACTTCGTCGTCTTGATAGCGTTCCAAAGTAAGCACATTAGTCTGGTCGGAGGAGCTGGGGGAGCGTTGTCCTCTTTGTAGGCCTCAGTCTTCCCAGCAGAAAGGGGTTAGCTGCAGGCTGCGCTGTGGATAGGTGGCTTTCCCGTCTGCTTTATTGTCCGTTGACTGATAACACCTTTGGCGTCTGCCGCTCTCGTCAGCGGCCAACTCTGTAATGTTTTAGAAAGACTTCACCGAAAGGATCGCGCTCCACGCCAAAGCAAACATTTGACACGCAGGCAGCTTTATGTGCAGTTTATACATAGTATTTTGTTATTTTGGTAATGAATAAGCGGGGTTTTGCTACGCACAGATTTTTTTTTTTTTCTCCATTTTTTTTTTTTTTTTTTAAATTGATTTAAAGCAACAATTTATATTAAAATAATACAAAACAATTGCATTCCTTTAATACAAAAAAATGCTCACTTATCCAAATATACAATAGATTTCTAATGTAGACAATATGATTGTCTGGTAATGCATCATTATTGCATAATACTAGAAAATTTTGGC
>NC_138772.1:508189511-508199511 GCF_965119305.1 Pelophylax lessonae | reverse complement strand
CTGTACGTGTAGAAGCATTTTAAGGTCTTTAAACACACTTTTAAAACAATAGAAACTCATTTAAACACATAAAAGATACTTAGAGACAGAGCAAGAGCTATGAAAAACACAAAAATCTTTCATTTTTAATGATTTATATAGTAAAATAACATTACAAAAAAAACCGCGAATTACCGGGACCGCAAAAACTGAACCGCGATGTAGCGGGGGATTACTGTAGTACTAAAGTTAAGTGGGTGGGATAACAACGGGGTGGGAGGGATTCTCTGACCAATCAGTGGCTAGTAGTGACTGCATGCAAAGGATTGTGGGATATGGTACCAGTTTGGTACCTGTTGGAACCACAATCGAGTAGGTACTGTTTTTTCAGAGCCGTACCGTACTGTACTGTTCGGTTCCATGCAGTGGAAAAGCAAACCTATACCCTACCGTACCGAACCGTTCCGACACTATACCATGCGGTACCAGCAGTGGAAAAGCACAAAAGCGTGCCGAACCGGTACGGTTCCATGCAGTGGAAAAGCGCCATTACATTAGAAGAATAGGTGAGCGAGGCTTTACCAACCACGCAGGAAGCGGAGACTGCCTATGTAATAATCATACACTGTGTGTGTCTCTTCCCCTATGCACCTATATTAGGGGTCTTCAAACTATGGCCCTTCAGGAACTACAATTCCCATCATGCCTAGTCATGTCTTTGCATGTCAGAGTTTTACAATGCCTCATGGGATGTGTAGTTCCGCAACAGCTGGAGGGCCGTAGTTTGAGGATCCCTGACCTATATGATCATACAATGAAGCCGGGCTTTTACATCGTGCATTGATTAAAAATAAGCGTAGTTTTCCTTTTTGATCTGATTTGAGCAGCGTCCCTCGCTATTGATTGGCAGGCGCGGTAGAAGAGAAGGTGGTAGATTGCTCTCAGCAGGACTCCCTGTGTTTCCCATGTCTGCCAGGCTTTGATCTATTCACAAGGCCTCCCCATGCCGGAGGAGAATGGAGGTGATGGTGCTTCTCTGGGTTGTAGCCTGCAGATTCCTTTATGTATTAGGTGCTCACATCACAAAGGCTAATTACCAGGAGGAGGGAAGGGGCTTTGATGGAATGTTTACCGGGTCACGGAGGTAGAAAACCTTTTGGAATTCCAGAGCAGGAGAGGAAAAAAATCTCTGTATTCCCTTTATCTCCTCTTTGTATCTGCAGTACTGCATGCTGGCCTGTCCGTCATATCCTTCATTGATGTCTTCGATGGCCTTCCTGAAAGCATCCTACCTGTTCCGCTTTGATCTGCGCCTTTTTTTTTTTTTTATTTTTAAGGTTTTTTCTTTTTTTTTTTTTTTTTAATAAGCTGATAACTTTACAAAAGATAACCAGTTAGCTCTTTTCTTAAAAAGAAACTTCAGTCCTTTATTCGTGACACCGCCCACCAGAATCCGGGGGGGGGGGGGAGTGGGCACAAACGTCATCCTCCCCTCACCTAGAGTGGGGTTTTGGATACTCTATATAACCTTGAGAGTTTTATATGAGATGTAATGTGCCAACATTCCTAATATACAATACAAAATTATTGGTTCCTCAAGCCAAACAGAAGGACTGTTTAGGCAATTTTGTGCGTTTTTTTTTTTTTTTTTCTTTTTTTTTTTTTTTTACAAAAATGCCCTTCTCCATTGAAATTAAAAGGAGTGCCAAAAAAGCGCCTCAAAATGGTTCTGGAAGCCGTTTTTTGAGTCGCGTGTTTATAAAAAAAAAAAAAGCGCACTGCTATCTCCTCTAAAGCGCGGCAAAAGTGCTCAGTTTTTTGGGCAGTTTTGAAGCGCCTCTAAAGGCTTGTACACACTATAAGATCGGGTGAACATTTTTGTACAATTTTCCTATAGTGTGTACTAGGGCTGAACGATAGTCGATGTGATATCGACTATCGTTCTGCGGGCGTGGGCGATATTCATATTGCCGAAGACACGATATTTAGCATGAGGCAGGAGAAGTCAGGACTCGGGGGGAGGAGGAGGACTCGCAGTGCTGGCAGCCGACACAGCCGACGTCCCACGCGTTCAGCGGTGAGCAGCGCGCCGTGAGCAGCTGCACAGCTAACCAACCACGCGTGCCTGCACACCTGATTGGTTCCCTGTGCCGCTACTCACGTGATTGATTCGCTGTGCCACGCTCACCGCTCGGTCAAGAGAACTAGCTCCAGGGCGGCAGACTGAACGTGTGGGACAGATGTCATGTCGAGCTGTGTTCTTCTACCTCCTACCACCACTGTGAGTCCCGACTCTGCCTAATCCACACTGTCAGTGTCTTCTGCATTCCACCCAGAGAAATATCGCGATATATATCGTTGAAAACCAAATATCGCAATGTACTTTTTTTCCCTAATATCGTGCATCCCTAGTGTGTACACAACTTTCGACAGCCAATTCCAAAAATTCTCGAAGGGACAAACTCCAAAATTTGTCATACGGGAACAAAACCAACGATTTTCGCCTAATATTTACAGTTTTCGTACGATTTTTGTATAAGAAAAATCAGAAAAGAAAGACTGCGCATGATCAGAAACGATAAATAACAACAAAAAAAAGCCTTTGTTGTACTCTCGTACAAATTTTCGTTCATTGGTTCCGATTTTCTGTGAAACAATGAGGAAAATCGGACAAATGTTCACCCGATTTTCTTATAGTGTGTACCCCACTTAAGATTGGATCTTCTGAGGCTTCCAAATGTCCATTCCTGACTGGTTCTCTCTGACCTCTAAGCAGAGGCCTTGTACCCAGCATTGGTCAAGGGGAATTTTGTGAAACGGTTTGCAAAGGTGCATTGCCCACACGTTTCTTACTGCCCTCTCACTTCCAGGCCGAAGCCATGATCAAGACGGTTTAAATTTGTTTTTTTCTTTTCAATAGGATTTTATTAAAGATTTTCAGCATACAACAACAGTAGCAGTACATAGATCAAGGTAATACATCATGAGAAAGTATAGCTTATACCATAACTTGTACATAAATTGCACAGAGTACCTCAAGGCTTTAGCAAATTACTTGGGGAGCCCCAAGATCATGCCAAAATAATATAGCCAGGGCGCCCCTAAAGGCACCCAAGAGACCCGGCACCCCTCTGGGAGCTTACTGTGCCGATGGCCCCCCCCCCCCCACCAATTCCACATCAGAACTTCTGCGGGCCCCTAGATACAATAGACCCACACTCTCCTCACCCTCCTCCCGCCTTGCTAAGAGTAGAGGACAGATCAGGCCCCCGAGGCACTCTGCCATAATGAAATACAAAAAAAAAGGATGAGGTAGATAACAACAGTCAAAGTTGAAAACCAGTAGACCATCAACTGGACAGTCCCAACAAACATAACCTCCTGTAGTCATTGAACAATCAGCAGTAACATATTACAATCAAGTGAATGGAATTCGCGCTCAACTAGGATATTTATCTCGCCACCCCCTCCACTGCTGCTGGAAGACTTGGAAATTGTCTCCCGAGCTAAAAAAGTACTTTTCATATGAGTGGGTTACTCTCACTCGGTTGATGACTTCGTAAACCGTGGGAATTTTGGTAGATATCCAAGCCGCCGCCACAAAATATCCGCCGTTAAAATATGCGAGACAATACATCTATGCTCTTTCGGAATAGAACGGATACCCAAGTTTAGTAAGGCCAATGAAGGCGACATTGGCAGCTTTATACCTGTAACCGAGGCCACCAAAGCATAGATGGCCACCCAGTAGCTCCGCTAAATTAGTTTTTCTTTAAAAGGCCTATCAACATGTAAAATCTCTTCTCATTACAGATGTTCCTGGAAAATGTACGGCTTCACATGTAGCTTCTTGCTGGTGGCTGGAACAAAAGACTGCAGCCCAAACATGAAATTAAAATAATTTGCTTAAGACAAAACGCCCAGGAGGGGGGGGGGGGGGCAAGGCAGTTTTATGTGGATTTCCAAACCCCCCCTCCCCCCTCAGCACCGTGACTGGATTTTTTTTTTTTTTTGGATGATTTAAGAATAATTAAAAATACACAGCTACTGATTATTTACTAACCCTATAATTATTTGCTGCTTTGCCTGTGTAAATGGCTTGAAAAACGATTGCATTCATTGTGTTTGGAAACATCACTTAGCTGTGAATTTCTGGCGCAATGCGAGATGTATTTCAGCCGCCACCCCCACATTAATTGAAAAGCTTTTTACACTGTTTTCTGTTTATGTATTTTTGGAACCAGGTGACCAGCTTTCTCGCCGTTTAGAAGAAAATCCTTGAGCAGTACGATCTTATTGCTTTGGGTCTAGGTTGGTGTAAAAAGTTACGTTGACTTCACATTTTGGAACAGTCTTGGAAGTTTTTAAAGATAGGCATGGGAATGTAGACTGCACCAATACTCCAAAATATATATTAACAGAAAATGAAAACCGACACAAATTTGGTAATTAAATGGCCGCGGCACCTTTATTGGCATAATGATATATAATTCAAATAATTTTATTAAATCTAAAATAGAATATTGAAAAAGTCAAAATCCAAATAAATATGCAAATAATTCTCGCTTAGTCATAAAAAAACTCAAGCAAATAAATTCATCAGAAGTCCCCCCTTGCATCAAGGGTGACAAGCCACATAATGAGTGCCTGCGACAGGGTAGGGGAGCTCGCTTAGCCGTCCTAGACCAACGAAGACCGGAGCCCTTACGCAGCTGCTTATATAGCCCCCTTCTAGCCACGTGATAGACACTTCCAGAAGGTCACGTTTTTCCCACTCTAAGAACATGTGCCTGCCGCGTAGCGGCTTAAAGGCACATTCAAAAAAATGTTATTTTTTATTTTTCGGCAGCCACACTCCCATGAAGCGAGGCACATAATGTGCCTCGCCTCTCAATAGTGGTGCACCGAAATTAACATTTTGGTGTCAAAACTGAAAATTCAAAATTCACTTGCCCGAAACTGGGACAGAAATTGACGGTTTTTAGAAAATATATATTTTTATAAATATTCTTTGACTTTTTAATTAATTATTTAATATGAATTTGTCGGCCATCATCAACATCCTTTTGAAGTGGTGTTAAAAATCCTGATGGCTGCAGATTTGGCAAATGGCACCAAAAATGCACCTCCCCATTGAAATGTATTAAAAACGCATCAAAAATGCACCCATGTTGCGTTTTTTGATGCATTTTTTTGAGTCACATGACCTATGAAAACACACCATAAGCAAGGTAAAATTGCGGCAACATCAGCAGCCATTATTGTTTTTTTTTTTTTTCTGGCACATTGCTGAAAACCCTATTTTTGGCGGCTGAACTTTCATTGTATCGCTAATATGCAACTCCTATTCTAATATTGATCAGTGGTCCCAAATTAATAACTACTGCAGTAGGGACAGATTCAAAATACACTCTGCATCTTACCAAAATACTGGTAGATTTATTCTGGGAATTTTAAATTTTTTTTATATCCATGTTTATGTAGGTATCGCATTATTATTATTATTACAATTATTTGCAGGCTAGTTTTCTTATCGGGGTGTAAGGAATGTAAGGAGATTGTGTGCAAAACAAAAAAAAATGGAGTACAGTTTATTACAAAATTTAAAGTTTCTTTCACAGACCTTTTTAAGGCTCCTTTTCACACAGGCTTTCCGATCAGGTCCTCTTCTCAGTTTTTCAGGCGGACCTGATCAAATGCTCCATGCACCCCTATGGAGCTTTAGTTGTCAGTGGTGACCTCTCCTCTGACACACGCTGCTATCCGATCCGATCCTTTCTGTGAAATCCAGACAGATGGGAACCCTATTTTCCATCCATCTGGAGGATCGGATTGGATGAACACGGACAGGCGGTTCGTTCTCATCCAATCTTCCATATATATTCAATATATAACTTTTTCTTGTTTTTGGGCGTATATGTGCTTTAATCAATGCCCCAGTACTCAGACATCTAGTGAAAGTGTTTTATGAGCAAGGTAAAACCCGGGAACATTGCAGGCGGAGTCTGGTTTTATGCTTCTTAGCAATATGCACCTCGCACTCCTCTTTGAACTAATGGTAGCATTTAGTGTGTTTTTATTGTTCCTCAGGTATTTGAGAAGTGCTTTTTGAAGCTCTTCGTCCCATTTCCCCATTGAGTCCTAATGTAATACAATGAAAAAAGTCAAACAACTTCCTATTTTATTTGGCTCCTTACCTTTAAAGTAGATGTTGGAGTTTATTATACAAATTTGTACAATTGGGAGGAAAGGACAGCGTTGTCCTAAAGGAAGTTCCTGAACAAAGCCGTTTATGGTGAGATTTCCAGGTGGCATTTTATTGAAAGCGGTGGATTCAAATACATTTCCACCAGTGATTTTAGAAATGAACCTAACGGTTTCAAGCTTGTAAGATTTTAGTGATTGGGTTTTCATCTATTTTAACTTGTAAAGGCAAGTGTGTGAGTAAAGGGTTTTTTACAGCTTCCATACTGTTTTAGAGCAGTGCAAAGTACCAACCTCACTATACCAGGCCTTAACCATGTCCGCTCTGGAAACTTTACCCCCCACCCCCGAACAGGCCATTATTTTTTTATTTTTTTTTTGCTATACGGCACTGTTACTTTTACGGACAGTTGCGCAATTGTGCGACACTGTACCCAAATCTTTTATTCCCCCCCTTCCATAAATGCAGCTTTCTTTTGGTGGTATTTATTCACCTCTTTGTTTTTTATTTTTTTGTTTTTTTAATTTTCTGCACTATAAACAGAAAAAACAGCTGACAATTTAGAAAAACATTTTCTCACTCTTGCCCTCCTCTCTCTTCCTCTCTCGTTCTCTTGCCCTCTCTCGTTCTCTTGCCCTCTCTCGTTCTCTTGCCCTCTCTCGTTCTCTTGCCCTCTCTCTCGTTCTCTTGCCCTCTCTCTCGCGTTCTCTTGCCCTCTCTCTCGCGTTCTCTTGCCCTCTCTCTCGCGTTCTCTTGCCCTCTCTCTCGCGTTCTCTTGCCCTCTCTCTCGTTCTCTTGCCCTCTCTCTCTCGTTCTCTTGCCCTCTCTCTCTCGTTCTCTTGCCCTCTCTCTCTCGTTCTCTTGCCCTCTCTCTCTCGTTCTCTTGCCCTCTCTCTCTCTCGTTCTCTTGCCCTCTCTCTCTCTCGTTCTCTTGCCCTCTCTCTCTCGTTCTCTTGCCCTCTCTCTCTCGTTCTCTTGCCCTCTCTCTCTCGTTCTCTTGCCCTCTCTCTCTCGTTCTCTTGCCCTCTCTCTCTCTCTCTCTCTCTCTCGTTCTCTTGCCCTCTCTCTCTCTCTCTCTCTCTCGTTCTCTTGCCCTCTCTCTCTCTCTCTCTCTCTCGTTCTCTTGCCCTCTCTCTCTCTTGCCCTCTTGCCCTCTCTCTCTTTCTCTCTCTCTCTCTCTCTCTCTCTCTCTCTCTCTCTCTCTTTCTCTCTTTCTCTCTTTCTCTCTTTCTCTCTTTCTCTCTTTCTCTCTTTCTCTCTTTCTCTCTCTCTCTCTCTCTCTTTCTCTCTTTCTCTTTCTCTCTCTCTCTCTCTCTCTCTCTCTCTCTCTTGCCCTCTCTCTCTTGCTCTCTCTCTCTTGCCCTCTCTCTCTTGCTCTCTCTCTCTTGCCCTCTCTTGCTCTCTCTCTCTCTTGCCCTCTCTTGCTCTCTCTCTCTCTTGCCCGCCCTCTAGCTAGCCTCAGCATCTTCTAAACTAGTATGAACGCCTGAGCGTACAGTCCCTTTAAGATAACATTGAGTAGAGTTTGCGGGCTGCTGAAAAAATAGCCCAAATGCACCTAAAAGTCAGTTTACCAGTTGCAGCGTACATGAGGCCTAAACTTTCAGTAAACCTAGAACCCATTGGCCAATATAATATCCTCTCTAATCTTGGCAGCCAACCTGACTTTTTTTGTTTTTGAAAACCTAAGAAGTAGGCAAGAGGCACTTTACACTCACAAAGCATTAATCAATCGCTAGGTTGGCCAGGAGTGGCATTTATAGCATTACAGAATGTCCGCATCCGTTGTGAGAGATCTACTTTAAAATGTATATGCAAATTGTAGCAAACTATTTAAATTGCATCAAGCTTGCTTTGTTCCCCCTCCTCTCTGCTGTCGGAGTTTGTCATGTCATTTGCGCTGTTTCTTGTGTCAGGGGACGTTCGGTTACAGCGGGAGGGGTGGCTTTCATAGCTGCCTGTTAACATTTCAAGCGGCTCATTTTCATATTGCATGGTCCTGCTGCTTAGAAGAGAGCCTTGTGTCGGATTCATTTCTGTTACCTGAACTTTCCTCTCACATTAATAACAATGCACAGCCTGGTGATTCATTAGAGTTAACATGCTTGCCATGCATTGCACCTTTTTTTTTTTTTTTTTTTTTTAATTTATTTATTTTTATTTTTTTAACTGTATTCTATAGGGCCAATAAATGTAACACTCGGGTGATTCAAATATTATTTGAATAAATAAAAGTTAATCTTTTATACATTTGACCTTGGAATTTATCACCATGGAACCATCTAGGCCACCCTGTATAGTTGGGGTTGACCTTTATAGAGTTACTATAACTAAAGGTGATTCATCACCATGTATAATAAGATATGGAATGGACATGGCTCCGAAGAAGAGGGTAACCTCGAAACACATTAGCCGATGTGTTTACAAGCATTGTGAATTTACGTATATGGACTTAAGCCGATGATATGTCAAAGCTATGATGCTAGCATTGGTTTGTGAGTACATTCACCTCCGTTTTTATACCATTTATTAAAACATGTTTTGAGGATAATGCGCTAGGCCAGTGATGGCGAACCTTGGCACCCCAGATGTTTTGGTACTACATTTCCCATGATGCTCAACTACACTGCAGAGTGCATGAGCATCATGGGAAATGTAGTTCCAAAACATCTGGGGTGCCAAAATTTGCCATCAATGCTCTATAGCAGTGATGGCGAACCTTGGCACTCCAGACATTTTGTAACTATATTTCCCATGTTGCTGAACTACACTGCAGAGTGCATGAGTGTTATGGGAAATGTAGTTCCAAAACATCTGGGGTGCCAAGGTTCCCCATTTCCCATGAAGCTCAACTACACTGCAGAGTGCATGAGCATCATGGGAAATGTAGTTCCAAAACATCTGGGGGGGGCATGATTCCCCATTTCCCATGATGCTCAACTACACTGCAGAGTGCATGAGCATCATGGGAAATAGTTCCAAAACATCTGGGGTGCCAAGGTTTGCCATCAATGCTCTAGGCCAGGGGTCTTCAAACTATGGCCCTCCAGTTGTTCAGGAACTACAATTCCCATCATGCCTAGTCATGTCTGTGAATGCCAAAGTTTTACAATGCCTCATGGGATGTGTAGTTCCGCCACAGCTGGAGGGCCGCAGTTTGAGGATCCCTGCTCTAGGCCCACGCTCCTTCTTTGTTTCCTATACTTATAGAAATAATTATCGAAAAGAAGTTGTAACTTTTCTCTATTATATCTAAAATGTAAAATAAATAAAAAAAACCTTCATATAACATTTAGGTTTTAAAACATAGGTGCAACATTTTGGACCAGTAAAGCTGTAGCCCCATCAATGATACCC
Source organism: Pelophylax lessonae (assembly GCF_965119305.1). Lineage (NCBI taxonomy): Eukaryota > Metazoa > Chordata > Amphibia > Anura > Ranidae > Pelophylax > Pelophylax lessonae. The sequence continues at coordinate 508,189,970 of NC_138772.1, read as the reverse complement.
CTCTGGATCATGGAGTCGCCTGGTGGTCCTGTGGTGACCATGTTCACTCACTGTATCTATGGAGGAGCAATTCTTTCTTTCTTTGTTTCTTTCTTTGTTTCTTTCTTTCTTTTTCCTTTTATTTTTCCTTTTCCTTTTCTCTTTCTCTTTTTCTCGTTTTCTCGTTTTTTTTTTTCTTTCTCTCTTTCTTTTTCTCTTTCTTTCTCTCTTTCTTTTTCTTCTTTTCTTTCTCTTTCTTTCTCTTTCTTTCTCTTTCTTTCTTTCTCTTTCTTTCTTCTTTCTTTCTTTCTTTCTCTTTCCTTTTCTTTCTTTCTTTCTTTCTTCTTCTTTCTTTCTTTCTCTTTCTTTCTTTCTCTCTTCTTTCTCTCTCTTCTCTCTTTCTCTTCTCTTTCTCTTTCTCTCTTCTCTCTCTTCTTTCTCTCTTTCTTTCTCTCTCTCTCTCTTTCTTTCTCTCTCTCT
>NC_138772.1:508034511-508187011 GCF_965119305.1 Pelophylax lessonae | reverse complement strand
GTCATTGGTCTTTATTTTGGCTTCCTATAATGGCCTTCACAGCAGATGAGGAGACAACCAGGGCCTGATTGCTTTTTGTTTCAACCAGGGCCAAATTTCGAAAAGCAGCCGTTTGCATTGGGCATGTTTCGTTTTTTACAAAAGCAGCATGTTGGCTTGAACAGGGGCCTATTGGATTTTGTCTTGCCAATGAAATGGGCCTGCATTGAGCAATGGAGCCCAACATGCCTGGTGTGAATGGCCCTTAGTTTGCCTATTTGGCTGTTTTTGGTTGCATCAAATGGCAAGTAGAGGGAGGTTTTTATTATTTTTATATCTAAGAGGCGTTGCAGGCATCGGTTGACGGCAACGACTGCAATTAATTCTGGCAAGCCGCAGTTGCAGACGCCCTTCCTGTGTTCAGATAAATCTGATATAAAAACTGGAGGCGAGTGCTGTCTTGCACCATTTAAGGCAGCGAATGGAAAAAAAAACTCCTTACACTGCAGAAAAATGGATGTAGAGTAATTAGAGGATTTCTGCAAAATCGTAGAAATATTTTAGACCCTGGGTCTTTTTTAGAGGCGCTCTTCTCCTTTTTAAAAGTATAATGTTTAGCACAATGGATCCGACGTGCATAACAATTTTGCATGGCTGCCCTGTTAGATTTTGCCTGGACCTACAGTGCCTTGCGAAAGTATTCGGCCCCCTTGAACTTTTCGACCTTTTTGCCACATTTCAGGCTTCAAACATAAAGATATAAAACTGTAATTTTTTGTGAAGAATCAACAAGTGGGACACAATCCATGAAGTGGAACGAAATTTATTGGATATTTCAAACTTTAAGCGCTCCTTGGGATGTTTAAAGCTTGGGAAATCTTTTTGTATCCAAATCCGGCTTTAAACTTCTCCACAACAGTATCTCGGACCTGCCTGGTGTGTTCCTTGTTCTTCATGATGCTCTCTGCGCTTTAAACGGACCTCTGAGACTATCACAGTGCAGGTGCATTTATACGGAGACTTGATTACACACAGGTGGATTCTATTTATTATCATTAGTCATTTAGATCAGCATTGGATCATTCAGAGATCCTCACTGAACTTCTGGAGAGAGTTTGCTGCACTGAAAGTAAAGGGGCTGAATAATTTTGCATGCCCAATTTTTCAGTTTTTTATTTGATAAAGTTTGAAATATCCAATAAATTTTGTTCCACTTCATGATTGTGTCCCACTTGTTGTTGATTCTTCACAAAAAATTACAGTTTTATATCTTTGTTTGAAGCCTGAAATGTGGCAAAAGGTCGAAAAGTTCAAGGGGGCCGAATACTTTCGCAATGCACTGCACCCTTTAATAAACACCCCTGTTATGTTTTGCCTGAACTTACCCTTTAAACGCCCCTGTTAGGTTTTGCCTGAACATACCCTTTAACAAACTAATGCTAAACCTGCTCTGTGCCACATTCTAAACTTAATCTATCTAACCCTGTAATGCAAAAATCGCTGTTCTTACCTATTCTGCACCCGATTCGGTCCGGTCTACAGCGGCGGAAGCTCTGTGCAGGAGAAGACTGACAATGGCTGTGAAATGAATGGGAAGTGACGTCACCCAAAGACTTACTATGGGGCTTCCGTTGTCTGATGCCTCTCCTGCACCCACCTCCACGCTGAAGCCGCTGCTGACAGCTGATGCTGGGACTGGACTGGATCGGGTGCAGAATAGGTAAGTACAGTGATTTTTGCTTTCCAGGGTTAGATAGATTAGGTTTAGTATGTGGCACAGAGCAGGTTTAGCGTTTAGGTTTTGCCTGGACTTACACTTTAAACCAAATTTTTTTTTTTTTAACTTTAGTTCCACAGTTTTGGATGCACAGAATTTTTGGTTTACTGCACAAAATCCTTTTTAATAAGAATGTACAAAAGTTACATGGTAATAAAAGTATTCATGGTTACTTCTATTACCATGTAACTTTTTTTATATTCTTAATAAAACTGATTTTTTTTTTCCTCTACATATGGCCTGTGGGAGGGCCTGATTGCTTTGCACTTACTGCAATCACCTCACCCCTTGGACTGTATGTATGTATGTATGTATATGTGTGTGTATATATATATATATATATATATATATATATATATATATATATATATATATATATATATATATATATATATATATATTATGTGTAGGTGTCTTCAGGGTGCCATGTTGAACTTCCATTGACCAGTATGAAAGAGTGAGAGCGATAACACACCTGCTCCCCATTCACACCTGAGATCTTGTAACATTAACGAATCACATGACATCGGGGAGAGAAAATGGCTAATTGGGCCCAATTTTGAAATTTTCACTTAGGGGTGTGCTCACTTTTGTTGCTAGAGGTTTATGTGCGAGTATGTGTATGTATGTATGTATGTATGTATATATATGTATGTGTGTGTGTATGTGTGTGTATGTATATATATATATATATATATATATATATATATATATATATATATATATATATATATATATATATATATATTACACGCACAAATTAGTTTGTGTATATAATGTATATATCTATAGATATTATATATATCTATAGATAATATATATATATATATATATATATATATCTCTATGTATGTATTTGAGCATCTTCTTCTAAATGGCTATGGAGGTGTAATGTAAAAAGGGGAAAAACACACAAATTACATGCACAGAATGTTTGTTTTTTTTTTTTTTCTTTTTATTTCATTGTAAATAAAGGTTAGGTTTTATAAACTCTAATGGGTTAGACTTTATAATTAAGTAATGAATGTCACATTTTTTTATGCTAAACATAAGGTATTTGTTACCCCAGGAACAGATTAATGAATATTATTAGAATAAAAATCTCTTTATAAATAAAAAAATATCCTTTTTAAACATTATCACATTTTCGATCTCGCTTAACATGCAATATTACATTAATATATGTCAGCTTGGCTTATATAACTCAAGTAATACTTTAAATATGATATGACAGCATAATGAATGGTAAACGCTGCACAGCTATAAATTGAGGCGACCCATGAAGAGTTATCATCATGCGGAAGATCAGTAAATTCTTGCTTGCCATAGATCTGGTTGAAATATGAAGATCTGGAATGATATATTATATATTCTGCTTTTCAGAGTAGATTAAATGATTTATATTGGAATGCTGTGTTCCTTTGATGTTCTGCATATACTTCTTCTTTTCGGATACAGTAATTGCTGGTAACGTAGGGTGGACCCCACCTTTTTTGAGAATTTATAGCAATCATGTGACATGTTTAAAGCATTGCTTTGTGTTTCTGATAGTTACTGAAATGGGTGTGGAAAGATAGAGCAGTAGACTATGGAATATTTGAAGATCTGTAAGTTTTGACATGTGCTTTTGAGTAGGACTACAGGATTTTGCATGACGCTCTCTCTCTCTCTCCTCTCTATCTTTTTTCTCCATTTCTCACTCTCTTTCTTCAAGGACATCATATTACTAGAACAATCGGTGAGGCTTCCAGAAGCCCTGGACAGGTAGAGTTGTATACAATCCAACCAACCACAACAACCATGGTTGCTCTGCAGTCCACTTCTTTCTATATACACTACTTTCTTTGGTTACCCACTGCTCCATTTGGCCTTGTGGAGTAAGGAAAAGATGCTCTGTGTAAGCTCCAAACAAACTTGTTGGAGCTTGCAGAGGGCTCCCTGCCTCCACCTGACAGCACTGGACCAATCGCCAAGCACTAACTTGGTCATGCAGTAGAAGCAACGTGAGTCACATGACTCCCCATACCTAGAGAAGTACTGGTTATTCTCTCCCGACATCTGAGCGGAAGGATTGAAGGTATCCTATCCACTCCTTTCTTTGGTTATCCACTGCTCCATTTGGCCTTGTAGAGTAAGGAAAAGATGCCCCCGGTGTAAGCTCCAAACTTGTTGGAGCTTGCAGAGGGCTCCCTGCCTCCACGTGACAGCACCGGACCAATCGCCAAGCACTAACTTGGTCATGCAGTAAAAGGAACGCAAGTCACATGACTCCCCATACCTAGAGAAGTACTGGTTATTTCTCTCCTGACATCTGAGCGGAAGGGTTGAAGGAAATGGGAGTAGGACCTTCGCATCGCATCTCCCTTGCAGGCAGTTCACACTGCCCTCTGCGCACCGCTGCCGGTGTCAATAAAAAAGGTAATGACCTCTCCAGATTGGATCGCAGAGCGAACTGTAAATTCGGACCGGAATCAAACCCATGCGATCTGATTCTAGTGCGGGGAAAAATAAGGTTCCTGCAGCATTTTTTTTCGAATGCAAAGCAAATACTGTCTAAATTCCCATCACACAGACATCGCATGTGATCTGCATAGCAGTGCGTTGCGAATCACATGCGATGTCTGTGTCCGCAATAGTGATTCAGGCTCACAGACCGAAGTTCATCCCTTGATGTTTCGAGATCACAGGCGCTATACCAGGGATCCTCAAACTACGGCCCTCCATCTGTTGCGGAACTACACATCCCGTGAGGCATTGTAAAACTCTGACATGCACAGACATGACTAGGCATGATGGGAATTGTAGTTCCTGAAGAACTGGAGGACCATAGCTTGAAGACCCCTGCTCTATAATATCAGCAGATGGATTGGGGACAGTGGAAGAAGGGGAAGATCAGAGAAGACAGGATCATGCAGCCTTTTTACACAATGTGGAGGATTAACCCCTTAGGTTCCACAGTGAGTATAACCAGCATGCTTTACTACACATACAGACTAATATTACTGTTGTGGGTTTAGTAACATTTTAAAGCAGAACTACACTGCATCTGAGCACAACAAACAAGCGTTTATTTAATTCCTTTTTAATATTTAAAGCAAACACTCCCATTTATCCATGTCTCCGTGCTTTATTTTGCTGAGAAATCCCCTTAAACACCCCCCCCCCCCCTTCATTTCTGGCCGTGGCCATCTTAAATAAGGGCAGATGATTTGTGTAGCATTTACTTCTTGGAATTCATCTGCCCTTAGCTCAGGCATGCAGGCAGGAGGGTGTGCTTGGATAAGAGAGCCCCTCCTGAAGACCTCCGGGATGAATGACATTTGACTAGGCCAGAAAGTAAGTAAAGAAATGCAAAAAAAAAAAAAAGTTAGGAAAGTATATTATATTTATTTATTTATAGTATATTATATTTACTTGTTTTATCTATTTTCTAATGCTAGCAGCATGAGGAATAAAATAGTCAGTGTTGATTGAGAGAGTGAAGTTCCACTTTACCATAACAGATCCCATGAGATTTTGTGTGTAAAAATAAATAAATTAATAAACCCCCTTGTATGATGAGGAAAGAGTTTTAGAAATAAAAGAAAATTTGTTCTTTTCTTTTCCTGTTCCCTTTTTGTATTCTTAGCCCGGAGCCCAAATAGTCTGGGACTTCTCTGTCTTTTATGTCATACAGAGGAAGACCGGAAGAGCATGGGGGCTTTTATTTTTTCCCCTCTCCCAGAGTTGTCTTCAGAGAACAATGTAGAATAGTAAGTTTGTGAAAACAGTGAGTCACCGAGCAGAACCGATACCCAGAGGCAGCCGGAGAATAATCTGGATATTGTCTGTTTTCCTCCTGCCCCGCTTGTGTTCCTCATTACTGATCAATTAATGCATCTTGTCTGCTTGGGACAAAGCGCTGGCGCGCTCCACTGCTGCTTGTGACATAGGAAATCCAAAGCAGAGGGATTTTTATTTTTTTTTAAAGCAGACCTATATTGTTGATGTAATTGCCCCAAGAACTTTCATCCCCTAAGTAAAAAGTGCAACTCGTACAGACGGCTAAGAAATATTATTCCCATCCAGAATCTGTGAGCTCTTCTGCTGGGGCTGGCTATAGGATCTCAACTCTGCTTTAGGCCCCTTTCACACTTATGCGACTTGTCCTGCGATATTCAACTGCAAAGTCGCATGACAAGCCGTACTCCATGATTTCCAATAAGTACCGTTCATATCTGTACGACTTCAAAGTAGTCCCTGCACTACTTTGGGACGATTTTAATGCGTTTTGAGGTCCAAAGACATAGGGATTGCTTCAAGTCCAGTCAAAACTACGGTAAAATCGCGCAACTTTTAGGTCACATAAGTATGAAAGGGGCCTAAATGGTACTTCCCCCCCCCCCCCCCCCCCGACCCACTTTTGGTGTAGCTCCCATGACTAGTGCTTCAGCCTTTTGGCAAGTCACCAGCACTGGTAAGATGTAGTAGTGAAGAATTCCAGGGGAACAGACTTGGGTCATTTTGGCAAAACCAGTAGGAGACAATAAAAAGGCAGTGAAGGATGCTTTCTTCTTTGCTACTTTGTCTGAGCACCTTAAGAGCCGGTTCACACTACCGTGACCAGAAAGTCACCCCATGAAGGAGCGACTTTTTAGCGTGACTTGTTTGGAGACTTGTGCACTACTTTGAAGAGACTTAAATGATAGACGACTTTGTCTGTGGGGAATGCCTGGCTAATCTTTTTTTCTTCTTCCTGGAAAGTTTGATAACAAGTAGCTTGAAAATAGATAAGGATCCGACTTAGAGGCGACTCCCATTGAAGTCTATGTGCACAAGTCGGATAGAGGTCCCCTTGAAGTAGTACAGGAACCTTTTCTAAAGTCGGAGCGACTTCAGTAGTGCATATTAAGACGGCTCTCATTCATTTACATTGAATTTGTGATGACAAGAGACTTGGGGCGACTTGAGGGCACACAAGTCCTGTCCCAAGTCGGGAGTAGTGTGAACCGGCTCTAAAAGTCCCACACTCCATGCTCTCTCTCCCTATTATTAAAAGTTAAAAAAAAAAGAAAATCCCAACTTTCGGGTTGTCCCCAGAACAGTAATGGATGGGAAATCTTCCAATGGGGACACCAAGTCCTGGTGAGCTGGGGGCCCCAAGGGATTCCCATAATTTGCAGGGATTCCCTATTACTTCCTGTTTGACAGTGGGACAGGCAGTAAAGGGAAATCTCTAAATTGGGACATAGATGGCGAAACAAAATCTGACCGTGGTTATAATCCTCCCTTATCTATCCAAATGGGAAATAAAAAAAAGTTTTGCCTCTAGTTGCAATTTAAACTTAAAGTGGAGTTCCACCCTATTTTTATACTTACCTCCATCTTCTCGCTCCGGGTCACCTGAAAAAGAAATGGATAATCGCATATTTTTTTTTTTTTTTTTTTTTTACTTACCTCGTAGCGAAGAAAAAATACTTACCTTACTTCCTCCTTCCTCCTTCCTCGGCCGCGGCCCGTCGTCACTTCCTGGCTCTGCAATGATTCCTGGGAGCTGAACGTCATAGCTCCCAGGAATCATTGCGCCTGCACCGGCCCCGACGTCAGTTCCGGGTCGCGCGCGTCATCCCCTTCTAAACAGCTTCTGGGCATGCCCAGAAGCTGTAGAGGGATGACGCGCGCGACCCGGAAGTGACGTCGGGGCCGGCGCAGAGCATCGTGGGACCAAAGAAGGCGGAAGAAGACGCCGAAGGGGATCTCGCTGGCTTCAAGCTGCCCACATCTGAGATGGCAGCGCTGGACAAGACGTTTGCAAGGTAAGTATTTGTCCTAACAGGTAAGTGCAACCCGGGACAGATCAGAGGCTAGCCATTGTGGAATGTACTAGCCCTGACTGTCCCGGGGGTATTAAAAAAAAAAAAATCCTGGGTGGAACTCCGCTTTAAGCTACCACTGGTCCTGTTGGCTTCACCTTCTCGACAAAACCTCAATTTAAAAACCCATGGAGCTTGAAAGAGAATTTTCAGCCTGGTACTGTCTGAATGCAACAGCTGGTAGGGGAGATTCCTCCTTCCATGCTGTTTTGTGATGCCTGTCCTTTAAACAACGGGTCTGAACGAGCGAAATCTTTAGGTGTATGGCTAGCCTTGGGTGTCCAGCTTCTTGATTCTGCTGTTTTTGTTTCAAGAGAAGATTTCATTCCAATTGGACACTTTGGAGGAAGAAGGCAATTGGAAAGTTTTTATTTGTGATCCCTCTCATTTAGCCTATGGACCTGAAGAAAATGAGTCTTAAGGTGTATGCCCATTGGTGTCCAACTTTCTGAATTTGCTTTTTTTTTTTGGTTTTGGGAGAAGATTTTAATCCTATGTGCCACTTCAGAAGACAAATAGACAGCTTATTAGAAACCTTTTTAGAAGGAGCCATTTTAGAAGGAGCAGAACATAGGCTGGACTCTGATCCTCCATGTTGGCAGTGCATCGGTCATATAATCAACTTTTGAAAAATGTTAAGGATTTATGAAGAATGATGGCATTTCCCATCTCTTTTTAAATTTCTCTCAATTTATTGAAAGGTTGCTAGCTTAATGAGCCAAGCGTCTGGGTATGGTAAAGGGCCAGTTTGAAGCAAATGGATTATTTGATTTTTTTAGGGTAGAAACCAGAGATTTTCTTCTTCTTCTTCTTTTTTTGTAAAATTTGCTAGCTACATATGTTGTCCTCCTGGAAGAAAGGAGATATAGTGGTATATTAGTGTATAGTATTTATCAGGGTGGATAAAAATCAATTAAATAAATATATATAGGGTGTGTGTGTGTGTGTGTGTGTGTGTGTGTGTGTGTGTGTGTATATGTATGTGTGTGTGTGATAGATAGATATATATATATATATATATATATATATATATATATATATATATATATATTGTGTAAATATTTTTTTTAATTTAAATTATTTTTGATTTTTATTAATTTTAATAAAATACTTTCGGAATAAAAATATATTTTAATATTTTTTTTGCAATTTTTGGTAAACTCATTCAATGAACGCAAGCTGAGATAGCATGCACTGACTGCATTGATGCATTCACACAATTTCACACTAACTACCAGCAAGAATGAGTCCTTACATTTAAAGAGCACCTGTCATTTCAGATCCAACATGGCAGTGCCTGTTAGCAGGCGTCCACTCTCACCTGCTGCTGCCACCACGTCCCTCACCTTGTTGTGTCACTGCCACATCACCAGCCATTAAAGTGAATGGGACTGTTAGTAAGTCAACAGTGGGACAGAGATGACAGTTGCTCTTTAAAAATTATGATTTAATTCAAACCTTTTTACTAGTGATTTTATATCATGATTTAAATCAAGTCCACCCTGGTATTTATTGTAGTTGGTGGTGTAGTTCCCCCTCTCCCCACCATAGGCAGTTAGACTCCATTCACATATTGGCGTCTCAGATCGTGGTTCGAAATCGCAGGCAGCATCGGCACGATCCTGCCCGCGATCCTGAATCATTGGAAATCGCGGAACGCCCATGCGGATCCCGTGACTTGCAATGGCACCTCAAACGCGGCACGAATTTTGGGCGATTGACTCCCGACAAATCGCGGAACGCCCGTGCGGATCCCGTGACTTGCAATGGCACCCCAAACGTGCCACGAATTTGCTGCGATTGTTGCCCGAAGAATTGCGGTAAAAGCACGTAAACAGAATCGCGGGATGCCTATTGCCCAAAAAAAGTACAAGAACCTCTTTTGGGTGACAGGTGTCCTGCGGTTCTTTTTGTGCGATTTTACCGCAATTCGTTTGGCGACAATCGCAGCAAAATTGCGCTGCGTTTGGGATGCCACTGTAAGTCACAGAAATCCCTCAGTTTTCAATGATTCGGGGTTGCTCTGCCCCGTGATCCGAGATGCCAATATGTGAACGGAGCCTTAGAGTAGCGACGTATTTGTTGTCATCTCTTCTCTTGGATCTGTGCTGCTTCTGCTGGAAGTTTTCCTGAGCCGAGCGGCCTCATAAATAATATACAATTGAAAAACACAGCGCTCACGGCTGCTATCCTCCTTTTTGTCCTGGTGTTAACCGTTAGAAGTTTATTCATGCCGTGTTTTACTGCTGTTTGGGCTTTGGCCAGAATCTGCGCTGGCTTCCTTTGCCCGGGCCTCTCAGCCCGTCTCCTCCGACCAATCGGAATCCTTCGCTGTGACAAGGCTTGTGTTTGAACTTCACTCGGGCACAATAGCTGTCCAGCGGCTTCACTTTGGGCCTTGCTGAGAACTGAATTCCTGACACTCTGGCCTTGTCTTTATGCTAGGATAGAGGGGAATGGAGGGGTTCTGGAAGAATAAGCTGGTGAAAGGGGTTTCTCTGTCATGCAAATGAAGGTCTGAGAGCAGTGTATGTTTTCCTGAGAATTGCGCATTGACTAACGTGTAATGCTTTATCGCTGTTTGTGCAACAATGTTTAGGGAGCGGGCCCCCGGGGGACGGCTTGTGCAAATGTTTGTGTTTTTTTTTTATTTTATAGACCCTGCAACTGATGCATAGCATTGGGTGAAGAGCTTTGAGGAACTGCATGATACGGATTCATGAGAGAATTGCAAAATTAGAAAGATCCTACCATCAGACTGTTAGTGGTTGTAAACCTCAGACATAAAAAGGTCCACCATCAGACTGTTAGTGGTTGTAAACCTCAGACATGGAGAGGTCCACCATCAGACTGTTAGTGGTTGTAATCCTCAGACATGGAAAGGTCCACCATCAGACTGTTAGTGGTTGTAATCCTCAGACATAGAAAGGTCCACCATTAGACTGTTAGTGGTTGTAAACCTCAGATATGGAAAGGTCCACCATCAGACTGTTAGTGGTTGTAAACCTCAGATATGGAAAGGTCCACCATCAGACTGTTAGTGGTTGTAATCCTCAGACATGGAAAGATCCACCATCAGACTGTTAGTGGTTGTAAACCTCAGACATACAAAGGTCCACCATCAGACTGTTAGTGGTTGTAATCCTCAGACATAGAAAGGTCCACCATTAGACTGTTAGTGGTTGTAAACCTCAGATATGGAAAGGTCCACCATCAGACTGTTAGTGGTTGTAAACCTCAGACATGGAAAGGTCCACCATCAGACTGTTGGTGGTTTTAAACCTCAGACATAGGTCCACCATCAGACTGTTATGCCTCGTTTCCACTGAGTGGTACGGTACGGTTCGGTTCAGTACGGTACGGTTCAGAACGGTACACCTTGCGTTTTCACTGCCATAGTACCCTTTCATGATAGGCGTGGAGTAGCCGGAAAGCTGTGATGGACGATTCTCTGTCAACCAATCAAAGTTCTACAGAGGGTAGCTCCACCCTGTTGGTACGGTACTAATGTGCTTGGTACCCCAACTAAAGGGTACCAAAAAAGTGGTACGGTTCGGAATTCGGGTACCATTCACAATGGAAACAGTAAAAATTGCATACCGAACCTTACCATAACGTTCAGTGGAAACGAGCAATTAGTGGTTGTAAACTATGTCTGTGGATGTCAGAGTTTTGCAATGCCTAATGGGGATGTGTATTTCCCCAACAGCTGGAGGGCCATAGTTTGAGGATCCCTTTCCTGTGTACTTGTCTCAAGAGCACGAAGTGTCCTTTCTGTCTGCTGCCTCGTTCCTCCGCTATCATGACAACTTTTCCTGACACCAAAAGAAAAATGGTGACGGGGAGAGGGACCTCCAGCCAGTTGACAGCCTCAGCTCCATTCCTGTGTGCAATTTAATGGCGGGTGTGTCTCTTTCCTCCAATCAGCTGTCGGAGCTCTCCACACTGAGCTCTGCAGAGTGTATTTTAGCTCCCCTGTCCCCCTTTTTTTTTTTTCTTTATAAATACAAGCTTTATAAGTTCTGGACTTTAAACGGATGTAGAGTGTAGAGAAGACAACAGATACAACATGAAGGAGGATTTGTTGCACCTCTGTATCACTCGAGGCCACTCACTGCACTACATATATGTAAGGGTTTGCAACCACTTGACAACAGATGGCGATCAGATATTGGATTCGCTTGTATCTTTATTATATCTGTTAGGAGGGAAGTTGTAGGGTGTTGAGGAATGCGGCTCAATCATCTGTTTTTACCAACCTAAAACTGGCTGCACATTTGTACAATTTTTATTATTTTTGCCTTCTAGATTTACCTTCAGCTTTGTAGTTCAAGGGCCTGCCTGATTGCATACAATTTGAAAGTGTTTAGGTTTGACCGCATATTATATGGTTTTGGTAAATCTAAAAGAAAATTGTATAACGTGTAGCCAGCTTAAGTCTAAAATACAGCTTGAGGCAACTGCTCACTTGCAAATTTTTACCTGGCATGTTAATTTGACAGGTGGCACCACCTGTCAGACTCGGCCATTGAAGTCAATGGTGCCACGCAGCAACCATGAGCCAAATTCTTGGATTGTACTTGCAGAACATCAGTCCCATTGTAAATTCTGCAAAAAAACAAACAAAAAATAAAGCAGAATCACCTCCTGAATGAATGAATGACTGAATGACTGACTGGCTGCTTAGCCACACTCTGAAAAATGATCCACCATGTAGCATGGGCCAGTGCAAATTCATCCTTAATTCCGCCAAAACTCTTGGGAGTTGATGACTACCTATGTTCTGGTCTTGTACTGTACTGGTAATCTTTGTTCCCAGCTGTGTCTGTGGTTTACACTTCGTTCACATCTATCTACATCACACCGACCAAGAGTTGATGCGTTTCCATGCATTTTTCACTTCTTCCCATGAGTTACTTGTTTGGCAACCCATAGAGTTGGCATGAAATGCAGAATAGAAGACCTTGACCTATTTCTGAAAATGCACCGTATTGTATGGTGTGGTGGCACCATTGAAGTTACATGGGGGTGCCAATAACTGTTAATGACAGCACCACACATCTGCTCAAGGGCAGCGTGTTTTTCTACTTGTGGATAAAGCTCACAATTTTGTAAGTGTTCCTGACACAAAGATCTGAGCCTAATCTTACAGAACACCTTTCCCATATGTCTTGGGATAAGGAAAAGTGTTTGTAGTCTGTCCAATGGTTACAATGCTGCTCCACCATAGAGTACAGTGAGTGAGTGTAGTCCTCCTAGGACAGAAAGAGTTACCGGTAGGACCACTAGGTAAATATTAAAAAATGAAACCTAAGGCAGACCACGGGTTGAAGGAAAGACATTTTTTGAAAATTACTCCCCCCATTAATCAATGGCCGTGTTGATGGGGGAATCCAAGCAATTTTCTTTCCTTCCACCTTGGGTTGAAGGAAAGGAAATTGCATATAGCAGTGATGGCGAACCTTGGCACTCCAGATGTTTTGTAACTACATATCCCATAATGATCAACTACACTTCAGCGTGCATGAGTATTATGGGAAATGTAGTTCCAAAACATCTGGAGTGCCAAGGTTCGCCATCCCTGGCATATAGTATGGCCTGCCTTTTTAGGTTTTTATTTTTTCTTGAAGTGGTCCTGCCGGTAACACTTCCCGGAAAGAAAATGGTTTAGTTTCTGATGGGGGGAATCCCTCCCACTGTGCTATTGGATTCGGGCAGTGGGAGGTTTCCCAGCCATCAGTATACAATGATCACTGCTTGTGGCTATAGACGCCGGTACCGATTTGACCAAAACAAAAACCCAACTGGCTGGTTGTTCTAAAGTCGTTTGATTTCAGTAAAACCAACCTGCCCATAGATGGATGGAAATTCGGCCAGTTCCTCCTGAACCTGACGAATTTCGACCCTTTCACAGCTGGCTAAATCAGCCAGAACCTCCAAGGACTGGAAAGCTGCAATATGTTACATTTTTGCTTCTTGGATTTGATTTTCTATAAATTACTTAAAGATTTTAAGTCTATATTAGTTTTTTTATTTTATTTGTTGGACTTGTACCCTTCTTCTGCCTTGCCGTATCTTTAGATTTATTATATAGTAAATCTGCCCCATGGTACTCAGTCTAGATTGTGTGCACAGAAAAAGCCCCTGCCTGCCCGCTACTTTATAGGTAATGGCTTATAATGGCTAACCTCTCCTTCGTCTTTCATATAGTAAGTGGTTGGGTGTAATTCAGTCCTTAACTCTAGGCTTCTTCTGTAAATCGCCTTTTTACAAACATGCTCTAGATAGTTAGGATTTTTGTCTGCGTTTTATGGTATCCTCGATCTCTGCAGGTCTCTAATTCCCCTGTCAGACGGCAGGTGGGCTGCGAGTCTCAATATGCCGAGATGGTGACTCCGGTAACCCCTTGCTAATGCTTTAATGACTGCTTATCTTGGTTCTGTGCTCTGTATCCTAGTGTGGCTTGCAGGGTGCCAAGCTGGATAGACATTGATATAGAGGAAGGATTTGCAGCCGCATTGGTTTCATTGCTACCTGCAAGATAACATATACTGTACCTGTACTCTTCTAAAGATCTGGTTGTGGTTGTACTGTAGGAGTAGTTTCATTATCACTTTTGACTGTGCTGCCGATGCATTTTAGTTTTGGGTTGCAGTCGCTTTATGCATGTAGTGCAATGCAGAGGTATTTGCTAAGCACTTCCCATTTAATTTTAAGGCTCATTCACATCACGCACTGTGCCACCATGCAAATATTTTTGTACGGTAAAGTGGTTGTAAACTAGGGATCGACCGATTTTATCGGGGGCTGATCTGCACTTTCCCCGATATATCGGAATCTGCCCTTGAGGCTACCGATATTGGTGATATTTCGGGAAAGTGCTTTACTGGAGTGATGCCTGCAGCTTACTGGAGTGATGCGGTACAGGGGTCCATAGCCGAGGGTCGGCTGTCTTGTAATGACAACTGATGTGGAAGAAGCCGCTCGGCTGTCATTACAAGGAGCGGGACGGGACGCCCCTCCCGCCGCTTTCCACAGGTCGCCCGGGTCTCCTGTCCCACCAGCCTTCACGGCCACCGAAGAGAAGACCCGATAAAAGCTGCATTCGGCTCTGATCGGGTCTCCATGTAAAAACCTGGAAGTGATGTCATGACATCACTTTTGGGTACTTGGCGCCAAATTTAAAAATATTACAGCATTCAAAACAGCCAAACTTGGCGTTTCGAATGCTTTTAAGTGCAGAGGAGGGGTTTGGGGTCTTTTAGACCCCCAGATGCCTTCACAAGAGTACCTGTCAAAAAATAAAAAATAAAAACATTTTTAATGTATGAAAATATCGGCCAATACCGATATGCGATGACCAAAATATCGGTATCGGCAATAAAAAAACGATATCAGTTGATCACTATTGTAAACCTATGAAATGAGAAAGGGTAAACCTCTGAAAGGAGAAATGAACAAAGCATATTCTTCTATGGTATGTATTTGCCTTTATCTACTGAGTGTAATTTTTGTCTTCTCTCTCCTTCCTCTATCTCAGTGGTTCTCAACTCAAGCCCTCAGGACCCACTAACAGGCCAGATTTTAAGTATTACCTTGGGGAGATGCAGACTAGAATACTGCAATCACTGAGCAGCAAATTATATCACCTGTGATGCATTTCAGTTATCTTGCAAACCTGGCCTGTTAGTGGGTCCTGAGGAACGGAGTTTGAGAACCACTGCTCTATCTGGATCAGTCACTTCTGACAGTCTATGCCGGGCCCTAGACAATTCTGGGAGACAGACACTGCCCCACCTCCAGCCTAAGCTGTGCATGTTTGCCTATGACTCTGGGGGGTGTCCTTTCCCTCTACTCAGGTCACAGATTACACTCAGCTCTCTGCTCTATGCTGTAGTGCGTGTCATCAGATCCTTGTCCCCTGCCTTCTGATGATCATAAATGCTGTGTAAATTCTGGACTGTGAAGAGACATAGAGAAGAAAAGGCTTTAAATAAACGGGTACAACTTGTGTAGGAGAAGTTGTTTCATCTCTGTGTATCGCTGGATATATGCAAGGGTTTACATCCACTTTATGGCACATTGCTGCACTTTCAATTACTGCTCCATCCAAAATTAATGTAATGTAGGTCACCTCAACACGTGAAAACTTGGGTCTTGCTATTTATGTATAACAGGCATTTAAAGCGTAACTCCACTTTTGTTGAGAATAAAACATTCCCCTCTGGGTGATTTATTTATATTACATGGATTTTAACAAGCTTTGTTGCAGATTCCTACCTTTTTGTTCTGAAGAAATCATTATTTGTTCCTCTGTGCTGAGTGGGTCTAATGGGTGTGGTTTCATAATTATCTATCAGCTGTGGCAGCTGCAGGGCTCTAATGATGAAATCTGCTGGGCCGGCATTCCTTTAGACGTGTTCCTATTGGGAGTATCTCACCAAAAATGACATTTTTGTTGCAGGGGATGCCAGAAATCTGACTTGGTGCAGACTTCTGGGAAAATCAGTGAGCCAATCACACAAGCAGGAAATATTTCTGGGGTGTGGTCAGTATACATTCTGTGTACAGAACACTTCCAGGTAGCCATATCGCATTGCATTTGCAGAAAATTACAACAGCTGCAGATTGAAAAGGAAAGGTAATTTTTAATAACATTCAATCACAATATGATTTGTGTCGCAATTGTATACGCTATATTGTTTTTTCTTTATTTGCTATTTTATTTCCCCAAAAAAGTGGAGTTACCCTTTTAAATAGCGCTAACCATTTATGTAGCCCTTTACATATACTGCACATATACATCAATCTCTGCCCTCAAGGAGCTCAAGCCAGCCATACCTGGTTAGAATTTTTGAAGACAGTCGTTTTGGAAACGTTGGATTCTTTGATTGTAAATGGGGACTATTTAACAACTAATGATGGTAGCGAAAATATCCAGAGGCAAAGGATGGAAATTTTTTTTCTGTTTCTTATACAAATTTTTGCAATTCTAACTGTGAATGTGGTTTCCATTTGGGAAAAATTGTACTTACTGTAATGTGCATGCGCTAGGTGTTTTTATTTTAATTAGAACGTTTGTTGTCCATCAAGAACAATGGTTTATTATATATATATATATATATATATATATATATATATATATATATATATATATAGTTTTGTGGCGGGGTCACAGGCATAAACATTACAATACATTACTTCCTTGCATTCCAAATACTGAAATTCGAACCATTGGTGTGGCAATTAATCGAAAAATTTTCAGGGCTTTTTAATGAAATTTGTTGAGTCAACGATGGAACTATTGTATGCTCTGACTAAGATTTTATTTTTTTATTTTTTTTAGAATTTCTGTTCAAAAGTTCGAATGCAGTTCTACCCGTGTATGGCTAGCCTTACTAAGGTCCCTATCTTGCATGCATGTACTGGGGCCACGGTGAATTAAGATGAACTTTGTCTAAATAAAACGCCATCACTGCGTTCTCCGTTCACTGGAATTGCAAGCACTATGTGAACTATGCCATTAGAAACCATATAACTTACTTTCCTTGCACTTTTAATCCAGAAAAAAACCCGCACTGGACCGCATGTGGTGTGAACTGGCCCTAAATAAGGACATGTGTGTTCCGGTGCATTTTTGGGGCGTTCCAGTGCGTTTTTAAGGCATTTTATAGCGTTCCAGTGCAGGAAAAATGCAGCATGTTATACTTTTTTTTTTTTTTTTTCTGGAACGCACTGGTGTGAACTGTGCCATTGGAAACCATATAATCTACTTTCAATGTGTTTTTTGATGCAGAAAAAAAAAACACACTGGACTGCATGTGGTGTGAAGTGGCCCTTGGTCAAAATTGTAGCTGACTGCAGCATACAGATGTGTTGTATGCTGTGTTGTAGCACATTGCGTGTTTTGGCCCCATTTGTTTGGATACCAGGAGCCTCTGTACATATAACACACACGCCATGGATCTAGTGTCTGTTAGGTTAGCGCGGTGTGGACGGTCAGACAGAACGTGTCCTAGTTACAAGTTGCCGTGAGAAAAGTGTGGCACAGTGTTACTGTGTGTGTCACAGCTGTTACTATCATTAGATAACAATCCATATTAAATGACCCTGGAGATGGCTCTCTGGCACAATTATTCATTCTTTAATTATGCATTGAGGCTGTGCATGGCAGGCAAGCATGGAGCGCAGTGTTTACTGGCCCGGAGATGTCTGGTATGGCGAGCCGTGATTCTTCTATTACTCTTTCCACTGTTTTTATTACTTGTGTTATAACCCAGCGCTCCGCATTTATTTCTGACCACAGCTGCTGTGAAATTCAGATTTGCATGCACTATTAATTATGCGATTTTTTTTTTTTTTTTTTTTTATTATGAAAAAGGATTGGGACAGAAAGCCGGTCGCTGCCATTGTATGATAGACTGCGGGGCTTTCATCCCTTATCGCTGCTGCTCTGCTCAGTGGGTTGCTGATCTGGTTCTCAAGCAAGTATGTAGGCAGGACCAAACTCCCAACCCCTTGGCCTTGCTTCTCTGCTCACTGGGTTGCTGCTCCGGTTCTGGAGCAAGTATGTGGCCAGTGAGGACCAAACTCCCAACCCCTTGTCTCTATACTTAGTGGGTTGCTTATCTGGTTCTCGACTATGTTTGTAGCCAGTGAGGACCAAACTCCCAACCCCTTGTTCTTGTCTCTCTACTCAGTGGGTTGTTGATCTAGTTCTGGAGCAAGTATGTACATCATGAAGACCAAACTCCCAACCCCTTATCCTTCTCTGCTCAGTGGGTTGCTCCTCCGGTTCTGGAGCAAGTATGTAGCCAGTGAGGACCAAACTCCCAACCCCTTGTCCTTGTCTCTCTAGTCATTGGGTTGCTTATCTGGTTCTCGACTAAGTTTGTAGCCAGTGAGGACCAAACTCCCAACCCCTTGTCCTTGTCTCTCTAGTCAGTGGGTTGATGCTCTGTTTCTGGAGCAAGTAAGTAGCCAGTGAGGACTAAACTCCCAACCCATTGTCCCTCTACTTAGTGGGTTGTTGGTCTGGTTCTTGACTAATGCTTCGTACACACTCATCGATTATTGGCCGGGAATTTTCGGACAACGGCCGATTTTCGGCTTGTTAGTATGATGCTTCCGACAACCGACTCCAACTTTTCGGCTGTAAAAAATCTGGTGTGCATGCTATAAAATTTTTGTTGGCCGTCAACACAACGGCCGATTTTCTGTCAGTCAGTACAGATTTCGGCAGACAAAAATCTGATGAGCAACACTAGGCATGCTCAGAGAAGAAAAAACACACGGAAAGCAAACCAGCACATGACATCATTTCTGAAGTAGATTTTTGTTGGCCGAGAAAATTCGTGTGCAGTCTAGGCACATTCCAACCAACAAAACACCACTCTGGACAAAAGTCGGACGATCTGTCGGCCGATAATCGTTGCGTGTGTACGAGGCATAAGTTTGTAGCCAGGGAGGACCAAACTCCCTACCTCTTGTCCTTGTCTCTCTACTCAGTGGGTTGCTGCTCTGGTTCTGGAGCAAGTATGTAGACTGTGAAGACCAAACTCCCAACCCCTTATCCTTCTCTGCTCAGTGGGTTGTTGATCTAGTTCTGGAGCAAGTATGTAGCTAGTGAGGACCAAACTCCCAACCCCTTGTCCCTCTATTCAGTGGGTTGCTTATCTGGTTCTCGACTAAGTTTGTAGCCAGTGAGGACCAAACTCCCAACCCCTTGTTCTTGCCTGTCTGCTCAGTGGGTTGATGCTCTGTTTCTGGAGCAAGTAAGTAGCCAATGAGGACTAAACTCCCAACCCCTTGTCCCTCTACTTAGTGGGTTGCTGGTCTGGTTCTTGACTAAAGCCCTGTACACACGCGTCGAAAATTGGCAGGGAATTTTCGTCCGACGACCGATCTGCCGATTTTCGGCTTGTTAGTATGATGCTTCCGACAACCGACTCCGACTTTTCGGCCGACCGATCGTCCGTCTTTTGTCCAGAGTGGTGGTTTGTTGGTTGGAATGTGCCTAGACTGCACACAAATCTGATGTGCAGGCTATAAAATTTTTGTTGGCCGTCAACACAATGGCTGATTTTCGTGCAGTCAGTACAGATTTCGACAGGGAAAAATCTGATGAGCAAGACTGGGCATGCTCAGTGAAGAAAAAACACAAAGAAAACAAACCAACACATGACATCACTTCTGAAGTAGAATTTTGTTGGCCGAGAAAATTTGTGTGCAGTCTAGGCACATTCCAACCAACAAAACACAACTTGGACAAAAGTCGGAGGATCGGTCGGCCGATAATCGTTGCGTGTGTACGAGGCTTTAGTTTGTAGCCAGGGAGGACCAACCTCTTGTCCTTGTCTCTCTACTTAGTGGGTGGTTGATCTAGTTCTGGAGCAAATATGTAGACCGTGAAGACCAAACTCCCAACCCCTTGTCCTTGTCTGGTCAGTGGGTTGCTGCTCTGTTTCTGGAACAAGTAGCCAGTGAGGACTAAACTCCATACCCATTGTCACTCTACTTAGTGGGTGGTTGGTATGGTTCTCAACTAAGTTTGTAGCAAGGGAGGACCAAACTCCCAACCCCTTGTCCTTGTCTTTCTTCTTTGTTGTTGATCTGGTTCTGGAGCAAATATGTAGACCGTGAAGACCAAACTCCCAACCACTTGTCCTTGTCTCTCTACTTAGTGGGTTGTTGCTCTGGTTCTGGAACATGCATAGAGCAGGCCATTCATTTTGATGGGCTGCCATATGCTCCACAAATGCACGCAAAGTAGTTCATGTACCTTTTGCATGCATTTTTTTTTTTAACCACGCGTTTTGCTGTATTTGAGGTGTCCTTAACAATGAATGGTGCAATTTGTCGCCTGCTCGTTGCCCTTTTTAACCCTCAAAATGCTGATACATGGTGGTTGCAAGTATGGTCCCATTCACTTGAAGGTACTGCTCAGTGAATGCGACATGCTAATTTAAGTTTTACCGCAAAGGAGTGCGACCACACCATGTGTACAGCCAGGTCAGTGGGCGGTAAAACCACAGCTCAACCACCTGCTTTTGCTGCCCATGTGAACGAGCCCTTTAAAGTATGGTCACCCTCCTGGCTGTGCTGTTTGGTGCCTGGGTAGAATTACAGATCTTTTTGGTAGGTTAGACAGCTGACGTGTATATTGTGCATCCTGACGTACGGCTTTAATATTTTACAGGAATGATCTTTGCTGTGTTCCTCTTCGGCTTAATTCATTTACAGTTTTTTGGAATGTGAAATCAGATAGGCCGGGTGCTGGCAAATGACCAGTCTGGGTTTTCTG
This sequence comes from Pelophylax lessonae, assembly GCF_965119305.1. NCBI lineage: Eukaryota > Metazoa > Chordata > Amphibia > Anura > Ranidae > Pelophylax > Pelophylax lessonae. The sequence goes on along the minus strand of NC_138772.1, from coordinate 508,166,100 downwards.
CTATCAGTAAGAGATAAATGCACCAAGGTTGGAGCGTTGCTGCAATAAAATCTTACTTTTGCTCTGACGGAACAATATTGTTTCAGAAATTTATTGAAATTTTTTTTTTTATTTGAGTACTCGGCTACCTGGTGATGCGTTTCTGAGATAGAAGAACGTTGCCGCTGTTGGTGGTGGTGGTGTTGTTGTCTTTCTTTTTCATTGCCGTAGCAGTTTGATAATGTTTCAGGAGCTTATCGGAGGGGAAGATGTTTAAGATAAAGTTGTAACAGTGGAGGAAAATAATTTCCTACTCATAACCGACTTCCTGTCCAGAATTCTTGGAGAAAGACGTTCCGGAGCTCTTACTGAGCAATGGCTGATAACTTCATATTAGGCTGCTTTCAGACTGATACAGGAGCAGTGCACCCGCAGGTATGGTGCCACCCGCTAGCTGTGCCCTCCCATCGACTCCTTCCCACCGTTGGGTCCTGTGGTTTTGGGTGTGCTTTCACAATATTAATTGTATATATAATTTTTCAGAATAGAAAAAAATAATTTTTATATATATATATATATTATACACACACAAACTTTATATGTATATTTTTCTTTTTTTCATTATAAAAAATATATCATTATTGTATATGCTGCATCCTTGGTGCGGTTTCAGAAAATAAAAAATATTTTTTATAATGAAAAAAAGAAAAATATACATATAAAGTTTGTGTGTGCATATATATATATATATATATATATATATATATATATATATATATATATATAATATATAATTTTTTTATTCTGAAAATGTAGCATAGAATTAACAAATAATTGCATACAAGAAAAAAAAAAATAAAAAAAAATAATAAAATAAATATATATATAGTGTGTATGGGTGTGTGTGTGTGTGTGTGTACCTGTATGTATGTATGTATGTGTATGTGTATGTGTGTGTATGTATATATATGTATATATATATATATATATATATATATATATATATATATATATATATATATATATATATATATATATATATATATATATATATATATATATATATGTGTATGTGTGTGTATATATATATAGATATATATAGATATATATAGATATATATAGATATATATAGATATATATAGATATATATAGATATATATAGATATATATAGATATATATAGATATAGATATATATATATAGATATATATATAGATATAGATATATATATATATGTGTGTGTGTGTGGATATATATATATATAAATAAAAATAAATGTATATATATATATATATATATATATATATAGATATATATATATAGATATATATATATATGTGTGTGTGTGTGTGGATATATATATATATATATATATATATATATATATATATATACATTTATTTTTATTTATTTTTCCTTCTAGGTTTACATAAATGTTTGTGCGTGTGTTTTTGCAACAATAATACCTTTCGTATTATAAATTGTAATTTGTTTATTGCGGGAGAAAAAAGAAAGACTTGGAGAAGTTATTTTTTCTGGTTATTAATGCCGCTGCTGGGAGACTGAAGCAGGCTGTTCGAACAGTTCTTGAAGTGTACAGCAATGGAGCATGCATGCCTTAAACAAGCAATTTCTTGCTTGCATTCCTGTGCCTCCCAGCTCTGGCAGCCTCCTGGCTCAGGTTTTTTTTTTTTTTTTTTTTAAAAGAGGTTGCGAAAACTATTTACTTTTTTGTAAAATAATGAGTTTTCTCCTCTCCTGCGCTTTTGACTACCTAAGGCTGCTGGCGGAGTGGTTAGAAAAACCGTTTGTTTGATGTAGAGAAAAGGATGTTTGTTTTTATAATGACAGAAGGGATGAAAGATATTTATGATTTTCTTTTAGCGGAGGGTTTTTGTTCTGGGAATCCTAGAGGGTGATAAAATGTAAACCATCTACAATTATTGTTTTTTTTTTTATTTTTATTTTTTTTTTTATCCCAGGCAAATTAGCGCACAACAAGTATTTAATAACAAAAAAAAGGTCCTGATGGGCTTAAAATAAAATTCTTCTGAACTTTTTAAGCGCTTTTTTTTTTTTTTTTTTTTTTTTTTTTACTCGCTATATAATATGCTTTGAGTGTGTGTTTGATGGTCTTTTCTGTCGGGGAAGAGGCTTAGTTGTGTTGGCATATTTTTTTTATAGTGTATGTAAACCCGAACAATATTTTACCTTTTGCCTTTTGCTTAACACACTGAAGTGTTTTTTGGTAAATCTGTTCAAGAAATGCATGCCAAAAAAATATATAAATGTGTGTGTATATGTTTAAAAAGTTTCCCACGCTTTTTTTTTTTAAACTCTGTTAAATATAAAAAAGTGAGGAAACTTTTTGAAGACTATATATATATATATATATATATATATATATATATATATATATATATATATATATATATATATATATATATATATATATATATATATATATATATATATATATCTGGATAATGTGAGAATTGCAATTTTTTTGCTTAGAATAAAGATCACAAATCTCTCACGCTTCTCGGAGCAACTTCATCTGTTACATTATATAAAAAAACTGGGCTAACTTTACTGTAAGGTGTTTTTCTTTTTTTTTTTTATCCCAAAAAAACTGCGTTTGAAAGACTTCTGCACAAATACAGTGTGACATAAAATATTGCAACGATTGCCATTTTATCTCTAGGGTCTCTGCTTAAAAAAAAAAAAAAAAAAAAAAAAAATATATATATATATATATATATATATATATATATATATATATATATATATATATATATATATGTATGTATGTAAAATGTTTGGGGGTCCTACGTAAAGCAAAAAATACAGATTTTTACCTTGTAAAGATTTTAACCCCATTCCGACCAGGGGGTTTTTTGCGATTTATTTTTTTTTTTTTTTTATACTGCGTGACTTTAACGGACAATTGCGCGGTCCTGCGACGCTGTACCTAAACTAATTTCACATCCTTTTTTTCTCACAAACAGAGCTTTCTTTTGGTGGTATTTGATCACCTGTGCGATTATTTGATCATGCGCTATAAACAAAAAAAGAGCATAAATTTTGCAAAAATAACAATATTTTTCAAATTTTTTTTATATGAAATTCCCAAAAAAAAAAAATTTAAAAATCAAAATTTAACATTTTCGGCCAATTTGTTTTATGCTACATATGTTTGGTAAAAAAAATCGCAAAAAGCGTATTTTGATTGGTTTGCACAAAAGTTATCGCGTTTAATAACAAAGGGAAAGATTTTTGTCATTTCTGGTGTTTTTTTTTTTTTTTTTTTTTTTAACGAGTAATGGCGGCGATCTGCGATTTTTTTTTTTTTTTTTTTTTTTTTTTTTGCGGGACTGCGACATTGCGGCGGACAGATCGGACCCTTGACTGACATTTTTGACACTTTTGGGGTTACCAGTGACATTTCTACAGTAAAAAAAATATGCACTGTTACTGTAAAAATGACACTGGCAGGGAAGGGGTTAACTGTATTGGAGAGGGAGGGGTTAAGTGTGTCCTAGGGGCGTGTTTCTAACTGTAGTGGGACATGTCTCCTATTGTAAAAACAGAGATCAACGGTTCTACATAGTAGAACCGTCTGATCTCCATTTTTACACAGGGGAGAATGACAGGCGGCTTGTTTACATAAGCCGCCCGCCTTTCTCCCGCTCTACCGACGATCGTAGTGTGACCGGCGGACATCGGGTCCGCCGGTCACACGCGCGGACTCCTCCGTGAATGAGCCGCGGCGCGCGCTCGCACGCTATTGGCTCACAAACCGGTCACAGGCTAGCGACATATATACACGTCACTTTGCCTGGCCGGGGCTGACCGCCGCAGTATATCTACTTGCGGCGGTCGGCAAGTAGTTAAGTGGTTAAACTGCCCTCACTTACAGATGGAAGTAAATTCCTTTGATCCAAAAGAAGGAAATGATACATTGTAAAACATTGTGTTTATAGTTATCTTGCAGCCTTTAACAATGATGATAAACGTTTTCTGGGGGCGGGGCTCTTCTTTTTTTTTTTTTTTGACAGCTGTGAGTGAGCAGGGAACATTTCTGTAAAGTGGTGTACACACTATAAGAAAATCGGGCAATGATCGTCTGATTTTCCTCGTCGTTTCACAGCAAATCGTTCAATGAACGGAAATTTGTACAGCAAAGGCTTTTTTTTTTGTTTTATTGTTTCTGATCATGTGCAGTCTTTCTTTTCTGTTTTCTCTTGTACAAAAATCGTACAGAAACGGTACACATTAAACCAAAATTGTTTGTTTTTTTTCCCCTACGAGAAAAATTTTGGAGTTTGTCTCCTTAGAATTTTCATTCTAAAATTCTGAATTTTTGCTGTAGAAAGTTCTGTACACACTATACGAAAATTGTACGAAAATTCTTTGAATGAAAATGTTCGCCCGATTTTCTTATAGTGTATACGAGCCTGAAGAATCAAGGAAATGCCGTTTTTAAGATCGTGAGGAGGGGTGAATCGCGATCACGATTTTTTTTAAACGATTAATCGTGCAGCTCTACCATACAGCAAGTGAATTTTGCCCGGTTCCTGATGAACCACCCGACATTCTCATTGGGTGGCCCCGTTGACTTCCGCTCGACACATCGGAGGAGCTGGGCGGTAAACTGTCAGCCAAACAGTGCCAACATCCAATCAGATACAGGCACTCTTCGGGGGTTTTGACAGCTGGTGGGACCAGCTGTCAAAACGTGATCGCCATAGTGGGAGTGGTCAGTGAACACTGGATAGCGTGGATGTAGAAATCTTTTTTGCATTCAGCCATTAGGCTGAACAGAAATAAAATCTGTGTATGCCCAGATTTTGCTATAGGGCAGGGGTCTCCAAACTTTCTAAACAGTGGGCCAGTTTACTGTCCCTCGGACTGTAGAGGGCCGGACTTTGCCCATTGGGAGTTATAAAGATCCCAACATCAGTGGGAATAAACAATGCCCCTTCTTTAGTGTCAGTGGGAGGAATTGTGCCAAATCCTTGGTGTTGTTGAGAGGAATTGTGCCCCATTATTAGTGTCAGTAGGAGGAATTGTGCCCCATCCTTAGTGTCAGTAGGAGGAATTGTGCCCCATCCTTGGTGTCAGTGGGAGGAATTGTACCCCATCCTTAGTGTCATTGGGAGGAATTGTGCCCCATCCTTGGTGTCAGTGGCAGGAATTGTGCCCCATCCTTGGTGTCAGTGGCAGGAATTGTGCCCCATCCTTAGTGTCAGTGGGAGGAATTGTGCCCCATCCTTAGTGTCAGTAGGAGGAATTGTGCCCCATCCTTGGTGTCAGTAGGAGGAATTGTGCCCCATCCTTAGTGTCAGTGGGAGGAATTGTGCCCCATCCTTAGTGTCAGTAGGAGGAATTGTGCCCCATCCTTAGTGGCATTGGGAGGAATTGTGCCCCATCCTTGGTGTCATTGGGAGGAATTGTGCCCCATCCTTGGTGTCATTGGGAGGAATTGTGCCCCATCCTTGGTGTCATTGGGAAGAATTGTGCCCCATCCTTGGTGTCATTGGGAAGAATTGTGCCCCATCCTTGGTGTCATTGGGAGGAATTGTGCCCCATCCTTGGTGTCAGTAGGAGGAATTGTGCCCCATCCTTGGTGTCATTGGGAGGAATTGTGCCCCATCCTTGGTGTAATTGGGAGGAATTGTGCCCCATCCTTGGTGTCATTGGGAAGAATTGTGCCCCATCCTTGGTGTCATAGGGAGGAATTGTGCCCCATCCTTGGTGTCATAGGGAGGAATTGTGCCCCATCCTTAGTGTCATTGGGAGGAATTGTGCCCCATCCTTGGTGTCATAGGGAGGAATTGTGCCCCATCCTTAGTGTCATTGGGAGGAATTGTGCCCCATCCTTGGTGTCAGTGGGAGGAATTGTGCCCCATCCTTGGTGTCATTGGGAGGAATTGTGCCCCATCCTTGGTGTAATTGGGAGGAATTGTGCCCCATCCTTGGTGTCATTGGGAAGAATTGTGCCCCATCCTTGGTGTCATTGGGAGGAAATGTGCACCATCCTTGGTGTTATTGGGAGGAATTGTGCCCCATCCTTGGTGTCAGTGGGAGGAATTGTGCCCCATCCTTGGTGTCAGTGGGAGGAATTGTGCCCCATCCTTGGTGTCATTGAGAGGAATTGTGCCCCATCCTTAGTGTCAGTGGGAGGAATTGTGCCCCATCCTTGGTGTCAGTGGGAGGAATTGTGCCCCATCCTTGGTGTCAGTGGGAGGAATTGTGCCCCATCCAGCTGTCAAAACGTGATCGCCATAGTGGGAGTGGTCAGTGAACACTGGATAGCGTGGATGTAGAAATCTTTTTTGCATTCAGCCATTAGGCTGAACAGAAATAAAATCTGTGTATGCCCAGATTTTGCTATAGGGCAGGGGTCTCCAAACTTTCTAAACAGTGGGCCAGTTTACTGTCCCTCGGACTGTAGAGGGCCGGACTTTGCCCATTGGGAGTTATAAAGATCCCAACATCAGTGGGAATAAACAATGCCCCTTCTTTAGTGTCAGTGGGAGGAATTGTGCCAAATCCTTGGTGTTGTTGAGAGGAATTGTGCCCCATTATTAGTGTCAGTAGGAGGAATTGTGCCCCATCCTTAGTGTCAGTAGGAGGAATTGTGCCCCATCCTTGGTGTCAGTGGGAGGAATTGTACCCCATCCTTAGTGTCATTGGGAGGAATTGTGCCCCATCCTTGGTGTCAGTGGCAGGAATTGTGCCCCATCCTTGGTGTCAGTGGCAGGAATTGTGCCCCATCCTTAGTGTCAGTGGGAGGAATTGTGCCCCATCCTTAGTGTCAGTAGGAGGAATTGTGCCCCATCCTTGGTGTCAGTAGGAGGAATTGTGCCCCATCCTTGGTGTCAGTGGGAGGAATTGTACCCCATTCTTAGTGTCATTGGGAGGAATTGTGCCCCATCCTTGGTGTCATTGGGAGGAATTGTGCCCCATCCTTAGTGTCAGTGGGAGGAATTGTGCCCCATCCTTAGTGTCAGTAGGAGGAATTGTGCCCCATCCTTGGTGTCAGTAGGAGGAATTGTGCCCCATCCTTGGTGTCAGTGGGAGGAATTGTACCCCATTCTTAGTGTCATTGGGAGGAATTGTGCCCCATCCTTGGTGTCATTGGGAGGAATTGTGCCCCATCCTTAGTGTCAGTGGGAGGAATTGTGCCCCATCCTTAGTGTCAGTAGGAGGAATTGTGCCCCATCCTTAGTGGCATTGGGAGGAATTGTGCCCCATCCTTGGTGTCATTGGGAGGAATTGTGCCCCATCCTTGGTGTCATTGGGAGGAATTGTGCCCCATCCTTGGTGTCATTGGGAAGAATTGTGCCCCATCCTTGGTGTCATTGGGAAGAATTGTGCCCCATCCTTGGTGTCATTGGGAGGAATTGTGCCCCATCCTTGGTGTCAGTAGGAGGAATTGTGCCCCATCCTTGGTGTCATTGGGAGGAATTGTGCCCCATCCTTGGTGTAATTGGGAGGAATTGTGCCCCATCCTTGGTGTCATTGGGAAGAATTGTGCCCCATCCTTGGTGTCATAGGGAGGAATTGTGCCCCATCCTTGGTGTCATAGGGAGGAATTGTGCCCCATCCTTAGTGTCATTGGGAGGAATTGTGCCCCATCCTTGGTGTCATAGGGAGGAATTGTGCCCCATCCTTAGTGTCATTGGGAGGAATTGTGCCCCATCCTTGGTGTCAGTGGGAGGAATTGTGCCCCATCCTTGGTGTCATTGGGAGGAATTGTGCCCCATCCTTGGTGTAATTGGGAGGAATTGTGCCCCATCCTTGGTGTCATTGGGAAGAATTGTGCCCCATCCTTGGTGTCATTGGGAGGAAATGTGCACCATCCTTGGTGTTATTGGGAGGAATTGTGCCCCATCCTTGGTGTCAGTGGGAGGAATTGTGCCCCATCCTTGGTGTCAGTGGGAGGAATTGTGCCCCATCCTTGGTGTCATTGAGAGGAATTGTGCCCCATCCTTAGTGTCAGTGGGAGGAATTGTGCCCCATCCTTGGTGTCAGTGGGAGGAATTGTGCCCCATCCTTGGTGTCAGTGGGAGGAATTGTGCCCCATCCTTGGTGTCATTGAGAGGAATTGTGCCCCATCCTTAGTGTCAGTGGGAGGAATTGTGCCCCATCCTTGGTGTCAGTGGGAGGAATTGTGCCCCATCCTTGGTGTCAGTGGGAGTAATTGTGCCCCATCCTTGGTGTCATTGAGAGGAATTGTGCCCCATCCTTGGTGTCAGTGGGAGGAATTGTGCCCCATCCTTGGTGTCAGTGGGAGGAATTGTGCCCCATCCTTGGTGTCATTGGGAGGAAAAGTTCCCCATCATGGATGTCATTGGTCCCATTTGTTGGTGTCATTGTGCCAAATTATCCCCCACTGTTGGTATTAATGAATGAAAAAGTGCCCCAAGGGCCAGATAAAAGCAAGCAAAGGGCCACATCTGGCCCCCGGGCCGCAGTTTGGAGACCACTGCTATAGGGTGACACACAGCAATAAAAATCTCAATAGAAATATAAAATAAAAAGGTTGTTTGCATTTACATCCACCTCAGTGACTCAGCACAGTAGCTGCCTGCAGTTTCTCTGTAATATACTGACTGTTTCCCTTTGAAATCAGAAGAAATTCCATGTAATTGTGGTTTTCCTGCATGCTGCATAGCGGGGTAAATAAATTGCCGGTTGTGTACGTCTCTCATATTTTGTTTTTCCATTTATGGAGCCTCTGAGTCTCTAATTTTGTAAATGATTGCCGTGTGCCTTCCATGTCTTTGCTGTTTTTAGTAGACGGGCTGTAATGGTGATTTGTGTTTTCTTTCCCCTGCGTTTGTATGGAAAGCTGTAAACTCTGACCTCATGGTTTGTGAAAACTGATCCCTGACAGTTGGGAAGAGTTTTCTGTTTTCAGAACCGCGGGGAATCCATTTACCTCTGCACTTTCACTTCCTCATTGAAGTGTGCGGCGCGGCCACTGCAACTTCCTCCAAATTGTTTTTCTATTACAGTTATTTTCTTTCTCTTTCCTTTTTTCCCTTTTCTCACTTTTTCCACTCTTTCCTTTTTTCTTCTCTCCTTCAGCCCTCGTTGAACACGGCTTTGAAATCGTGTGAATTCATCTGAACTCGCATGATTTCAAAGCTGCATTTCAGTCCGACTTCAGGGGGTGACTTGATAAACATCTGTGCGGGTTCTTATACAGATGTCTATTGAAGTCACCCCCCGAAGTCGCCAAAAGTAGTGCAGGAACTACTTTTGAAAATCGGTTGTGGTTGTTCAGTCGTTTCGTCGTGCCCGACTCTTCATGACCTCATGGACCAGAGCGCCTCAGGCTTTTCTGTCCTCCACTGCCTCCTGGAGCTTGCTAAACTTCATATTCATTGTTTTAACCACTTAAGCCCCGGAAGATTTTACCCCCTTCCTGACCAGGGCCTATTTTGCGATTGGGCACTGCGTGACTTTAACGGACAATTGCGCGGTCGTGCGACGCTGTACCTAAACGAATTTGGCGTCCTTTTTTTCCCACAAACAGAGCTTACTTTTGGTGGTATTTGAATGATCACCTGTGCGATTTTTTTTTTTTTTTTTTTTTTTTTTTGATCATGCGCTATAAACAAAAAAGCGTCAATTTGCCAAAAATAACAATATTTTTTTTGGGGAATTTCATATAAAAAAATGTGAAAAAGTAAAAATCAAAATTTTTTTACATTTTAAGCCAATTTTTTTTTTTTTTACCATATGTTTGGTAAAAAAAATCGCAAAAAGCGTATTTTGATTGGTTTGCGCAAAGGTTATTGCGTTTATTAACAAAGGGAAAGATTTTTGTCTTTTTTTTTACTCGTAATGGCGGCGATCTGTGATTTTTTTTTTTTTCTTTCGGGACTGCGACATTGCAGCGGACAGATCGGACCCTTGACTGATATTTTTGACACTTTTGGGGGTACCAGTGACATTACTACAGTAATCAGTGCTATACATATGCACTGTTACTGTAAAAATGACACTGGCAGTGAAGGGTTTAACTTTTTTTGAGAGGGAGGGGTTAAGTGTGTCCCTAGGGGCGTGTTTCTAACTGTGATTGGCTGTGGCTTGATGTGTAAGAACAGTGATCAACGGTCCTACATAGTAGAACCTTTTGATCACCATTCTTACACAGGGAGAACTGACAGGCGGCTTCCTTCCAGTGAATATTCATGGTTGATTTCCTTCAGGATTGATTGGTTTGATCTTTTTGCCGTCTAAGGGACTTTCAGGAATCTTCTCTAATACCATAGTTCAAAAGCATCAATTCTTTGGCCTTCGGCCTTCATTATGATCCAACTTTCACAGCCATAGGTTAATACTGGGAATACCATAGCTTGACTATACGGCACTTGACTGCTGAGAAGCATAGGCTCATTTATGAGCAGCTAATAAACCAATACCTTGCCCCCCAAAAAGATACAGAAGCTGATTAAGTTGGAAATAGGGCAAGGCCACAGCTTTATTGAACTTTGCAAAAGCAACAACTTTCCAAATGTACAAAACAGTGCCAGTCACTGTTCTACTGTGAGCACCCGACAATGCCAGTCAGTTCTACCATGAGCACCCATAAAACATAAACTTACATAGTCTAAGAGGCCTGTCCTTACCATCAGTGCCAGACAGACATTAGACTGACCCCAGAATTTAACATAGCCCACAAGATTCCCAATTCATTTTTTTTTTTACTACCATTTACCACCAAATGAAAACCCGATTTGTCCTGAAAAACGAAAAGCAGTATAATCCATCTGGATGCGCAGAGTAGTTGTAATGATATGTACTGTTTTTACTAAAACATGTCAAAGTTGCAAAATTGTGCTTAGGCATTAAGATTTGTTTTACCCTTAGGCGTGAAAGGGTTAAAAACTACTCTTCCTTTTCAATCTGCAGCTCTATAATTTTCTGAAAAAGGCAATGCAATATGGCTCCCTGGAGGTGTTCTGTACACAGACTGTAGGGAATGCCCCCTGAAAAGGTAATTTCCTGCTTGTGTGATTGGCTCACTGATTTTCCCAGAAGTTTCCAAAACATCTGAGGTGCCAAGGTTCACCATCACTGCACTAATGTATCATCATGAGCTGTAGATGTAGAAATGATAAAATATAGACGTTATTTCAAGGATTCATTTGTGTTTGAAAAGGTGACACACTGAGCTTTTTCTTGTCTCTCAGGTTTTGTTGCTGCCCTTGTCCTCATGGAGAAGATACTGCCTGTGTGGCCACCAGAAGTAATCTCCCCAGTAAAAACCCCAACAGAGGTTCTCCTCCATCCTCATGCTACCCCCCCCCCAAAAAAAAAAAGTTGGCTTGATATAAGCTGCTTATTAATTCTTGCTTTTTTCTATATTATTATTATTATTATTATTATTATATAGGATTTATATAGCACCGTCAATTTACGTAGCGCTTTACAACTTGAGGGTAGACAGTACAAATACAATACACTTTATTACAGTAGGAATCAAATATCTTCATCCTTTCGTTTTCTTTGTCTTCCTCATACACATAAATGTTGTTCAAGGCCTATAAATAGATATTCGAGATGCCTAAAATGGTGGGAGGTTAGTAAAGGGGGATGGACAATAGTGAACAACGCAGTATAGAATATATAGGTGAAGGATTCCTTTCCTATTGCTCACACTTTTTTTCTTTTGGAACAGTGCAATGTAGTCCACACTAATCTGGGCACTGCTTCGTGCAGTAGGCCAGGCCAGGCCATGGGTTCGTGCAGTAGGCCAGGCCAAGCCATGGGTTCGTGCAGTAGGCCAGGCCAAGCCATGGGTTCGTGCAGTAGGCCAGGCCAAGCCATGGGTTCGTGCAGTAGGCCAGGCCAAGCCATGGGTTCGTGCAGTAGGCCAGGCCAAGCCATGGGTTCGTGCAGTAGGCCAGGCCAAGCCATGGGTTCGTGCAGTAGGCCAGGCCAAGCCATGGGTTCGTGCAGTAGGCCAGGCCAAGCCATGGGTTCGTGCAGTAGGCCAGGCCAAGCCATGGGTTCGTGCAGTAGGCCAGGCCAAGCCATGGGTTCGTGCAGTAGGCCAGGCCAAGCCATGGGTTCGTGCAGTAGGCCAGGCCAAGCCATGGGTTCGTGCAGTAGGCCAGGCCAAGCCATGGGTTCGTGCAGTAGGCCAGGCCAAGCCATGGGTTCGTGCAGTAGGCCAGGCCAAGCCATGGGTTCGTGCAGTAGGCCAGGCCAAGCCATGGGTTCGTGCAGTAGGCCAGGCCAAGCCATGGGTTCGTGCAGTAGGCCAGGCCAAGCCATGGGTTCGTGCAGTAGGCCAGGCCAAGCCATGGGTTCGTGCAGTAGGCCAGGCCAAGCCATGGGTTCGTGCAGTAGGCCAGGCCAAGCCATGGGTTCGTGCAGTAGGCCAGGCCAAGCCATGGGTTCGTGCAGTAGGCCAGGCCAAGCCATGGGTTCGTGCAGTAGGCCAGGCCAAGCCATGGGTTCGTGCAGTAGGCCAGGCCAAGCCATGGGTTCGTGCAGTAGGCCAGGCCAAGCCATGGGTTCGTGCAGTAGGCCAGGCCAAGCCATGGGTTCGTGCAGTAGGCCAGGCCAAGCCATGGGTTCGTGCAGTAGGGCAGGCCAAGCCATGTGTTCGTGCAGTAGGGCAGGCCAAGCCATGTGTTCGTGCAGTAGGGCAGGCCAAGCCATGGGTTTGTGCAGTAGGGCAGGCCAAGCCATGGGTTTGTGCAGTAGGGCAGGCCAAGCCATGGGTTTGTGCAGTAGGGCAGGCCAAGCCATGGGTTTGTGCAGTAGGGCAGGCCAAGCCATGGGTTTGTGCAGTAGGGCAGGCCAAGCCATGGGTTTGTGCAGTAGGGCAGGCCAAGCCATGGGTTTGTGCAGTAGGGCAGGCCAAGCCATGGGTTTGTGCAGTAGGGCAGGCCAAGCCATGGGTTTGTGCAGTAGGGCAGGCCAAGCCATGGGTTTGTGCAGTAGGCCAGGCCAAGCCATGGGTTTGTGCAGTAGGCCAGGCCAAGCCATGGGTTTGTGCAGTAGGCCAGGCCAAGCCATGGGTTTGTGCAGTAGGCCAGGCCAAGCCATGGGTTTGTGCAGTAGGCCAGGCCAAGCCATGGGTTTGTGCAGTAGGCCAGGCCAAGCCATGGGTTTGTGCAGTAGGCCAGGCCAAGCCATGGGTTTGTGCAGTAGGCCAGGCCAAGCCATGGGTTTGTGCAGTAGGCCAGGCCAAGCCATGGGTTTGTGCAGTAGGCCAGGCCAAGCCATGGGTTTGTGCAGTAGGCCAGGCCAAGCCATGGGTTTGTGCAGTAGGCCAGGCCAAGCCATGGGTTTGTGCAGTAGGGCAGGCCAAGCCATGGGTTCTTCCACAGGCCATTGATCTGCAATTTTGTGGTCCTAAACTTATTTTAGGGGGATAAAAAGCCTTTTCTTTTTCTTTTTTTGGTAAGAACATGCTATTCATGCTATTCACTCAAAGGAATTTGAAATTCTTCTCAACTGATCCTTAGAAGAACTCAGTCATGTGATGTATCATTGATGACTTAATTTAGTAAACTCCATGTTTTCTGATTTAAGCAGCAGAGGATGAAAAGAGTTTTTTTTTTTTTTTAAAGGCCTGTAATGTCTAGCCTGGGGGTGTATGAATTCCTGGTTTTGTAGGAATGCTTTTTAATTCCGTCTATCAGGATAAATACATGGCCAGTGGGCATCTCTGTAGAGAAGGCGCTCCGGTGTTGTTAAACGTCATATCTGGAGGGCACCACTGTAAAACAGGCTGGCTGTATTGTGCTTTAATTAATGAGAGATGAGCCGTGCTTGATTTGTGTAGTGTTTATGTGAGGTCTGATGCCTGTGATAGGCTAGGACACCCGGTAACTTTACCTGTGAGGGCAAAAATGACAGATTCCCTTGAAGAAAAAAACAACCCCCACCTGCTGATACTATCTCGGCACTCCACAGTGATCCGTTCAGGAAATACTCAATGCTTCCAGATATATGATGGCATAAAATCTCCTTTCTTTCCTCCAAAGATGCAAGTGGCCAATCACTCAGCTGATCAATGCACTGAGCTTACATTGTGTTTTGGATTCTTGGCTCCGAAAGAGGAATAAAATGGAAGAAGATAACAGAGCATTAGAAGTTTTGGGGGTACTCTTTCAAACTAGCCTGTGATTGTTCCCTAAATTGCCCTTTTTTTTTTTTCAAGCAGAGACCCTAGAGAATAAAATGTCGATCGTTGCATCATTTTATGTCACACATGATTTTCGCAGCAGTCTTTCAAATGCTATTTTTTTTTGGGAAGAAATACACTATCATGAATTAAAAAAAGACAAAACAGTAAAGTTAGCCCAATTTTTTGTATAATGTGAAAGATAAGGTTACACAGAGTAAATGGATACCGAACAAGTAATGCTTTAAAATTGCGCACACTCGTGGAATGGCGATAAACTTCGGTACCTAAAAATCTCCATAGACGACGCTTTAAAAAATTTATTGGTTACCTGTTTAGAGTTGTAGAGGGGATCTTGTGCTAGAATTATTTCTCTCGCTCTAATGATCGTGGCCATACCTCACATGTGTGGTTTGAACACCGTTTTCATATGCGGGCGCGACTTGCGTATACATTCACTTCTGTACGTGAGCACAGAGGGACAGGGCGCTTTAATTTTTTTTATATTGTTATTATTTTACACTTCATTTAACAAGTTTTGTTGATCATTTTTATTGCTGTCACAAGGAATGTAAACATCCCTTGTGACAGTAATAGGCAGTGACAGGTACTCTTTATGGCGCAATCTGGGGTCCAAAAGCATTTAAAAGCATTTAAAACGCCAAGTTTGGCTGTTTTGAATGCTGTAATTTGTTTAAAAAAAAAAATCTGGTGTCTTTAAGGTTTCAGTATCCAGAAGTGATGTCATGACATTGCTTCCTGATTCTTACATCAGAGACCCGATCAAAGCCGAATTTGGCTTTGTTCAGGTTTTCGACCAGCTGGTGGATGTGCTGGCTGGTTTCTTGGGTCTCTTGGTTGGGCGGGAGACCCAGGCGAGCCACGGGGGGGGGGGGGGGGGGGGTTTCTGATGTCCCCTCCCGGTCCCTGTAATGACAGCTGAGTGGCTGCTCAGTCGCATCAGTTGTCATTACAAGAAAGCCGACCAAATTTTTAAATAAATCCTTGTGAAATTATTCAGCAGGCTTTTTACAGTTCAGAACAGGGCAAAAACCATGCCAATAGTGTAGTTAATTGCTTTTAATCAAAATATAAACAACAGTATAAAATGCACCCCCCCCCCCCCAAAACACATGGAGAGAATCTCAAGCTATGGCCAGCGACAGGGCGGGGAGCTGAAAAGGGTTTGAGAGGCTAAAGTGGGAGCCATATTAGATGATGCAGAGCGCAGCATGCAGTGGCTGAGACGAGGGGTGTTCCTCTTACTTTCCGGGTCAGCGTTGCACTACTGATCAACTTGGCCTTTTGTGGAGAGCTACCAGATTGTAGTAGTACTCATGCTGAACTGGTATTGGATCTATCCATCAGAGGTACCAACTTGTTTTTTTTACCTATGATGGAATTTTGTTGGGTTTGTCAACTCTTATGTTGGCAGAAGGTTAGAATGTCCAGTTTTTGGTGAGAGCTGCTAGTTGCTTTTGGTTCTCCTGATGAACTTTTGTTTGATCTGCCATCAGAGTTACCAGTGTGTACCCATGATGGGCTTTTGTTGGGTCGTCAACTTGTATGTTGACAAAAAGTTAGAATTGTGGTAATCCTGGTGGACTTGTTTTTGATCTATCCATCAGAGATGCCAACTATCCATCAGAGATGCCAACTATCCATCAGAGATGCCAACTATCCATCAGAGATACCAACGTGTTTGTAGCCATGATGGGATTTTGTTGGGTTGTCAACTTGTGTGTTGGCAACAGGTTAGAATGTCCATTTGGCATTTTGGAGAGTGCTGCAAGATGGTTGAGCTGAACTGTCCATCAGATATACCAACATGTTGGTACCCGTGATGGACTTGTGTTGGGTCGTCAACTTGTATGTTGGCAGAACATTAGATGATTAGATGGGTTCTTTGATTCTGGACAGATTTTGACAGTGCAGCCTATGTAGTGTGAATCCTGAAATCCAGAGTTTTTGATCATATGATATCACTGTTCCAGTGAAATATTTTTAATTTCCTTTTTTTTTTTGAGATATGTAGAAACAAATTTTCTACAGGAGACATTTCAGTGTAAGAAATAGGAAGTGATCGCTGTGGAAAACCTCTTCTACGTGAATTGTGGTGACTGTCCCTGTTCCTCTTTCTTTTGAATGGATCATAGATTTGTTTTGTCAGGGTTTGAAGATACGGCTGTTTTTGTGTGATTAGGAAGCCTCTGCTGGTTTGCCCTGTACCTCCTGCCTCCAGTCTTTATCTCTGTACTTTCATACTGGGCTCCCTTGTAGCTGTTAGTGGAACTTCACATCAACTGTGCCCCCAGCTCTGCTGTTCCCGTGCACTGGAGCTGACATTTCATCTAGGAGGGGGTTGTCTTGCTGATGTTCTGTCATATCGCTAGAATGTGTGGAATGTATGTTCATGGTTTTAGTTCACATTTCCCATATTTCTTTCTTTTTTTTTCCCTGAAGAGGCAACAAATTAGGAGGCTTGTCAACTCTGCAAACCAGACTTTTTTTTTTTTTTTATCGTTATTCAGGGAATTCCTGAAATGCTTCCTTTGTACCTCTCTGGGATCACCTTTTTGAACTCTGTAATTGTACGCAATTATTATTTTTTAAAAGTATGAGAAATCTTGCGCTAAAAATATATGTAAAGACCACACTCTTATGAAAAAATCAATTGCAAAAATGTGCTCAACGTGTGTGTGTTTATATATCGCCACTTCCTCAAACTTAATCCATCCAAAACCGAGCTTATAATTTTTCCTCCACCACGTGCCCCTTCCCCTGATTTCTCCGTCAATATCAATGGCATTACTATCAGCCCATCCCCGCATGCCAAGGTCTTGGGTGTTGTCCTGCACTCTGAACTCTCCTTCAAACCCCACATCCAATCGCTGTCCAAATCTTGCCGCCTCAGCCTCCGCAACATCTCCAAAATACGTCCCTTCCTAACCAAAGACACAACAAAGCTCCTAGTCCACTCCATCTCGCTCCTCGACTACTGCAATTCCCTTCTCATTGGCTTACCCCTACACAGGCTATCCCCCCTTCAATCCATCATGAATGTTGCCGCCAGACTCATCCACCTTACCAATCGCTCAGTGTCCGCTGCTCCTCTCTGTCAAGCCCTCCACTGGCTTCCGCTCACCCAACAAATTAAATTCAAAATACTAACAACATCTTACAAAGTCATCCACAGCTTAGCCCCCAGCTACATCACCAGCTTTGTCTCAAAATACCAACCTAATCACTCTCTTCATTCCTCAAAACCTGCTTTCTAGCCCCCTCGTCACCTCCTCCATTGCTCGCCTCCAGGACTTTTCCAGAGCCTCTCCAATCCTATGGAACTCCTTACCCTTATCTGTCCGATTATCTCCAACTCTATTAGCTTTTAGGCGATCTCTGAAAACCCTCCTTTTCAGAGAAGCCTAACACCTAACAAATGTACCTCCATTTTCTCCATCAACCCATCCCCCACGGTTATTGCCTTTTTGTTTCACTTGACCCTCCCTTCTAGATTGTAAGCTCTAATGAGCAGGGCCCTCTAGTTCCTCCTGTTTTGAACTGTATTGTAACTGTATTGTCTTCCCTCACATTGTAAAGCGCTGCGCAAACTGTTGGCGCCATATAAATCATGTATAATAATAATTATATAGATATAGATATAGATATAGATATAGATATAGATAGATATAGATAGATCTATAGATATAGATAGATCTATAGATATAGATATAGATATAGATATAGATATAGATATAGATATAGATATAGATATAGATATAGATATAGATATAGATATAGATATAGATATAGATATAGATATAGATATAGATATAGATATATATATATATATATATATATATATATATATATATATATATAGAGAGAGATATATATATATATAGAGAGAGATATATATATATATAGAGAGATATATATATATATATATATATATATATATATATATATATATATATATATATATATATATATATAAATATATATATATATATATATATATATATATATATATATATATATATATATAGATAGAGATATAGATAGAGATATATATATATATATAAATAGATAGATAGATAGATAGATAGATAGATAGATAGATAGATAGAGAGAGATAGATAGATAGAGAGATATAGATAGATAGATAGATAGATAGATAGATATAGATAGATAGATATAGATAGATAGATAGATATAGATAGATAGATATAGAGAGATATAGATATATATATATATATATAGAGAGATATAGATATATATATATATATATAGAGAGATATAGATATATATATAGAGAGATATAGATATATATATATAGATATATATATATAGATATATATATAGATATATATGAGATAGATATAAATAAAGTGTGCCGCAACTTCAATAAACCAGTAATAAAATTAGTGAAAGAAAAACATAACACTAGTTGCGCACAAGATCCATTAATGAAAGCAATCCTCAATAAATCAAAAAATGGTGAATCAATCAACTGTGCCCAAAGGATGATCCACAATATAAATAAAAAATCTAAAAATCCAAAAAAACTGTGAATAGAAAATCTATATAGAAAATATGTGAGTCCAGAAATAAAAGTTCAAAAAAATGACTTCTGTAAAGGTGATAAACCAAATGATCTTGTGAGATTCCAGTGCTAATAAGGTGACACCCAAATAAGATCCACCACCGATGTGCTCCACACCCGTCAGATTAGCAACTCACCCTCATTTGTTGCCTACCACTCTCGTGGATAAGGCAAATATCGCTGTGTATAACACTGTTGGCTGTGGTGTTCCACCTCGGCAATGCAGACAGCGGTCCTCATATAAACCAAAAGGTTGGGGAATTATCTTTTACTCAAAACCATGTGGAAAAAACATATAACAGAGGGACCCCACTGGTGCAGTACCATTAAAGCACTTTATTAAATAAAAAAAAACAATATAAAATGCCCGTACATGTATTTAACTTGCCAAGCGCATATATACATCCAATAAACAAATGAGAGGGATAGGGGAGCTCACTCTAGTCCGGGATTCTGCAGCGTGAAGTACATAATGTCCACGGAGCCAGAAGAAACACCCTGCTCACCTCGATCACTCCTTCAGTCTGTCGTGTAGCCACACACTGACGCGTTTCGTCATTGGCTGACTTTGTCAAAGGGGCTAGACACAACGCATCTCACGCTGCAGCATCCCATTTATTCAGGATTGCTTTTATTAATAGATGTTGTGCGCAACTAGTGTTATGTTTTTTTCTTTCACTAATTTTATTATTATTTATTTAGTATTTCTATTTTGCAATGGGCTCAGGCCCCGTTCACACTGGGGCGATCCGACTTGCCGGGGCGACCTCATAGGTCGCGGCGCGCTGCTCGCATCGTGACCTCGGAGCGGCCGGCACGGACTTCATAACATTGAAGTCTATACAGGTCGCTCCGGGTCGCCCCAAAGAAGCTCCGGACCCTTTTTCTAAGTCGGAGCGACTTGTGTCGCTCCTATTAGAACGGGTCCACAGCTTCTCTATGGCAGGCGACCTGTCAGGCGACCTGGTCGCCTGACAGGTTGCCCCAATGTGAACAGGGTCTTAAAAGTTTTATTTTTTTTTTTTATACAATATTTAGGTATATAGCATAACGGAATGAAATCGCGTGGTGTTTTTTTTTTTTTTCTTATTAAAATGCAGTTTCTCTTTGTATTGTTTTGCACATCAGTGCTGCTGATCCTTTATGGCAGAATCACCAGGTTTTATTTTAATGAACGCTTTAAAAGAGATAGGAACCCTTCCCCCCCCCCCCCCCCAGTAGTTATTAAATGCCTCCAAAAGAATGCTTTGTTTGTCAAAAAATAGGATATAAAACTCTTTTGGGCCCAGTGTTGCAAGAGTAATTGTCATTCAAACTATCATAGTACTGAAAAATGACCTGGTAATGAAGGGGTGTTAACAGTTCAAAAAAAAGCTTACAACGGATAGTTCCAAAAAACAGTCAGCCCTTTAATGTAAATAATTGTATCATTGTACTTTTAATATTTTTTATCACTGCTTATGTGTATAGTTAGTAATTATAGATGTAACAGCATGTGCATATTGTGCTTTCTTTTTAGTGACTCTGCAAACTTTGGAAAACCACATTAAAATGACTTGTAGTAAAATATATATACCCACTAAATACGCACTGAGGTTTATTTTAAATTGCACAGTGTATGTATTTAAATGACACCGTATGGATACGCCTATTGCATTCTTTTATGGTTAAAATTTCAGATGAGGTTGATGCGTTGGCTTCTAAGAAAGCAGGTGGAGTGCAGGGTGGATTATCTCCATACCATGATTCCAGTTTTCTTTATGTGCAGATTTCTAGACAATGGAGAGCCACTCGTCCCCTGCTTGTTCCTGAGATGATGGGGACACGCTCAACGGGTCATCTGTCTTTGCTTATGTACTGCAAGATGCAGGCCACTCGGAATGCTACTTTTGTGGCCTGGCTTCGTGTAGGCTGCACTTGGCCTCCAGAAATGTCATTTAAATAAAGCTAAACTTATCTACAATGCAGTATGATTTGGAAACGACTGGGAATTTTGACTGGTCTGTAAATCGTGTTCTAAAGGTGAACGAACGAATTCCAGCCTTAAGCTCCCCATAGATGGATTGAAATTCATCCAGTTTAGCAGAGACTGGATGAATTTTGATCCATCTATTATCTTTCCTTTCAACGCAAGTTGATCTAATGGTCAACTTCTGTAAATGGGATTGGTGGAAAACTTTTGATCAGCGGGTGCAGCCAATGATTGTTGTATTCTGACAGCAGAGGAGTCCTGCTGTCGGAATACAATATCACAGTGGGGAGGATTCTGATTTTGTAAAAACAAAAAAAAGTGTCTATGGTCAGCCTAAACCTGAATAGTCTTAAAAATGTCTGCTCCTATCATCTATGCTGGCTAACCCGTGTAAAAAAAAAAAAAAAATCTTAACCTCTTTTCAGCCTGCTCCAGTCACATGATCACCTGTCAGCCAGCAACAGCTGCAGGGGAGAGGAGAGAGCACTTGACAATGATTGGGAATTCTGAAAGCAGCGATGTTACCCATAGGCTTCCATGTCTCAGCTGTTACCTCCGCTCTCCTGCAGTCGCCACTGGCTGACACATGGCAGGCACGTCACGTGACGGGGCTAACAATATGTAAAATAAATAAAATGGGTAAAAAAAAAAAAAATATATAATATATATATATAATATAATTTTAGATCCTTCTTGGGGGCTGTTAAAGCATAACTCCACTTTTGGTGAGAAAAAAAAAACATTCCCCTTTGGTTGATCTCTGTACATTACAAGGATTATAACAAACTTTGTTGCAGATTCCTACCTTTTTCTTATTCTGAAGAAATCCCTGTTTGTTTCTCTGTGCTGAGTGGGTCTAATGGGAGTGGTTTCATAATTATCAATCAGCTGTCCAGCTGCAGAGCACAAATGAGGAAATCTGCTGGGTCTGCATCCCTTTAGACATGTTCCTATTACATTTTTGTTGCAGGGGATGCCAGAAATCTGACTTGTACCTTAGTGCAAACTTCAAGGAAAATCAGTGAGCCAATCACACAAGCAGGAAATGTTTCTGGGGGTGTGGTCAGTATACATTCTGTGTACAGAACACCTCCAGGTAGCCATATTGCATTGCATTTTCATAAAATTACTGCAGCTGCAGATTAAAAAGGAAAGGTAATTTTTAATAACATTCAATCACAATATGACTTGTGCTGCAATTGTATACGCTATATCATTTTTTTTTTTCTTTCTTTGCTATATTTTTTATTTTTTTTCCACACAAATATGGAGTTACCCTCTAAGATTTAACTGACACCCACTGCAGATTGTAAGGGTAGTGCGATTTGAATGTAGTATGGGTATCGCACATGGATCCTTGCATTTCCCGCACTGCATTAGTATGAACCCAGTCTTGCTCAGGTTAGTTGGTGTAAGAGGTGGGATAGAACATTTTAAAGACTAATTAGGTTTAGTCTGGATTTCTACTTTGCCTCTTAGTAAGAAAAGGATCTGAACAAGGTAATAGGCTGTCCATCAATCCATGTAGCCGGGTCATATGCTCGATATGCCAATACTTAGGAGAATCATTACAAATGTATTCAATGGACCTGTGGGGAAAGGTGGGAACCACTCCTCTGCCTACTGATTTCAAGTCCTTCTTTTTTTTTTTTTTTTAATGTTTTAAGAATGTGCTTCCTGCATTCTGTATAATTGGGAATCTTTTAAGCTATAATAAGCCGAGTTGAAGAGCTGAATATTTTTTCTGTGTTCTTTGGCAGACTAATTTAAGCACGACCAGTGTGGAACGGCCTTCCTGAAAGACGTTGGTGGAAATTGTGAGTGAAGTTGGTAGATTAGGACAACCTCTGCGCCCTTTTGTACCAGTAGTGATCCTGTGCATGCTTTGCGTGTTAGAAAAAGTCTTAACAGGGATTTAGAGGTCATTTCCACATTGCGCTGTTTTCCTTAATCCGCCTTCCTAGATGTTCCCGAATCGTTTTATTGTAAGATTTTTGAACATTGGCAGAACTCCTCCTTGTTCTCGTGTTGTGTGTCATAGGTCCCGCTGCTTCTGCTGGTCTAGAAAAGTTCAAAACTGCCATTCACCGCTTTTAACTCCTTTCGCTAAAAATGTTCTATTTCAGCTTTTAGAAATATGTCAATATGATCGGTTACCCTGTCACGGATGTAAAGAAATTGCACAGAAAAAAGTTAAAGCACAGAAAAAAGTAAACTATTTTTAATGCTTGCTTACAGCAATTTTCCATAATTTATTATAATAACATAGTTGCCTGCAATGTGCCTTTGTGCTTTCCCGGGAATTTGACCTCTGTAGGAACTACAATCGGTTCCCTAGAACAGCCTCCTCCCTCTTTGCATTTACTGTCTCTGCTGGCCCAGTTCCTCTGCGTCGTGCAGGAGTCGTGGGGGGGGGGGTGGCCTGCGTCTTGCAGGAGTCGTGGGGGGGGTGGCCTGTGTCTTGCAGGAGTCGTGGGGGGGGGGGTGGCCTGCGTCTTGCAGGAGTCGTGGGGGGGGGGTGGCCTGCGTCTTGCAGGAGTCGTGGGGGGGGGGTGGCCTGCGTCTTGCAGGAGTCGTGGGGGGGGGGTGGCCTGCGTCTTGCAGGAGTCGTGGGGGGGGGTGGCCTGCGTCTTGCAGGAGTCGTGGGGGGGGCCTGCGTCTTGCAGGAGTCGTGGAGGGGGGGGCTGCGTCTTGCAGGAGTCGGTGGGGGGGTGGCCTGCGTCGTGCAGGAGTCGGTGGGCGATGGCCTGCGTCGTGCAGGAGTCGGTGGGCGATGGCCTGCGTCGTGCAGGAGTCGGTGGGCGATGGCCTGCGTCGTGCAGGAGTCGGTGGGCGATGGCCTGCGTCGTGCAGGAGTCGGTGGGCGATGGCCTGCGTCGTGCAGGAGTCGGTGGGCGATGGCCTGCGTCGTGCAGGAGTCGGTGGGGGTGGCCTGCGTCGTGCAGGAGTCGGTGGGGGTGGCCTGCGTCGTGCAGGAGTCGGTGGGGGTGGCCTGCGTCGTGCAGGAGTCGGTGGGGGTGGCCTGCGTCGTGCAGGAGTCGGTGGGGGTGGCCTGCGTCGTGCAGGAGTCGGTGGGGGTGGCCTGCGTCGCGCAGGAGTCGGTGGGGGTGGCCTGCGTCGCGCAGGAGTCGGTGGGGGTGGCCTGCGTCGCGCAGGAGTCGGTGGGGGTGGCCTGCGTCGCGCAGGAGTCGGTGGGGGTGGCCTGCGTCGCGCAGGAGTCGGTGGGGGTGGCCTGCGTCGCGCAGGAGTCGGTGGGGGTGGCCTGCGTCGCGCAGGAGTCGGTGGGGGTGGCCTGCGTCGCGCAGGAGTCGGTGGGGGTGGCTTGCGTCTTGCAGGAGTCGGTGGGGGGGCCCTTATCTTGCAAGAGTTGGGGGAAGGGGGGTGGGCCTGCACCTTGCAAGAGTCGGAAGGGGTGGGCCTGTGTCCTCCAGATCTCGGACTTCTGTGTTGAGATCTTTCTATAGGACCCGTTTTTGCTTAGTAATTTCTACATTTGAAAGCCAGTTGAGATTGCTAGAATATTGGTTCCCATGGCATCTTATGAAATTGCTATTGCCTAGCTACCATGCTGATCCTCATTTCAATACTCTGAATGACTGACCCAGACCAATCCTGCAGAAAAAGACTGCCGACTTTTTTGATCTGTATACTAGTTAGTACTGGGTCAACACAACTGCCAGACAAACAGCATTTTAAGAGAGCTTAGCAATGGGCAATTCCTTGGTTTTCTTTCTTAAAGGAAACTTTTACTGAGAGTAATATTAACGCAGCCATCGGTAATCTTTCTAAAAATGCTAGTTGCCTGGCTATCTCTTGTATTAATACTTTGTCAGTGGCCCAGAGCAATCATGCTTCCAACCTTTTTATATGGTGACATTGCAAGCACCTGATCAGCACAGTAGATAGTCTTCAGAAGGCGCTATGACAGCCTTCGTAATTCCTCTGTATGTTTCTCTAAAGTATATCCCAGACCATTCGCTGAAATCTAATAGAAACTTTAACATGCTAAATAAAATTTCAGTGCATTGTTGTGTCAGTGAATGGATTACAGAGGCACAAAAAACAAAGCAGAGAAAAAAAAAAAACAAGTCCTCCCGATTTTAGATTTTTTCGTGAGAATTGTCCTATTTGAAACAATTGTGAGCAAGGTGAGAGATCCGGAAATATGGCCGAGATCTCCTTGTGAACTCTTCCTATTGGTACAATTAGAAGCAGACATCTAAGGAGGAGAGCGATCTTTCAGCGCACTTTATTCTCCCCCCGTAGCATCTCCTTTTTGCTTTCATTCCAATTTTTCAGGGAAAGTTTGGTCATGGCGCTATTACCCAGAATCCTCTGCAGCCCTGGAATCAGTGTTTGGCTAATGTGTGGCTTATCAGAGGCGTGAGACAGGGCAGGTGGTTCTCGTCTGTTTAACTTATTTCTCATTCTGGTTTGGCAAGCAACACTTTCTTGATAAGGGCTGAAATTCTTTTCAAGTCAATCCATACGCAGATTTGTGTATGTATAATTATTGGTGTTTGCCAAATAGTCACGTCATCGGCTGCTGGGTCTTGTCCAGGTGGCCCTTTGCAAGCGGAGTTCGAGGGCAGGATAGCAGAAGAACATACTATTTTGCTTTCATTTAGTGTCGGTTCACACTATAGCGATCCGACTTCGGGGGCGACCTGTGAAGTCGCGTGCACCGCGACTTCGGCGTGACTTGCATGGACTTCACATAATGGAAGTCAATGCAAGTTGCTCCGATTTCGCCCCGAAGTAGTACAGGAACTATTTTCTAAGTTGGAGCGACTTGAGTCGCTCCTATTAGAACGGTTCCTGTAGCACAGAATGGACCGCCACTTGTCGGGCTCACCAGTCGCAGTAGTGTGAACCGGGACTTGGAGCAGTGGTCTCCAAACTTTTCTAAGCAAAGGGCCAGTTTACTGTCCTTCAGGCTTTAAGGGGCCAGTGTGTGGCCAATAGTAAAGAAATGCCCCAACATCAGTGCCCGATCATTGGTTTTATTTGTAGAAAAAGCGCTCCATTGTTGGTATGAATGGGAAGAATAGTGTCCCATTGATGGTGTCAGTAAGGGGAATGGTTCCTCATCATTGGTGTCAGTTGGTGAAATAATGTCCAAAAGGTCACATTCGGCCAACCAGTCGCAGTTTGGAGACCATTCATTTAGGGCTTGTTTATACTGTATGTGATGACCTGTGGTTTTCTGCCCATGAATAACCGATTACCACTGGAGTAGATACTGGTGATCACTCCACCACAACACAGCTGTGATATGCGGTGCAACATATACCACATTTTACTGCGGCAGAACTCCCTGCTCTGCATGTGGCCCGCACTGGGGTATATAAACTTTAAAGGATTTCTTTATCTTTTTAAGAAAAAGTAAAAAGGTGAACCAACACTGTACACCCTGTTTTACCTCCTGGTATACTTACCCCCCCCAATTACTAAAAAGATCAATGGTGCCATTGGGAACTTATGAGAGACAGAAACTGCTCATCGCTCGAGGAATCCTGAGCAACCACTGAAGGAACCCTAGTTGAGGAACCCTTTTTCAGAAAAAGTTTCACTTCCACTTTTTAAAGCTCTCCTCTAGAATAAGTTTAGGCATCCTCTTCACCAAAATCTGACTGACAACCGGCCCTCTTTTACGCACTGAAAGCCATAGTCACATAATTCTCAAATGATGTGTCTTCACTCTTCCTTGGTTTATTTTTTTGGGGATCCTTCTTTGATTGTCCTGTCTGCATGATATGGGCAAGTATTTTGTAATTTCCCACGGCAGGGTCTTCTCAGGGCTAACGTCAGTGAAGGGGATCGGCAGTCTCTTTGGATTTGCAGCTCTGGACCTGGTGGCAACAAAGAGGCCTGGATGGTGGAATTATGCGATTTATACCTTGTTTCGCCAGATAAGAAAAATAAGAAGCGTATCAAGATGGGCTAGAAGGGGGTGGGAGTGAGGGATTAAGTCAGCCATGTGTGTGTGAAACTTGTCAAGTTCAGCAGGAACCAGTCGAATTTCAATCCATGTATTGGCAATCCTGGTGGTACAGAAGTGTACAATCAGCCTGTCAAATTTTTTGAATATTGTCGACAACGCTAATTTTTTATTCTGCCGGCGGTGAAGGCTTCCTGTCGGAAGAAAACAATAGTGCTGCAGGAAGGATTCCCCCCATCTACGCTGACTTGATGGGGAAATCAAACAATCCTCTTTCCTTCTACTTGTGGTGGAAGGAAAGAACATTGCTTAGTCTAGGGCAGTGATGGTGAACCTTGGCACCCCAGATGTTTTGGAACTACATTTCCCATGATGCTCCGCTACACAGCTAGCCGACATCCGAGAGCGGCCAGAGCACTAAATCGCTCCAGCTGCTCTGCCGATTCAGTATGGATTGGTCCTAATTTGTTAGACTAACTGATTTTAATGGACTTGACTAACACTACACTCTCTCCAGACTGACAGTGCTGCTGTCCAAAGGAGCCTCCAGTGCTCTTTCATCAAGAGTGGAGACACCCTAAGACGGGAAGTGTTTTACTGGCTATACCACCAGGTGGGAAAAAGACCAAAAAAAAAAGAATACAAATACAGCTACCCTTGTTTAAGGATTGATAAGCTGCAGTATGATTTTTTTCGGACTGCCAGTCGCAGAAATACTAGGGCCGGCTGGCACCCCTGCACGAACCGCCGTAGGCATACGTTGGTCGCGCGCTTGCAACTAGGTGGCGCGCTCCCACCCCCAATTGGCAGCAGGGACTCCCATGCACGGTGCAGGTGGCTCCAATTGCCGCCTGGCACCAACGATCGCTCCCAGCTGAGAGAGAAGAACGGTCAGCTCTTGTAAACACAGCTGACGTTCTTCTCTCTGGAATAGTCACAGAGCTCCTGTGATCCTTCTATATAGGATCACAGGTCTCTGTGATCATTTCACAACCTCCACCCCCATACAGTTAGAAACATGCCCCTAGGTACGCATTTAACCCTTTGATCGCCCCTGGGTTAACTCCTTCCCTGCCAATGGCATTAATACAGTAACAGTGCATATTTTTAGCACTGATTACTATAGTAATGTCACTGGTAACCCCAAAAGTGTCAAAAATGTCAGTTAGGATCCGAACTGTCTGCCGCAATGTCGCAATCCCGCTAAAAATTGCAGATCGCCACCATTACAAGTAAAAAAAAAAAAAACAATAAAAATTTCATAAATCTTTCCCATAGTTAGAAGACGCGATAACTTTTGCGCAAACCAATCAAAATACACTTATTGCGATATTATTTTATTTTTTTTTTTTTTACCAAAAATATGTAGCAGAAAACAAATTAGCCAAAAATTGTTACATTTTTTTTTTTGGGAATGTTCTATAGCAGAATGTGAAAAATATTGTGTTTTTTTTTATTTTCAGAATCGTCGCTCTATTTTTGTTTATAGCACAAAAGATAAAAATCGCAGAAGTGATCAAATACCACCAAAGGAAAGCTCTGTTTGTGGGGAAAAAAGAACATCAGTTTTAATTAGGTACCGCATCGCATGACCACGCAATTGTCAGTTAAAATAACGTAGTGCCGAAACGCAAAATATGGCCTGGTCATTAAGGGGGCAAATCCTTTCTGGTCTGGAAGTGGTTAATGCCACTTTAGTTCATATTTTGCCTGGAGTGGGGCTGTAATGAAATGTAATTTTTTGTGACATTTTAATAAAGTAAAAAAAAAAAAAAAATGTAAACAGTGTGATGTGCTAAAACGGTGTCATTCTCTCTTGCTAATGATTGTTGTGAGTGCCAGGCGCGGTGTAATTTCATCACGCACGAGGCGGGCAGGAAATGGCAGGTCAGCTCTGCGGAGGGAGCGGGCCTGCTGAGACAATATATTTTCAGTAGCAATTTAGTGCATGATTGATCTCTGTGATACGCTCGGTGTAGAGCTCCTGGTTGCTCCAGTCCACAATCAGCCAGCATGTAATGCGGGGATTAGATGGGAACCGTGAGCCATGGCAGACAATGAAACTTAATGGGTTTTAATGTTTAATTTTCATTGTGCCAAATATGTTTATATCTAGCACCGAGAACCGACTCTATTAACTTTTTAATGGTACATTTTAATCTGTTGCTGTGAAATACCCCTGAATCAGATTTACTGCAGAGAATCGTCCGTTCTTCGCCTTAATGTATAAAAATATGGATGTTTTCGGGGGTTTATGAGCCAGTCCTCACTTTATGTTTTTCCAAAGAAGGAATAAAAAATGGATTATTTTTTTACGTATTGGTTGTGCTTCTAAAAAGCATTTTAGTTTTACTGGTCAAAAGTAAATGAAAGCTGATCCAGGCCATCAGATAGTACCCAGATCAAATACATATAATTGCCAGTTCACACTGGTGCAATGCCAGACATTGAATGTGATTCGCACTGCATTGCTGTGCAGATCACATGCGATATCTGTGCAATGCTCTTTCAGCGGCGGCGAAGTAACAGAGCTCCATCTTTTCCCAAAAAAAGAACCAACTCCAAAAATCCTGGCCGCCCCTTTAGAAGTGATGCCCAATGCTGCCTGCTTAGTGGTCCAGACTTGGCAAATCACAGCCCAGAGAGAGTACTCATGATGATGCTTGCAATGGCAAGCGCTCATTGGTCAGCTCCTAGCCACCCCTCCAAACCCCACTGCATATAATGGCCTCGATGCCCTATGCTGCTGGTGTAGTGGTCCATACGCCACAATATATAGCCCCAGAGTGTGTATCAATCATAATAACCAGCTGACCAATGAGAAGTTCTTTTCTTTCTTCTAGGACACCCTACCGGAAGAAGTATCAGATGCAATTCTCATTGGTTAGCATCATCATTGCAGGCATTATGATGGGTACTTAAGGGCCGTTTTTTGTGATGTACGGACCACTACACCGTAATGGCTGCTATGTGCAATGAGGCAGAGGGCTGGCTAGGACCAACGAGCACTTGTCATTGTGAGCATTATGGTAGGTACTTAGGGGCTATGTAATGCAGTGTATGACCCACACTGGCAGATGTCTGCAGGGTCCGGTGGGTTGATCAGGATGTCACCTTTTCATTTTCTTTAAAGATGGCAACAGCCAGGCAGTTGGCATTCTCAGCAGCAGACCTGCTATGGCATAATATGTCTCACATGACAAGAAAGCATATCCCTCTATAGTGTGTACTTGTCTCAATCCAGAGCACTAATGCCTTGTTTCCACTGAGCGGAACGGTTCGGGTCGGTACAGTTTGGAAGGGTTAGAATGGTCCTACCTATTCAGGTGAGCATTTCCACTGCAAGTCAGACCACCAGGGGCCATGCAGGTTTTCAGGTGGTGTTTGTTTTGCGCTTTCGTTTGACGTGAGCATTGAAGTTTCTCTGTCGCTCATTGACAGACGCAGTACCCGCCCCTCTATTTTGAGTTGGGTTGGGTTAAATTCTCTGACACTGCTTTGTTACATAACTGACATCCTGTAGCAGGGAGAGAGAGGATATACCCTCTGGGACTGCCCCTAAGGTGTGGCCAGAACAATTTTCCTGCCTAGTGTCCTACTCCCTGTAGGGGGCAGTATAACCCTACTGATATTAATCAAAGAGGACTGCGTCTGTCAATGAGCTTAACAGAAAAGGATTTTACGGTAAGTCAAAAATCCAATTTTTCCTGTCCGCCAATCAGTGGAATGTATCGTGTGATGCCAGTAGCTCTGCCCTAACCCTACTGTACCATTTCCTATGGCCCTACATCTGGAGGAGGACCAGGAATGGTGCGGTTTGGTTCGGTTGTATGGGCCACTTTCATAATGGAAACCTTAAAAATGGCGTACCGACCCAAACCAATCCGCTCAATGGAAACGAGGCATAAGTGTCATATGCTGCTATCAGCAAAGTCGCATATGACACGTTTTCCTGATACCAAGAGAAAAATGGTGACGGGAGGGATCTCAAGCTGATTGACAGCCTCCACTTTTCTTCTGTGTGGAGGGGGGTGTGTCCCTTCCCTTTAATCGGCTTTCAGAGCTTCTCCTCATTGAGCTCTGCAGAGTGTAAAGGCCCATACACACGATAAGAAAATCTGTAGGGAAAATTCGTCCGGTGACCGATCTGCCGATTTTCGGATTGTTATTATGGTGCTTTCGACAGCCAACTCCGACTTTTCGGCTGACAAAATCCTGATGTGCAGGCTATAAAATTTTTGTTGTCCGTAATACAACGTCCGATTTTCGTCTCATTAGTTCAGATTTCGACGGAAAAAAATCTTAAGAGTAAGACTAGGCATGCTCAGAGAGGAAAGAACACATACAAAGCAATCCAACACATGACATCACTTCTGAAGTAGAATTCTGTCGTACGGGAAAATTCGTATGAAAAAACCTTCACTTTCCACATCAGACTAGCATGCCACAAAAAACGGACGACAGATCGTTCGATAATCTGATCGTGTCTACGGGGCTTAACTCCGCTCTCCACGCCCCCCCCCCCTTTTTTTTTTTTTCTTCCCCTGACAGCTCAGACAAACTTTTTTTCATATTTTTGCACTTTGAAGGGCTGTAGAGAGGAAAGGTTGTGTCGGTTTATCTGCAGTCATATGTAGGAGGATTGATTTCATCTCTGTGTATCACCTGAGGCCGGTCACTTCACTGGATATATGTAAGGGCTTCCAACCACTTTATGCAGTGAGTGATGGGCTTTGCTGACTTATATGGAAAGTATGTGGTCCTTTACTTACATAACCGGACCAGTGATGTAGGATGGGAAATGTTCTATTCATTCAGATTGTATGGGGTTGTGTTTGCTACATTCACTTATTTATGATGGCTTTTTTTTTTTTTTAAATCTTATGCCTCGTACAAATGCAACGATTATCGGCCGACCGATCGTCTGACTTTTGTCCAGAGTGGTGTTTTGTTGGTTGGAATGTGCCTAGACTGCACACGAATTTTCTCGGCCAACAAAAACCAACTTCAGAAGTGATGTCATGTGCTGGTTTACTTTCAGTGTGTTTTTTCTTCTCTGAGCATGCCCAGTCTTGCTCATCAGATTTTTGTCTGCCGAAATCTGTACTGACTGACGGAAAATCGGCCGTTGTGTTGACGGCCAACAAAAATTTTATAGCCTGCACACCAGAGTTTTTTCGGCCAAAAAGTCGGAGTCGGTTGTCGGAAGCACCATACTAACAAGCCGAAAATCGGCCGATCGGACTTTGGCCAAAAATTCCCGGCCAATAATCGGTGTGTGTACGAGGCATTAGTCTTTGGAAGATGGCCTCTCCTTCGTCTCTCTGAATTATCCAACTCTCTGTCGTCGTGCAATAAAAAAATGAAAGAAAGCAGCTAATTGGTTACTATAATTATCATACACGGTCCCTCTTTTAGTCTTTTTAGGTAATTTTCAGTCCTAATTTTTGTTGTAAAGCAGCTTGGCGTACAGCCTGACCAGATGATTAATGGAATTTCCTTTTAATTAAATGGTCTTTATTATTCTGTCCCAGTTGGTCTCCGCTAGGAAACCATATTAATATTGCTAGAGGCGTAATATGGGCGAGCCGAGGCTTTCCTACGGGGAAGGGAAATGCAGGTTTCCTTGCCATGGTGTGCAAACTGTAGTTCTATAACTGCTACCTGGCTTGGACTGTGTAAAATCGTATCCCCTCTCCCTCCAACTCCTGAGACATGTTTGGTGTGAAAACTCACACATAGTGAGTAAAGGGAACCTAGTTTTGAAAATTGTTTTTAAGGTAAACACATGATCATTGGGTAATATGCAAGTGTAAATATTTTTGGCATAAATTGCCACTCAGACATCACAGTGCTCTTCATGACCACACCACCTTCTTCCTTTCTCTCTAGAACAGGGGTCTCCAAACTGCAGCCTTTGCGCCGGATGTTTCCCTTTGCTTATCTTTATCTGGCCCATGGGGTACTATTCCTTCCACTGATGCGAGGCATTATTCATTTTGCTGACACAAAGATGGGGCACTATTCCTTCTACTGACACCAACAATGGGTTACCATTCTTCCAACTGACACCAGAGATGGGGAACTAGTTCTCCCACTAACACCGATCAGGGGGGAATCAAAAATGGAGAAAGATCTGGGAGTCTTGGTTGATGATCGATTAGGCAATAGCATGCAATGTCAAGCGGCAGCTGCCAAAGCCAGCAGAATATTAGCATGCATAAAGAAAGGGATGTATTCCAGAGAGAAGACTATAATCCTTCCACTTTATAAAACTCCGACCACATCTGGAGTATTCTGTCCAGTTCTGGTCGCCATTCCTCAGGAGGGATGTGTTGGAGCTGGAGAGAGTCCAGAGAAGGGCAACTAAACTGATTAGGGGATTGGAGGACCTTAATTATGAAGAGCGTCTGCAATCGTTTGATTTATTCTCCCTGGAGAAGAGACGCCTGAGAGGGGACATGATAGCAATTTATAAATATCTTAATGGGGATCTCAGCTTAGAAAAAAAGCTGTTCATTCGAAGGGATTGCATGAGGACTCGAGGACATACAATGCGATTAGAGGAGAAGCGTTTTAACCTCAGGCAACGAGGAGGGTTCTTTACTGTTAGGGCTGCAAGATTGTGGAATTGTCTACCACAAGAGGTGGTTTCTGCGGGTAGTATGGTGGCTTTCAAAAGACTCTTAGACTTACATCTCAAGGATCAGGACATTTAGGGCTATGTGAGATGATTACAGCCACACACACCTACACAGGTTGAACTGGATGGACTATTGTCTTTATTCAACCTCACCTACTATGTAACTATGTAACCAATAATGGGGCTTTATTCCTCCCACGGACACCAATGATGAGGCACTATTCTTTCCACTGACACCAGTTTTTTATTACTCCCACTGACCACCAAATAGTTTACTTCCACCAATTCCAGGGCATTTTCTACTCCCACTCCCCACAGTCTGCCCCCCCTAAAGTTTGAAGGGCAGTAGATTGGCCCATTGTTTCAAAAGTTTGAAGATCCCTTCTCTACTACAAGATTTCTAAACCCTTTCAACACAGAGGAACCCTTTCCGGTCACAGGAAACCCCTGCTAAAAATTACTAGATCTCTACATCTTATTATACATTAGTGTGATGGTCAATGGGAAGAATGCTCCTTACACTTGTTGTCATTGGAAAGAAATATTCCCTTACAGATAGCCTAAAAGATCAATGTCAGAGGGAAGTTATCTGAGAGGCAGACATTGCTCATTGCTAAAAGAACCCTTTAGCAACCTTTTGGAGATACCATAGAGTTCCATGGAACCTGATTGAGAAAGGCTGTTCTAGAAGAATGGTGCCATCTTTGTGTATACATCATCCAGAGTTGACACTTTTACAGGTTTTGCTAACCCAAGAGCATATGGCATGGTCTCCCCAGGCCCGAAGTCCTGTAAAGGAAGAAGTTGGAGGTCCATTTACTAATTCTGTCACACCGCTGGAGAAGGCTATCCCTTCCGAGCATAATTTCTCTTTCTGCCTGCTGGTTGAATGAGAGAAATTTGATGGATTCCTTTGAACGTGGTTGGAGGAATCTCCTCTGCAAGCTGCTGATGCTGCCGCTGCTGCCTTCATACCTGAATAGTGACTGCGTCTGATTGGATGAAGTCACTGTTTGGTCAAGAATTTTCCACTCTACTCCTTTCATTTATCATT
The DNA here is from genome assembly GCF_965119305.1 of Pelophylax lessonae. Lineage (NCBI taxonomy): Eukaryota > Metazoa > Chordata > Amphibia > Anura > Ranidae > Pelophylax > Pelophylax lessonae. The sequence goes on along the minus strand of NC_138772.1, from coordinate 508,131,742 downwards.
TGAACTTTGTCGAGCTGGGTAGTGCCAACAGAGGACATCCCACAGCTTGAATTTCATCTGATTCAACTGAAAATGGCCAAAATTTGAGCCATATGTGCCAGCTTATGGCAGAGTTTAGACAAATTTAAGGCCGCTTCATGTATAAATTCCTCAAATAGCTCTTCAACAGAAGACCCCTTCTTAACCCCTTGCCGCTGAGGGTACTCATGGAAGTTGGCCTTCTTCCATGGGCCCACATATGTGCCTACCTGTTTGTGCTAGAAGGGTGCTCCTCCAGCACCGAGACTGACCTGTCACAGACAACTCTTAGGTATGGCAGCACATGACAGGGGACTGCAGCTGAAACATCTCAGTTTCTGGTGCATGCTTCTGCCAGTGGTAATCGCTCTGCATGAGAACAAAGATGTGAGACATGGGTGGTGGGACACAAAAGTAATAGTTACATAGTTAGTGAGGTTGAAAAAAGACATCCGTCCATCCAGTTCAACCTATGATGTGTGTGTGTTTACTGTTAACCATACATTGTATACCCCTGTATGTTTTGGTCTCTAAGTTGCCCATCTAATAGTTTTTTGAAACTATCCATGCTCCCTGCTGATAACACTGCTTGTGGGAGAGAATTCCACATCCTTACCGCTCTTACAGTGAAGAACCCCCTACGTACTTTAAGGTTAAACCGCCTTTCCTAAACCCTTTGTGTGTAATAATACTTCCCCCCCCCCCCCCTTATCTTTTTATTTTTGTTTGCGGAAAAGGGTTGTTTTAACCCATTGGAACATATCAGTGATTAGTAGAGCAGAGCAGACAATGAAGCTTCAGCTCTGCAGCCAATACTCATTTACCATATAATAGCCAGGCTAGCCATTTGTGCTTGTGTGCCTTTTTTTTTTCTTCCTTTTTTTGGTTTAGGACTATGATAAATAATACAACTTCATTTGTTTTTAATTTTCGATGTTCAAAATTTTATTTTGGATATGACAAAAACAAAACCGTACTGCAACATTAACAAATATAGTTGACAATATACTGATAGGAAACATGTTTTTGATTTTCTCAGTGACACGCTGGCAGAATGAGACAAGATCATTTATATCCGCTGGTTGCCACAGTCAATGCACTTTTCTTCAGTCCCTTCAATATATGATGCCTAAGAGCCGGTTCACACTGGGGGCGACTTAAAGTCGCCCCGTGCAGCGCGACTTCATCACGGCTTGCAAACTACTTCTCTAATAGTAGTCAATGCAAGCCGCTCCGAAGTCGCCCCCACGTAGTGCAGGAACCTTTTTCTAAGTCGGATTGTCTTGAGTTGCTCTGATTTGAACGGTTCCATTGCACAGAATGGAGCGTGACTTGTCAGGCGACTTGGTCGTGGCAGTGTGAACGGGGACTAACTCCCCGTTCACACTGGGGCGACCTGTGAGGCGACCTGGTCGCCTAACACGTCGCCTTCCATAGAGAAGCTGCGGACCCGTTCTAATAGGAGCGACACAAGTCGCTCCGACTTAGAAAAAGGGTCCGGAGCTTCTTTGGGGCGACCCGGAGCGACCGTCATAGACTTCAATGTTATGAAGTCCGTGCCGGCCACTATGAGGTCGCCCGGCAAAGTCGGGTCGCTGCTATGTGAACGGGGCCTTAAATGTTCATTTTTATTATTTGTTTTTTTTCCCTTTGAGGGACATTTATAACCATTGTCCAGGGTTCCCAGTATTGCCCCTGATCTTCCTTTTTTAGAAGTTTCAGGAATTTTTTTACCATGACTTTGTATATAATATTCATATATTCAGAATTTGCAGTTGTTTAGTTGTTACAAATATTGCCCACATTGCAGCAGGTTGTGTCCTTTGTTGTTGTTTTTTTTTTTTTCCGTATGAATGGCGCCTGTCCTAGTCTTGGCAAATCTCCCCTATCACCTAAAGGGTTGTAAATCTCCCATATTGTATTTTCTTCTTTGGTTTATCTTTTTGTAGCTGTCTGCTGTAACCCTTCATGTCCTGGCTGTGTCTTGGGAGTTGCTCATTGCTACAGGGTCAAAAGCCACAGATAAACATACATAATGTATTACGTCCAGGGCTCGGCCAGGCAGAAAATATGGCCGCTCAGAAATTTTCCGGCGCCATGTGTAGACAGCAGCTCTTCGGTGAGTCCAGAACTTCAGACCCGAGTGACCATTACTGGCTCCAGTAAATATTTATGTGCTTATTTTTCTGCTTTGTAATAATAAATATAAGCAGCATGTGTGCACCAATCCTACAAGGGTACGACTGAAGCAACTATTCATTAAGGTTTAAAGCCGTTCTGTTCTGAAGTTTGAGAATGTATGTTGGCCATATTGTGCACAATGAGGCACCTACAGGTCCTGTCTTTGACCCATCGTCTCCCATGTCTCTTATTGGTCAGTGAGACTGCCCTTCTGTTTTTCTGTAAGATGGCCATCCACACTTCGAAAAATGATTCATTTCTGTTCCAATTGCTCTCTTCTGATAGGAATCATCAACTTCTATTTGAAAACTCATTAAATTGGTGCTACGCACCGAGAAGTTGGTTTTGATCACTATTTAAGATACAGTTGCAAGTTGTGAATCACATCTCTGTTTTTACCATATAATCTCATAATGTGATTGTTCGAAATCTGATAGTATTCATGAACTTACGAAAGTATCTCATTGCCATGTGTTGACCTTGGGCCCCGGTCAGAAGGTCATTGTAGTTTGATATTTTTCACTTATGGGCATGTTCTGTTTGTGGCTTTCTGTGGTTCCATATCGGGCTTACTGTTTATATCCCCTGATAGTAATTTTGAGATTGGTATCAATGTACAGCATCTCAATAAAAAAATATTATACTAGAAAGTATCTCATTGTTGCCCAATTGATGCAAAACGGTTGATAATTTTTTACCCTTGCGGATCAATCCTGTATGATCTAATCTGATCTAAACTGAGTTGAAATCGATTGCAAGAGAAGTTATTTGATTCTTTGTTGATTTTTGATGATTTTGACATTGATCAGTTTAAACTGATCAAAGTGTGGCCACCATAAGGACTCCAAGATCTCCAAAGTGGGTCCGAAGGTCACATGTCTGATGAAGGGGTCCTGTGTGGCTCTGAAACGTTACTTTCTGCTGTAACAATGTGATCGCTGATTAAAGCTTTGGGCCCATTTTGGAGATCTTGGTGTGCTGGTGAGGTCACGCCCTCTGACTATATACGTGGTTCCACCTGGTGGTCGTTTCAACACCTACTTGTATATACAGCATCTCTACAGGAATGTGTGCGTTGGCCACCATAAGGGACCCATAAGTTGGCCATTGCATTGAGTTTTTATTTTCCTTAACATACCATTAGTGTTCTTTGAAGCCTGGGACACAATCTTGTGTGGGAATCTTTTGGCACTTTTCCACTGCAAGTACCGGCTCAGGTCTACTTGGCCCTGCTTGGCCCGGTTTGCTTTTCCCCTGCTGGTACCGCATGGTACGGTGTTGGAACGGTTCGGTACGGTATGGGTTGCTTTTCCACTAAAGTAGTACTAAAGTTAAGTGGGTGGGATAACAACGGGGTGGGTGGGATTCTCTGAGCAATCAGTGGCTAGTAGTGACTGCATGCAAAGGATTGTGGGATATGGTACCGGGTATGGTACCTCCTTGGAACCACAATCGAGGTGGTACTGTTTTTGAGAGCCGTACCGTTCGGTTCCATGCAGTGGAAAAGCGCCACCGTACCGAACCGTTCCTACACCGTACCATGCGGTACCAGCAGTGGAAAAGCGCAAAAGCGAGCCGAACCGTTCGGTTACATGCAGTGGAAAATCGCCATTTTTGGTGCCTTCATTTACCTCCTGGCAGTTCACTTTTTGAAATTTTAGTATAGGTAAGAAGTAAGAAAGAATAGAATATAGAAGCAGTGCCCAAACCTTTTGGCATAGATATACATAAAGGAAAAAGGCTCTGAATGCACAGTGACCAACCAGAAATCAGCTTGCATTGGCCAAGTCAATCCAAAGCTGCTGAAAACTTTCAGTTTTTTTAAACTTTGTTTTCTGATTTGTTTTTTTTTCACTTTATTAGTAATAAAGCCACGTTAGGCCTCATTTATAATTTTTTCTAAAAGAAACATTGTCTTGTGCTGTCCATATGTAAGACTCTCCCTTACATCATCTCCCCCCAGTGCAACAGAATTATACAGACGTTTCTGACGGGTTGCCGGGGGCAACGGAGACTATCTGAGACAATTCTGCTCTCAGACACGTTGATGAATTAGGCCCTTTGTATTTCGTTAGCAGCTCCCGCCACTCTTTCTTGGTCTCCATACGCTATCACGGCACTTGTTTTTCCTCTTTGTTTATCTGTTGCCTTGTGCTGGTTTGATTAAAAGATGGGAAAAAATTAGGCTGCTGTCTCCTTCAGGCGAGAGCTCCTTCTGCCAGTGTCCTACCACGTCTGCTTCATTTTTAGCCGGGTACTGTGGGCAGCATATGTCGGCTGGCTGAAGGGCCTAGGCAACCTTCCAGAGCTCCGGCTCTCCTGTAGTCTAAACTAGCAGTAGTCTGATAAAGACACAGTCCTGCACTGAATTATGTTTCTTTTTACACGTGTAGCTCATCAGTTCCAGTAAAGGAAATACAGTCAGGATATAATTTGAAGCCTGTGACTCACAAAAGCTGAATAATTTTCAGTGAACATCTCTATTTCTTTGGAAAATCTTCTAATTGAAACCTTTTTGTGTCAAATGCCACCGTGAGGCATCCCAGCCAATTTCTTCAGGACAACTTCCCAATGGAAGCCACGTAGCTAACTTGTTACCTTAACCACTTAAGCCCCGGAAGATTTCACCCCCTTCCTGACCAGGGCCTATTTTGCTATTCGGCACTGCGTGACTTTAACGGACAATTGCGCGGTCGTGCGACGCTGTACCTAAAATTTGACGTCCTTTTTTTCCCACAAACAGAGCTTTCTTTTGGTGGTATTTGATCACCTGTGCGATTTTTTTGATCATGCGCTATAAACAAAAAAAGAGCGTCAATTTTGCAAAAATAACAATATTTTTCACATTTTTTTTATATGAAATCCCCCCCCCCCCCAAAAAAAAATGTAAACAAATTTTTTTACATTTTAGGCCAATTTGTTTTATGCTACCTGTTTGGTAAAAAAAATCGCAAAAAGCGTATTTTGATTGGTTTGCGCAAAAGTTATTGCGCTTACAAACTAAGGGAAAGATTTTTGTAATTTTTGTTGTTTTTTTTTAACGCGTAATGGCGGCGATCTGCGTTTTTTTTTTTGCGGTAGTACGACATTGCTGCGGACAGATCGGACCCTTGACATTTTTGACACTTTTGCGTTTACCAGTGACATTACTACAGTAATCAGTGCTATACATATGCACTGTTACTGCAAAAATGACACTGGCAGTGAAGGAGTTAACTCTATTGGACAGGGAGGGGTTAAGTGTGTCCCTAGGGGCGTGTTTCTAACTGTGATTGGCTTTGGCTACTAGTGTAAGAACAGAGATCAACGGTCCTATATAGTAGAACCTTTTGATCTCCATTCTTACACAGGGAAGAATGACAGGCGGCTTTGTTAACATTAGCCGCCTGCCTTTCTTCCGGTGTAACGGACGATCGCGAGTGCCTGGCGGACATTGGGTCGGCTGCGCGGGGGGTTCGTGACCGCGCCTCGGCGGCGCGCGCTCGCTCCCTAGAGTCTCACAGGCTAGCGACGTAGACCTACGTCACATTGCCTGTAAGGGCAATAGTAAATAGTCGTGCGGCGGTCGGCAAGCGGTTAAGCCATGCTCTGGAGATCCTCATTGTGTGGTCTTGCCAGAAGCCGCACAGCCTTTGCACAAAAATGTTCCTGGCTGCTTAAAGCACCTACTGTGCAAGCACACTACTTCATAGTTTCCAGAAGGGACCGCAGCTTGACCTTGCGTTTGCCACTGGAGCAATATCTGCTAATTTCAAGACCTTCCTTCTTGATGGCAAGGCGAAGAACCGTTATTTTCCTGTCAAGGGGATAATTCGCGTTTCTACCCTTATATTGGAAATGGAAACAATCTTACTTGTTCACATCAGTGGCACGCTTTCCATAGCCGCCCACAAAATTTATCAATTTAGAGAAATGTTGTCCGTAATTGAAATTGCTTTCTGGAAAGATTGCAGGCTATGTCAAGTGAGGCCTTCAATTTTCGTGTGTAGTTCTGAGATCTGTTCTACTGCATATTGTCTATATGTATTGTAGGTGGATCTTCTTTATTGGCGGGCTGTCAAGAGGCAATGGGTAGATTTTTTCCACCCTCATGGACTGGAATCCTGTTAAATGTGCAAGCAGCCTTCTTGGCAGCAGACTAAAGCCTCGTACACACGCAACTAATTTCAGCTGACCGGTCGTCCGTCTTTTGTCCAGAGTGGTCTGTTGGTTGGAATGTGCCTAGACTGAACACAAATTTTCCCGTACGACAAGATTCTACTTCAGAAGTGAAGTCGTGTTGGATTGCTTTCTTTGTGTTCTTTCATCTCTGAGCATGCCTAGTCTTGCTCATAAGATTTTTCCCCATCGAAATCTGTACTAATGAGACAAAAATCGGACGTGTTTTGATGGTCGACAAAAATTTTATAGCCTGCACACCAGGATTTTTTCGGCCGAAAAGTCGGAGTCGGTTGTCGGAAGCACCATACTAACAACCCGAAAATCGGCAGATCGGTTGTCGGGCGATAATTCCCGGCCAAATTTCGACTTGTGTGTATGGGGCTTAAGTTTATGGTGATTGATGTAGAGGTGGTTTGTGTAGCCTGGGGCTCAACACTTTCTTATATCTAATTCTGGCTCTCTAGATTGACGAAATGGTTGGATTTACCCCACATATTTAGAGGCTTTTAGTTTGGCTTTTGGGTAGAGGATAAACTGAACTACAAGGACAAAATCTTTGATTTAAAACCAAGCCTTCAATTTCACCTCATGTTGCTACAGAAAATAATTTTCCTAGCTGGGAGTTCCGAGAATTTTCTTTTCTTGCACTCATGCGCATTTCTTATTCGATTTATATTTCTGGCACGATTCTCCCATCATTGATTTAGAAAATCGTTTCCAACATGCCCGATCACTCAAATTCAATGGCCACACGAAAATTACCCGTTGCTGCAGCACATTTATGGTGCCAAATTCGAACGCAAATTCTTAGATAAGATTTTCGAAAGCAAATTCTTTTGAAATTCAACCCATGTATGGCCAGCCTTAGTATACCATATTTGTTATTTTTAACAAAAAAAAGACTTTTACAGTCACTTTAAGTGCCGGTTCACACTAGGTCGCTCCGACTTAGGGGGCGACCTGTGAAGTTGCGTGCAGCGCGACTTCGGCGCGACTTGCACGGACTTCATAAAATGAATGTCAATGCAAGTCGCCTCCAGGTCGCCCCGAAGTAGTACAGGACCCTTTTTCTAAGTCGGAGTGACTTGTGTCGCTCCTATCAGAACCGGTCCTGTACTACTCAATGACCGCAACGGTACACGACTTGCCAGGCTGACCAAGTCGCCTGACAAGTCGTATTAGTGTGAACCAGCACTTAGAATGCATACTTGAAAAGAATTATAGAATTTTGTTTTTTTAACTGGACTTTGTCACTTTAAAGTATAACTAAAGGCAAATTTTTTTTTCTATTTTTGGATAGAGTGGAGAGGGGTTAGAACACTTATCAAGTTTCTATTGCTGTTTGTGCCCCCCCGATTCACTCCCTCTATCTCCCTGGTGACCTTTATCACTGAAAATTAAATAAAATTTGCAATGTTTGGGTTGTCACCAGAACAGTAATAGAAGGAAAATCCTCCAATGAGGATACTAGTTTTTGTGACAGATCAGGATTTTCCTCAATTTTGGAGGGATTTCCTCTCACTTCCTGTTTTGACTATGTGAAAGGATGTGAAGGCAAATCTCCCCCAATGAGACACAGATGGCAAAAAAAAGAAATACAGGAATTATAACTCTCCCTTTGTCTATCAAATATATAAAAAAAATTTTGCTTTTAGTTCTACTTTAAAGTACTAATCTAGTCAAAACTTTGAGCGGAAGTTTCACTGTAACTTCCTAAATTCTCTGACTTTGCAGCTTGTTGGAAAATCTCTATTTGCAGCACAACCTGGCATTGTGACAGCCAAAACAAGCCCTGGGACATATTCACTGCCTGTCGCTCCCTTGAGATTTGCTTGTATACATTAATTTCCACTGTCTTAGCTGTTGCTTTTCTCCGGAAGATGACTTCCTCTGTAACTTTGGAACTCTCTAATGGTGACAGACCTCGACAAAAACCCGACAGGGGGTTTAACACTTCCATACTTTATTAAAGCGGAGCAATCTCGCAATCAACACTGACTATTTGTAATCCTTTATGCTGTTAGCATTAGTAAATAGGTAGGAAAGTATATTCTATTTACTAGAGGTGTGCCGAATGGAAAATTTGGTACCGAAAATGCAGAATGCACCTGGCCGGAAACTGAAAATGACAGTTTTTCGGGGAAAAAAACAAATATATAATTATTTAATTAATTAATATCCATGCATATGAATATAAATTTGTCAGCCGTTATCGGTATCTTTAACACAAAAAAAGCTCAAGAAAAATGTATCCCTTTTAAATTCTATGTATATCTTCACACTGGTGCGCTTCAATTGTGGTGTTAAAGTGGAGTTCCGGCCTATTTTGCAACTTTAGTGATTCCTGGAGTGCTCGCTATGCTGATCAACAATTGGGCATTTTCAATTTATTTTGCGGGTCCCTTACCTTATTTTCAGGCCATTTTTGATTGTACTTCCTCCTTCTCCTCCCTCTGTGGCCACAGCCACCGACATCACTTCCGCCTTTGCATTGCATCCTGGGAGCTGTTTGTCATCACTCCCAGGAGGCTGGAATCAGGAAGAACTCCCTGGAATCAGGAAGAAGGACACAGCAGATTACACTGCGGCTTCAGATGCCCACGCCTAAGATGGCCACGCCCAGACAGCATTTTTAAAAGTAAGATTTTGACTAAAATCCAATACTGTTCACCTTGTAAGTATGAGAATAGCGGTTCTGTAAAGGGCGATGGATTAGTATTATAGGGGTATTTTTAGTTAAAGCTATTTGAGGCTGGAACTCCGCTTTAAGTCTTGCTTGCTGCATTTTAGGTCTATTAAAAAAACTGCACCAAAAACGCACCTCCCCGTTAAAATGCATTGAAAATGAAGCAAGAATGCATCAATAACGCACCCATGTTACGTTTTTGATTCAGTTTTTGAGTCACATGACCTATAAAAAAAAAAAAAAAAAAATACCAAAACATAAGCACGGTAAAATCGAAGGAACTTTGTGGAAAAATTGCGTGCAATTTTGGTGCCATTATCGGCACCTTTTTTCTCTTATCGACAAAAATGCAGATAACACCATTTTCAGCTGATATTTTGGTGCATCTCAAATTACTTTTTCATTTTTTTTATTAGATTTAGTTACTTCCAGGTTTCCAGGCCTAGGCAAATGCCATGCCTCCCAGGAGACTTCAGGAGGGGAGGAGGGTTTTTCTCAGTTAAGCACACCCTCCTGCCTACATGCCTGACGGAAGGGCAGATGGATTCCAAGAAGTAAATGTTACGTGAATCTGCCCTTAAGATGGCCACGGCTAGAAATGCTAGGGCGGTGTTTTTATCAGCAGAATAAAGCATGGAGAAATGGGTGGATGGAGAGTTTGCTTTAAATATTGAAAATTGAGCTAAATAGCGTTTTTTGATTTGTGGTGCTTCTGCTTTAAAGTCATGAACCGCATATGGTATATAGGGTTTTTTTTTTTTTTGCTGATTTATAGTTTAATAATAAAGGGGAAAAAAATCTTAATTATATGTTCACCTGTCCTACGGCCTTTGGCAGAACCTTGACTCCAGACACTTTTGAGTGTGTCTGATGCTTGAATTCCCCCACCATGCACTGTGGTGTTCCCTCCATTGTCCGCCATATTACTACTGGGTTCTAGAATGATGTAGAGGTTGATGGATGGATGGAACCGCAGTGTGCGTCGGGGACTAGGAATCAGCCACACCCAGATTTGTATGGATTGCCCATAGCTTTTCAAGGAATCCAAGATGGACAGGGGAACACATAAGGAACTTTATTTTGCAGGTGGGGCTTTTTTGTTTAAATCTGCATCAGAATTGCTTTTAAGAGCATCCAGATGACAATTTACTTTTTTTTTTTAATAAAGAAGGCAAAACTTTTAAAGAAATTATCTGTTCCTTGCTGTGTTGCAAGTACACTTTGTCCATTTATACCTGCTTAGATATTGAAGGCTCTGTTGTGTTTGTGTCAGTGTTGTAGTTGTATGGAGTCGGCTATTGTATGAGCATTTCCTCGTACAGCTCTTCACTGACGTGCCGCACAATAGTAAGATCTATTATCTTTTGTTATCATAAATGTGCAGCAAAACCAATTTATTCCACTGGCAGCCATTTTGACCTTTTTCTGATTTTTAAAGTCCATTACATCTACGATATACTTAATGTTCTATTTCCATGACATCCTTTTTTTTTTCTTTTTTTTTCTTTCTCCTACTTGCTTGTAAAGTTAAAAAAATTCATTTAGCATTTTCTGTTTATGAAATGGACAAAAAAAGGATTTGATTTCCTGGTTTTTGCTAACTTTAGAGAAAAGACTACTTAAGCAGGAGTGTCTAAACTACGGCCCTCCAGCTGTTGCAGAACTATACTTCCCATGAGCCATTGTAAATCTCTGACATTCACAGACATAACTAGGCATGAAGGGAATTGTAGTTCCTGAACAGCTGGAGGGCCATAGTTTGGACACTCCTGAAAAGGGTAAGGGTCCATTCACACTAGCGCGACTTGTCAGGCGACTTCGCGGTCGGTCGCCTGCCATAGATTAGCACAGGACCCGCTTTAATAGGAGCGACACAAGTCGCTCCGACTTAGAAAAAGGGTCCTGTACTACTTGGGGGCGACCTGGAGGCGACTTGCATTGACTTCAATTATATGATGTCCGTGCATGTTGCGCCGAGGTCGCGGTGCGCGCTGTGCACCGTGACTTCACAGGTCGCCCCAGCAAGTCGTGTCGCCCCTGTCTGAATGGGCTCTAACTCCACTTTTGTGGGGGAAAAAAAATCAGCAAATAAAGAAAAAACAATATAGTGTATACAATTGCGACACAAGTCATATTGTAATTGAATGTTATTAAAAATGGCCTTTCCTTTTCAATCTGCAGCTGTTGTAATTTTCTGAAAATGCAATGCAATATGGCCGCCTGGAGGTGTTCTGTACACAGAATGTATACTGACCACACCCCAGAAATATTTCCTGCTTGTGTGATTGGCTCACCGATTTTCCCAGAAGTCTGCCTAAGATACAAGTCAGATTTCTGGCATCCCCTGCAACACAAATGTCATTTTTTTATGAGATACTCCCAATAGGAACACATCTAAAGGGATGCAGGCCCAGCAGCTTTCCTCATTAGTGCCCTGCAGCTGCCACAGCTGATTGATAATTATGAAACCACTCCCATTTGACCCACGCAGCACAGAGGAACAAACAGGGATTTCTTCAGAATAACAAAAGGTAGGAATCTGCAACAAAGTTTGTTATAATCCTTGTAATGTACAGAGATCACCCAGAGGGGAATGTTTTTTTCTCAACAAAAGTGGAGTTACGCTTTAAGCAGCCTGTATTATGAGCGCTTTTAAAAAGTTTATATTAAATGTAAATGCTTTTAGGAGAATGTCAAAAGCTTTTGGCGATCTTGTCCCTGGCAACAATGTACCAGCGCCATGATCACTCTGTGGAACGATACGTTTTTGCCTGTTTCCTGTGAGGGCAATTATGTCGCATTTCTGTTATCGAGGACGCACTGATCAGCCAGTAATGGACTGATGTCATAGAAAGGGGTAATTCTCACTGCTCTGCATAGTGATCCTGTTGCTGCGCTGGCAATTGTAGGATCGCTAGAGTGGCATGGACGCAAGGTTACATTTGGCTTCAAATTGCTGCTTTTTATCACCATTCATGCGACTCTCTATATCTGTCGGTCATTGAGCATATCCTAACTTTTCCATGGGTTTTACATTTACTATAAAATGGATTCCCAAAGCACTTTGGGGTAGCTAACGGGACAGGGCAGCAGAAGTAGCTCTGTTTTGAGCACAGTTATCACTCAGTAAACTACCTGACAATGTGTGAGTCATTGCACTGAGTCATCCACCTTTTAAATTTCACCTCGTCCAATTGCTTGTAAACGGCTATTAGAGGGAGAAAACAATGAAAGGAGCCAAGTATTAAATGCTGGGTGAATAGAAGACTGCTAACATTTATAAGCAATATTTCTTTTGGATAAAAAGGAAAAGTCTTTTTTCCTTTTTCCTGACCATAATGGGAAAAAATAATACATACAACTCGCAATACGTTCCCTTTATAGGAAAGTATTGCATATTATTACATTCTGCCCCGGAGCAGTCTTTCTTTCGGCTCCCTCTCCTGTGTACTCCCTTGATCTTCCGCACATATGTGCTTCATTCAAGTGTAGGCCTGAACATCTGGAGCCCGTGGAACAATTTTATAGAAGGTATGTTCACACTTTGAAGCACACATGAAAATGGCATGGAAATGTGACCTGCAATTTATATATCTGGAGACTAGTTACAAAGAACGCTTGCAGATTCTCATTTTTAGTAGTATTCAGGGTTGCTAGAATATAGAGAAGGCTCTTTTAGGTTTTTCGAGAAAATTGGAAGTACTTCATTTTTGAGACTCATCTCTGGCAGGTAAATTAGAGAGAAGAGAGGGCGTTTCTACAGACTCCAGCCTGCAATTTGGAGTCGATGGAGTTGCTCTCTTGGACCAGCGAAATGTTGCTCTCTTAATGTTCCTTTGCCTGGTGAGTGAGATTGTGAGACATTTTGGGCTTGTAATATGGGAAAATGGTTCTACTGCTGGCGACGTGTCGCAGGCAGAAGAAATGTTTGTCATCACTCTTATGGCTCGTTTCCACTGAGCGGTACGGTACGGTTCGGTTCGGTACGGTATGCTATTTTTGCCATTTCCATTGTTACCCTAATTCCGAACCGTACCGTACCACTTTTTTGGGACCCTTTCGTTGGAGTACCAAGCACATTAGTACCGTACCAACAGGGTGGAGCTACACTCTGCAGAACTTTGATTGGTTGACAGAGAATCGTCTATCACAGCTTTCCGGCTACACCACGCCTATCATGAAAGGGTACTATTGGCAGTGGAAACGCAAGGTGTACCGTACCGAACCGTACCATACCACTCAGTGGAAACGAGGCATGTGACCCCTGTAAGTTCTGCAATTGTAAAAACATATTTCCTTTTATTGTAGAAATCCATTTAATTGATGTGGTTTGACAAACAAATCCCATTCTCTCCCCCCACCAACTTTATAAATCAGTCTTCTGGCTGTCCAAACTGGCCAAGGCAGTGCTTGTATGGTGTGGTGCCTCTGGCATCTTATGAAACCAAACTTATTCATAGTAAGTAATGGCCATCATGGACATACTTGTAACTCTCCTTGGCCGAGGTCAGCACGTGTGACATTTGAACAATTCTGGGAGTTGTAGATACTTCTCTGGCCTTGGATAGGTCAGACAGTGAGAAGATGGATTAGCCTTCATAAGAGGTCTGTACTTATGCCCCATACACACGTGCAGATTATCTGCAGACTTTTGTCTGCAGACTTACCAAAACCATATAATATGAGGTCAAACCTAAACACTTTCAATTTGTATGCAATCCGGCAGGCCCTTGCACTACATAGAAAAGGTAAGTCTGCAGACAAAAGTCTGCAGATAATCTGCACGTGTGTATGGGGCATTAGATTTAGTAAATTAGGCCGGACAAGGTGATCATTGGATTTTTTGGATTCTTTAGCCACTTGACCTCCAAAGGTTTTGACATCTTCATACTATTTTTTGCTATTCAGCTCTGTTCTACTTTGGCAACTGCTCAGTTAATGCAACACTGTACCCAAATGAAATTTATATCTTTTTTTTTTCTCACACAAATAGAGCTTTATTTTGGTGATATTTGATCACTACTAGGTTTTTTATTGTATAAACAAAAAAAGACGGAAAATTTTGAAAACATTTTTTCTACTTCTAAAAAAAAACGAAACCGTAAAAAAAAAAAAGAAAAAGTAATTTCTTCATAAGTTTAGGCCAAAATGTATTCTGCTACATGTCTTTTGAAGGCTGGGAAGGGGTTAACATCTAGGGGCAATCGTGAGGTTAACCGTGTGCCTAAGGATGTGTAATGTGTGCTGCTTTTACTTTACTATCTGGCTGGAGCCAGATTGTTGTTTTGCATGTGTGCCGGAGACTCAGAAGAAGGCCGATCACTTAGGCCCCTTTCACACATACAGTCCGTTCAGTTCATCAGTTCAGTCACGTCAAAATTTATCCGTTTTTCCATCCGTTTTTCCATCCGTTTTTCCATCCGTTTTTCCATCCGTTTTTCCATCCGTTTTTCCATCCGTTTTTCCATCCGTTTTTCCCATCCGTTTTTCCCATCCGTTTTTCCCATCCGTTTTTCCCATCCGTTTTTCCCATCCGTTTTTCCCATCCGTTTTTCCCATCCGTTTTTCCCATCCGTTTTTCCATCCGTTTTTCCATCCGTTTTTTTTTTTTACATCCACTACCAATGCAAAAACGGATGAAAAATGGATGAACGGACAGCATGTGTGAAAGGGGCCTTACATGCATGCGATCCTGCCTTACATGCACCGGGGGCCTTACATGCACCGCTCTCAGTATATGTACTGTGGGTGCAGGTGGGTAAATCCAGTCCTTTCCCCTTTCTGTGGAAAGCAGATATGAGCCGCAGATAGTAAGGTATGCCGCCTAAGACAAGTGTTACACTGTCTGAGAGGCTTGTGGTTGGGTTGCAAACCACTTTCTTTCCATTTTCCAACCTCAGCCTGTATTGCTAGTCATCTCTTTAGTCAATTATATTAAAATACGGTATAGGAGGCTACACTAGCCTGGCTTGTTATGATTTGGATTTAAGTGCTTTAGAAGTGCCCAAACCTGATGCATGTAAATTTATACAGATCTCTACTTTGGTATAAATTGGAGCTCAGACATGTCCTGCTCTTCCTGCATTCTTGTACAGCAGCATTCGCAACCTATGGAAAGGTTCTTGGGTAGCATAATGGGCTGTGGAGGAGTTGTCTTAAAGTTCCAAACTTGGGAGGCTAGTGGGGCCCTAAGGAGCTCAATAGGAAGCTCAGGGTTTGTCCTACAAAAAGTTTTTATACTTGCCTTTTTGACAGCCCATGTTCCATCCTCCTCTGTTCCGGCCCGGTAACCTCCATCAGATTCTTATGCCTCGTACACACGATTATCGGCCGGAGTGGTGTTTTGTTGGTTGGAATGTGCCTAGACTGCACACGAATTTTCTCGGCCAACAAAAATCTACTTCTGAAGTGATGTCATGTGCTGGTTTACTTTCCGTGTGTTTTTTCTTCTCTGAGCATGCCCAGTCTTGCTCATCAGATTTTTGTCTGCCGAAATCTGTACTGAGTGACGGAAAATCGGCCGTTGTGTTGACGGCCAACAAAAGTTTTATAGCCTGCACACCAGATTTTTTTCGCCCGAAAAGTCAGTCGGTTGTCGGAAGCATCATCCTAACAAGCCGAAAATCGGCCGATCGGACGTTGGCCGATTCACGGCCAATTATCGACGCGTGTGTACGGGGCTTTAGTCATGAGACAGAAATGGAATGTTGGATATCTGTGTCCCCTGCTGCATACTTTGGTTTCATACTCAAAACCCTACATCAGGACAGGACTCTGCGGTGACAAAGGGATCAGGAAGAAGGAGCTCCTGGAAGTTTCAAATGCCAAAGAAACTGATAGAGGCTTCTGAGATGAAGGACACTTTGATCTTGATTTCTTTTGTAAGCAGACGGGGTCACTTTAAGGTGACTACCACTTGGTATGGCACAAGAAGGGTGTTTTTTTTTTTTTTTTTTTTATTTTTGTAATTTTTGTTTTCATGATCTTAAGCAGCCTTTCTCAACCTTTTTAACACAGGAACCCTAAAATTTTAACAAAACTGATTGGGGTTCAATTGGAAAAATGCCTCTCACATTGGTGGTCAGTAGAAGGTATAGAACCCTTAATCAAGCCATACACTGAACTATTTCTTTCCTGCAACCACACAGGAAAGAAATTGGCTTAAGTCCCCCGTCAACAGAGTGTTGACGGGGAATCCTTGCTGCCGCGCCATTGGGGGGGGGGGATCCCTCCCGCCAAGAAAATATAGTACTTATTGCTATCAGCTATAGCAGCTGCTATTGATAATTGCATGCAAAATCTGGCAAGCTGGTTGTACCCAAGTTAAAAGATTACCTTGGTATATTCACCCTGCCCATATATGGTTCGAATCTCGGCCCGTCCCTGTTGAACCAGCTGAGATTTGAACCGTCTCTGGCCGGCCTGCAGTGCTGGCCAGAATGCCACCTTTGCAGCTAAAATGATAATTGGTGTCTTGGAGCTGGCTTAGCCAAATAGCATTTGACCAAAACGGAAGGCCTATCAGCCACAGCTCAAGGGACCCCTAGCAGCATGTCAAGGAACCCTGTTTGGGAATGGCTGATCTAAAGTGTACTTGTCACCGAATTGGAGGCAGCTATGCTATATGATGAACACCTATTGAACTAATTAATACCATAGTAATGTCACTTTCTCATGGAAATGTAGAATTAATTTTCTGTTTTATCCAGCTAGCAAATCTGTGTCTGAATGACAAATACACATGAATGAATATGGGAATTCCAGGGACCGGGTGGCCATGGTAATGAAAGGTTAGCCCCTTGTAGAAGTTGAGGACCCTCAACTTGGGACAATCAATCCCTTCAAAGGCCTAAGGCTGGCCATACATTATATAGTTTTATTGTACAATTTTACTTTAGCTTTACCAAAACCATATAATATGAGGTCAAACCCAAACAATTTGTATGTAATCAGGCCGGCCCTTTCACTACATAGTTGCAGGTAACTCTAAAAAAAAAAAATTAACAAGAAAATTGTATAATGTATGGCCAGCTTAAGGAAATGCAGAACACGTGAAATTTCATCCTTTTGTTTTCCTTAACGGACTACAAAAAAATGAAATCAGATTTGTGGTGTTTGCTGCACTTTGCTTGGTTTCTGCACTCGGCATTAAAGAGAGCCGGTCATTAAATATCAGAAGGAAAATAGTAGCTGTTCTCTAGAGACAACTCAGCTCACTTCTCACCAGAGCTGTGATTTCAATCACTACAGTTGTGATGTTTATCTCTGCTACATACCCCCTGCAAAGGAGCGTCTGCACCTCTACTTCCTCACCATTGTGGTTTCCCAGCTGTCAGGTTGTGGCTAACCAACTCTTCTAATCTTAGCGACACTATGGAGATGTATGAAACCCTGAACCCTGCGTATACATTATATGTATGTGTATTTATAGGGGAAAAAAAAAACTACATGGGATTTGTATAACACCAACCATACCAAGAGTATTATAATACAATTCAATTGGTACAATCTTAACCACTTAAGCCCAGGAGGATTTTCCTGCTAAAAGACCAGGGGGTATTTTGCGATTCGGCGCTGCAAGACTTTAACGGACAATTGCGCGGTCGTGCGACGCTGTACCTAAACGAATTTGACGTCCTTTTTTCCCCACAAACAGAGCTTTCTTTTGGTGGTATTTGATCACCTGTGCGATTTTTTTGATCACGCGCTATAAACAAAAAAAGAGCGACAATTTTGCAAAAATAGCAATATTTTTCACATTTTTTTTATATGAAATTCCCCCCAAAAAAATGTAAAAATCAAAATTTTTTAACATTTTCAGCCAATTTGTTTTATCCTACCTATGTTTGGTAAAAAAAAGTTATCGCGTTTACTAACAAAGGGAAAGATTTTTGTCATTTTTTGTTTTTTTTTTTTAACGCGTAATGGCGGCGATCTGCGATTTTTTTTTTTTTTTTTTTTTTTTTTTTTTTTTTTTTTGCGGTACTGCGACATTGCGGCGGACAGATCGGACCCTTGACTGACATTTTTGACACTTTTGGGGTTACCAGTGACATTTCTACAGTAATCAGTGCTATACATATGCACTGTTACTGTAAAAATACACTGGTAATGAAGGGGTTAACTTTATTTGGGAGGGAGGGGCTGTGTGTGTCCCTAGGGGCGTGCTTTCTACTGTGATTGGCTGTGGCTTGAGCTGTAAGGACACTGATCAACGGATCTACATAGTAGATCCATGTGATCAGTGTCTTTACAGCGAGGAGAATGACAGGTGGCTTGTTTACACAAGCTGCCTGACATTCTCCCTCTCCCCCGCCGATCGCCGAGTGACCGGCGGACATCGGGCAGTAAATCTACTTGCGGCGGTCGGCAAGCGGTTAAAAAAAAAAACAGATGGGGGATCTCCTCTATCTATCTATCTATCTATTTATCTATCTATCTATCTATCTATCTATCTATCTATATCTATATATACACATACACACACACTATTGTCAAAAGTATTGGGACACCTGCCTTTACACGCACATGAACTTTAATGGCACCCCAGTCTTAGTCCGTAGGGTTCAATATTAAGTTGCACCGTTTGCAGATATAACAGCTTCATCTCTTCTGGGAAGGCTGTCCACAAGGTTTAGGAGTGTCTATGGGAATGTTTGACCATTCTTCCAGAAGCATATTTGTGAGGTCAGGCACTGATGTGGATGAGAAGGCTTGGATCACAGTCTCAACTCTAATTCATCCCAATGGCATTCTGTCGGCTTGAGGTCGGGACTCTGATCTGGCCAGTCAACTAGGTCCATAAAGACATGGATAAGCAAGTTTTTGGGTGGAGGAACTTGACTGGCCTGCACAGAGTCCTGACCTCAACCCAATAAACACCTTCGGGATTAATTAGAGCGGAGATTGTGAGCCCGGCCTTCTCGTCCAACATCAGTGCCTGACCTCACAATTTCGCTTCTGGAAGAATGGTTAAACCTTCCCATAGACACTCTCCTAAACCTTGTGGACAGCCTTCCTAGAAGAGTTGAAGCTGTTATAGCTGCAAAGGGTGGGCCAACTCAATATTCAACCCTACAGACTAAGACTGGGATGCCATTAAAGTTCACGTGGGTGAAAGGGAAGGGGTCCCAATACTTTTGACAATATAGTGTGTGTGTGTGTGTATGCATGTGTGTGTGTGTGTAGATAGATAGATAGAGAGAGAGAGCGCGATATATATATATATATATATATATATTATACACACATTTCCAACATGCTACTGCCTTTTCTTTACTATTATTGTTGCACATCTTCTTTGTATAATTGGTGGACCTATTCCAATATACAGAGCAGCCTCCCCAGAGTTGGATTTAAATCTGCATCCCCTCTGTAACATATATATGTAAAGCACTGCAAAAATTCATGGCGCTATATACATACCTGAAATAAATAAAAATAAATTTACGATGCATGTAAATAACATAGTTTGTAATTGGTATTTCTTTTGCGCTTTTCTCCATGGGGGCTCGAAGCGATTCGAAGGCCGTCTCGGGCGCACACAGTTGAGCCAATTAACCTATCAGCATGACTTTGTAGAGTGGGAGGAAACTCACAGAGCACCTGGAGGAAACTCACACAAGCACAGGGAGGACATGCAACCTCCATACAGGTGGTGTTATGGCCAGGATTTGAACCTGGGGACCCTAGTGCTGCAATACAGAAGTGCTAATCACAAAGTCGCTAGCATTGTGCTACAATTGTATGTATTATTGCTAGTGATCAGATCGTAGCAAAGTCGCAGCAGAAATAGGTGCAAGGGATGCGCATTGTAATGTAACATGGAGGGAAGGGGGTGCTCAGGATAGTGAGAACAAGGCAGGGACCATCATTGATATATAGAAGGAGGAGGAAGGTATCATGGAACCTATCGCTGTAGGGCAACGACAGGCAATGTGAACACAATATCTTTTTAGGAGAATTTTTTTTTATTAGGATCTGTGCCCTTGTCTGGAACATATCAGGAGGCAGCTGGTGCGAACAGCAATCTCTCTTTTTGGAGCTTGGGTCTGCAGTACTTGTTTGCTGCGAGAAGCGCTCATGTATCTGGAAAGCTTGTTATAACAGCACTTGTGTTTGATTAATGGATTAAACTGTTAATGAGCATTCTGAAATCTGTCATGCAGATGTGAACTATGGGAAGAGGAAGCATGTCTGCCCTGTGGTCTGTGGTCTTTGTAATGAAATGCTCATGGTTGGTGGAGTAAGAAATGTGGCAGATTGTGATAAATGTCAGGCCTGGAGTGTGAACAAGCCCTCGGATGTTGCTCTGAGTCGGGCCGGGGACCTGGGAGCTCAGTTGCCAAAATGCAGTCAGGTCATCTCCAGTCAGGCATTTCTGTATGCGTTTCTACCTTAAAGTGTTAACTAAACCCAGGAGCCTGCATTCACTATATCTGGTCTCCCCAGGAGCCTGCATTCACTATATCTGGTCTCCCCAGGAGCCTGCATTCACTATATTTGGTCTCCCCAGGAGCCTGCATTCACTATATCTGGTCTCCCCAGGAGCCTGCATTCGCTATATCTGCTCTCCCCAGGAGCCTGCATTCACTATATTTGGTCTCCCCAGGAGCCTGCATTCACTATATCTGGTCTCCCCAGGAGCCTGCATTCGCTATATCTGCTCTCCCCAGGAGCCTGCATTCACTATATCTGCTCTCCCCAGGAGCCTGCATTCACTATATCTGCTCTCCCCAGGAGCCTGCATTCACTATATCTGGTCTCCTTTATTCTTTTATACTTTATAAAGTCCCAGCATCCCCTCTTGTGTCCTACAGGAATTTAACTATTTTTATATATATATGCATCCTACTGCTGTCATAGTATGGCTATTATGCTATCTTCCCCCCCCCCCCCCCCTTTTTTATTTATTTAGTTGCTTTTACCACGGCAACTTTATAATATTTAGTTGCTATTACCAAGGCAACTTGGTATAAATATGATATTTTTCTTTTTTATTATTTTCATATTCACCCTACCCCCCCCCCTTTATACCTTATTTTACCATCATAATTTTTTTCCCCTTCCCCCTCCCCATTTGTCAAGGTAAAAAGGTATTGAAATTGCAATTTATGCTAAAATACTTAATGGACAATGGGAAAGCAGCATTGGTGGGTTGTGTGGTATAGCCCAAACGTTTAATTTAAACTGTAATTTAATGTACCTAGCTGGGCCTGGTTACATTACCGACCTTTAGCTGACTTCCCAGATGCATCCTCATGTGTAGTTCACTATAACCACATTGTAGGAGGGTGCTGGCTACTATCTGATGTAATAAATATCAAGCTCAGGATAGACTTGAATTTTGGCACGAGGATGAGAATGGCGCTATTAAATCATATAAGCAAAGGAACACGGACAAAAGAGTTGGCTTTACTAGATACATGGCTGGTCCAGCTGAATCATCCTATCCTCCTACCTCACCCTTATCTCTGCTGGCAGTCTGACAATGCCGGAGTGAGCCGAGGTCACAGGAAACCCAAACACTCCCAAGGTCTGCATCCTTTTTGGAAATCTAAACTCTGATGGGCAAGATTACGGCTTTGAAAAAGTCCTAATGTTACTTTGAGGCTCTTAATTACTTTAAATATAACTTTCTTGCGCAGTGATTGTTAAAGGAACAGCCTTCATGAAAGGAAAAATTTGTGTCCTGCACGGCAGAGTTCATCATATGACATGATATGAAATCATTTTGGCCCATTGTTATATCCTCCCCATGCTGCCTAAACCTTTGTCTTTGACTTTCCCCCTTAAAAGTTGGATTCTACAGGCTGCAACACATCGATGACCTTTCCTTTGGAAAAGATTTGTTGCATTTCCTGTTCTGGGTTATTGGGTTAGAAGCTTTGAAACCAAGGACCAGTGTAACAGCCAGTCAGTTGACATTTTCTTAATGGGAGTTACCAGTGGTGACCTCTTTTCTCAAGACAAGTTTACTTTAAAAAAAAAAAAAAAAAGTCCCCTCCTCCGATCCCTACCAAAGTAATCTCCTGATGCTATTATTACAATGTAATGTGCTATAGTCCATTATGTAAGGCCCATTTACAAGAGTTTATGGCTGCAGGTAACAAAAGCAATATTGTATCACTATTAATTCACGTGTGGCTACCTCCATTTGCTTTCTTTTCTTTTTTTCCCCTTTCAGTCATTTGCAGCACGGTTTGGCGTTGGTGGTCACCTTACTGCTTGGATGCCCATGGAACTGCTGATGTAAACAGAAGAGGGTAGAACTAATGGGCTTATGTCAGCTAGGCATCTCCTGTTTCCATGGCGACGCCTCGGTTATGGCTTATTGGCCAGCGCTTGTACGATGATTAATTTTACCTTCGGACGCCCGGGGTGGAAGAAAAGCAGATTAAGTCAATTTAAAGACTGCCGTTATTGTAGCCATTATGTTTATCTCGTTCGGACCAACCACATATTGCCGCAAAAAATGTAAATTTTTACTGCTTTTCTTGTTTAGTTTGCAGCACGTGTAGCTCGGTAAAATCAATATTTACTAGAATAGCGCTAAGTAACCTGGTTTATGGTTTTCATAATGGGTAATGGTGGAATTGTTCCTAGATGCGTAAAGTAGCTGAAAAAAAACAGAACCTCAGCAATGTGAAAGAAAAATAAATGGTTACTTTCCAATGGAGCTCTAATCTATGTTAAAATCCCTGCAAACCAGCTGTGAACAGTCTGGGAAGGTTAACATTGGAGATTGATTAGGTGAGTCACGCATCTCATGTCCTAAGTCTCTCTCCTAGCTGCAAATCGAACGGTGTCTTAAAAGCGGAACTAAACCCTCCTATCCTTTTCAGCCAAGGAAGCTGCCATCTTAGCCTCTCATTGAGTTGCAGCTGCCATGGTGCTCCACATGCGATCAGTTATGACTCCAAAGATTTGATGGTTTTACAGTTTGGCTGAAAGCAATAGCAAACATGACAGCATTTCTGGCATTTTCCAGGAATGTAACTTTTTTTTTATTTTTTGTTTATGGGTTTAGTTCTGCTTTAAAGTAACCCTATACACATATGGAGCGATACCTTCAAAATCTGCTCCATCAGCTGTTCCAATCGCAGTCCTTTTTTATGAAATGATACCAAATAAATAGCACTCTCTCTAGGTTTGTCCACTCCCCCTGGAGTCTGAATATGCAGGTGCTAGTGGTGCACATCATCTTCGGAAAAGGCAGAGGTTTCCTTGCTATGGAGGAAGTGAGTGAAAACCTTGCTTCATCTTCTTTGCTTCTTTGTGCTATGAGCAAGGCAAGGTGGCAATGGCCAATGAGGTATAAACTGTGTAACTGAGCAACAGACTGGAGCAGAGATTTTTTTGGACCGATTATGCACCTGTGAGCTATTCATAGGCTGAATAATTCATATTTTTAGCATTGGTTTTCCGTAGGCATTGTAAAGGAAAGGCCTGCTTGAAGAACACTTGTTTTGGGTGGGACAGGACTATAAAAGCTTGCTGTAGGTCAAGTAAAAACCCCATCGGGAAGAAAATTTGCTTTTTAGATGTGTTTTTAGAGTCGGTTCACAATGGGGCGACACAACTCCTTACTACTTCGGGCGACTTGTGCATTACCATGCACCACGACTTCGGAGCGACTTGCAGGGACTTCACTTAATGGAAGTCTATGCAAGTCGCTCCGAGGTCGCCCCGAAGTAGTACAGGACCCTTTTTCTAAGTCGGAGCGACTTGTGTCGCTCCTATTAGAACCGGTCCCGTAGCGATCAATGGACCGCGAGGGAGCGCGACTTGTCAGGCTGACAAGTCGCGTTATTGTGGACCGGCTCTTAAAGTGTAACTAAACCCATTGATTTAACAGTTTCAAAAAAGTTACATCCCCGCCACATGCCGGGCATGCACTGTCCCATCTGCTTGTGCTCTCAACCAAACTGTCAAGCCATCAAATGGCTGGTGTCATAACTGATCACATGTGCATCATCATGGCAGTAGAAGATCAAACAAAGGCCAAGATGGCAACTTTCTTGGCTGAAAATGATAGGAGCGTTTAGTTCCGCTTTAAGTAATGTTGATACCTTTTTATCCTTCGTGTTCTCTGTATCTTTTGTTTGCTGTGTTAGAAGTTAAGTAAAGGTATAGCCCTGTGGTCTAGTGACGTCATGTAAAAATTTAGCTTCTCCTTTTATCTCACGGGTTAACCATAACAAGATGGTGATTGTTGTGGGTACTCTGTACCTCCTGCAAACATCCTGCAACTAACCAATCTCCCAGGTTCATTCAAAGTAGATGACTAGTCTTGTCTTGAGATAAGACCGTTGCCTGGGGTTTGTGCTTGGCACAAGAAAATGCTTGCTTGCCATTTGTACGTGTTTACATTATATTGGCCAAATTGGTGGCCAAATTTTGTGAATGTTGCCTCATATCTGCAGTTGGCTGAATCCAGGTTTATGTTGAGATGTATACCCAGGCAAGACTACTGTTTGACATGTACTGTTTAATCCAGGCTTCAAAGTGTCATCACATATTTGTTTATTTTAACTAGGGATCGACCGATTATCGGCATAGCCGATATATCGAGGGCTGATATGCACTTTCCCCGATATATCGGAATCGGCCCCTGAGGTTACCGATATTGCCGATATTTCGGGAAAGTGCTGTACCGGAGTGATGCCTGCAGCTAGAGGCAACACCCCGGTACCGGCGTCCATAGCCGATGGTCGGCTGTCTTGTAATGACAACCAATGCGGCTGAGAAGCTGCTTGGCTGTCATTACAAAGAGCGGGAGGGGACATCCCCCCCCCCCCCCCCCCCGTCGCCTTCCACGGCTTGCCTGGGTCTCCCGTCTCACCGGGAGACCTGGGCAACCAGCCTGCACGAGAAGACCCGATCAAAGCCGCATTTGGCTCTGATCGGGTCTCCATGTAAAAACCCGGAAGTGATGTCTTGACATCACTTTCGTGTACTCTGTGCCAAATTCTAAAATAATACAGCATTCAAAACAGCCAAACTTGCCAGCCTGAAGCAGTAAATATAACGTAAGCGGTCTGGAAGAGGTTAACTATTGCATGGTTGATCATTGATCACATGCATATAGTTTTTTAAGTGCAGAGGAGGTGTTTGGGGTCTTTTAGACCCCCAGATCCCTCCACAAGAGTACCTGTAAAAAAATAAAATCAAAAAATTAAAAAAAAAAATTTTTTTTTAATGTACGAAAATATCGACCGATACCGATATGCGATGACCAAAATATTGGTATGGGCAATAAAAAAACCATTTCGGGCGATCACTAATTTTAACACCTATAGATAGATGCCTACATTCTTTAAACCCAATTATTTACAGGTGCTTGCAGGTCTCCTCTGGTATGTGATGGCCATGCCAGCATGGGGGATGGGCACTATTCTCTGCACCCTTTACAGGCTTGCACCTGATTTGGTCCCCCCCCCCCCCTTTCTCTTTCTATAGGCACCGTTTACATTGCTGATTCATGTACGGACAGAGCCTTGTCTGTCTGTTGCACCTCTAGAGAGCCATAGCTTGGTATCCTATAAATGGCAGTGATGTTAAAAGGCATTGTTGGAGGCTGACCTAAAAAGATGGTTTGGGATATTTTTTAAATAACTTTATGCAGTACCAATTGTGCAGTTGGCTTGAGTTGTTGTAGTTCTGCTCCAAGGGCTTAGTTATCTTTGTACCCAGAGTTCCTTACAAAAACAGTCCTGTAGAAAGACGAGGGCTGGATTCACCGGCAGGACATGGTTGTTGAAAACTAGACGTTGTTTTTGATCGGAGTGTCTCTTGAAGTCTCTGCTGGTAAAAAGAAAGGAAAAAAAAAATCAATAGCTATGTCATTGAAAGCAGTCTTGTTATTTGGAAGAAAAGTATTTTACATTATTAATAAAAACCTCATTCCATTCTCTTTGATATAATTTTTGCACCATGCCACCCGCTGATAAAAGAAAGGAACAGTTCTTTAATATGTAATGTTTTGACACACAGCATCTCATGCAAACATAAATTAAAGCTACGTTTCTCATTTGCAGACCTGATTTTAGAAGATCAATGCATTTTCGCTATGAAAAAAATGTATGACTTCCAATGACACATCTAACACGTTGGCTTTTACGATAGATTTTGAATAAAGTAAATGGAAATGATCTAGTTTAATAACTGTCTGTCCAGGATAGTCCAGCAAAGACAGTTAAAGCGGAGTTCCGGCCTCAAAATCGAAAAAAATCGATTTTGGGCCATCCGCTTGCTGAGGGCAACCTGAAAAAGAAATGGATTCTCCCAATTTATTTTTTTTGGTCACTTACCTTGATATAGAAGAAAATATACTCACCTTCCTCCCTCTGCGGCTGCGGCCCGCGCCGTCACTTCCAGTTTGCGATGACTCTGGGAGCTGAACGTCATCGCTCCCAGGAGTCAATGCGCCTGCACTGGCCCCGTTCGGCACTTCCGGTGCAGGTGCGGCATTCCCTGCTAAACAGCTTCTGGGCATGCCCAGAAGCTGTGCAGGGATGCCGCGCCTGCATCGGAAGTGCCGAGCGGGGCCGGTGCAGGGCATTGTGGGACTCCCAACTTCACCGAAGAGGGCGCTCTGGCTTCAGCTGCCCACACCGGAGATGGCAGCGCTGGAGAAGAACTTTTCAAAGTAAGTATTTCGTCTTACAGGTAGGTGTGACTCGGGACAGTTCAGAGGCTATCCATTGTGGAATGTACTAGCCCTGACTGTCCCGGGGGTATTTTTATCTAAATTTGACCCCCGAGGCCGGAACTCCGCTTTAAGCTGTTGTAGGTGAATGATAAAGAAGTGCAGCACCTCCCTCCATTCTGGGACCAAGTTTGGTGATCCGTGATAAATAATACTTCCATATAGTTTGATGTGTGACACCTACCTTGGAGAGGTCACTTGAAGGCTTAGTCTACTTTTTAGACCATTTTTCATGTTACACCTATATTTAGGGTGTAAAGCCATCCATAGGCGGTTCAAATCTCATCTAGGTTTAGCAGGGACGGACCGAGATATAAACCATCTATAGGTAGACTGATTGTACCCAAGTCGATCCATCGATCAATCGATCAACTTTGGTACAACCAGCATGCCAGATTTTTACATGCGCTTATTGCCTGCAACTATAGCTGCTAGCAATAATCCCTGTGTTCTCTCGGCAGGGATGGCCACGCCCACCCCCGCTGGGAGAACACAATAGCTCCGTGGGAGGGATTCCCTCTTCAACACTGACTGGTGGTTCCAGGAAAGAAAATTGCATCTTCAATGGCCAATTTAACATCAAGTTTCAGCACATACACCAATCCCAAAACTGAAACCACCCCTCCCTTGCCTAAATGGCTGGGTGGTGCTTTATTCTCCTTCAGTACAGCTGCATCATCCAGATCTGGGATCACTCGCAGTGAGTTCCTACATGTCCCACCTTGTTTCTTTCAGTCTGATAACAGCAGGTCCGTACCTCTGTACAGACTTAATGCCGTGGGAAAACATTAAAAGTGCTTTACACCTATGATGCACTGATTACGGGCGCAATGCTCTGCAGGCTTTTTTGGGGAGGAAAAAAAAATAGTAAATGCACATTGATTATTAGATCAATGCTGCTGCATTTTTTTTTTTCCTTTTTGTAAAAGGTGGGCTAAGCCTTTAATTGCTATAAAGAGTTTACCACAGCTGCTAAACTGGCTGCTGTGAGCAGCTTGTAGTAAACATGTCGGGTCCACTGAAGTGTGAAATCTAACATTACTAGTAAAGTGCAGGCAAACTGTACATGTTTTGCAACACTAGTTTTGGAACCCAGGCTGGAAACGGAGCCTTGACATCGCTCCCTATTGAAAGTCATTCCCCTACCTCCTCTAATTTAACTATCAAACGCAGTTAACGCAGTGCCTGTTTGCATCTCTTGCATTTAACAGTTAAAGTGATTGTAAATTCTTTCTTTTTTTATTTAGTTTTTTTTCTTCACAACAAACCTGTTTTAGGGTCCATTCACACTAGCGTGACTTGTCTGGCGACCAAGGCGCCTGACAAGTCGCGGTCGCTCACTCGCCATTGATTAGCACAGGACCCGTTCTAATAGGAGCGACACAAGTCGCTCCGACTTAGAAAAAGGGTCCTGTACTACTTTGGGGTGACCTGGAGGCGACTTGCATTGACTTCAATTATATGAAGTCCGTGCAAGTCGCGCCAAAGTCTTCACAGGTCGCCCCTGGAAGTCGGATCGCGCCAGTCTGAATGGGCTCTCACTTACCTCCTCTGTGCAGTTGGTTTTGCACAGAGCAGCCCGGATCCTCCTCCTTCTTGGGTCCCTCTTCTGTGCTACTGGCCCCTCCCTCCTGTCGAGTGCCCCCACAGCGAACAGCTTGCTATGGGGGCAGCCGAGCTGCAGCTCCATGTGTCCATTAGGACACAGGGCTGCGGTTTGGCCCCGTCCCCCCTTTCTCTCTCCTGATTGGCTAACTGACTTTGATAGCCGTGGGAGCCAATGGCGCTGTGGCTTTGTCTCAGCCAGTTAGGAGCGAGAGTCCCGGATGGCCGAGGGACTAGTGGACATCTTTGGATAGAGACAGGGCTCATGTAAATATTAGGGGGTGCTAGGGAGGCTACTACACACAGAAGGTTTTTTTATCTTAATGCATAGAATGCATTAAGATATAAAAAACCTTCTTCCTTTAACTCCTTTTTGGTGTAAGGGGGTGGGGGTAAAGACCAAATTCAGCCGATTTAATATTATTTTTATTTTTTTTAAATAGTTACAATGCGATCAGCTACCAGACTTAATTTTTTGTGGGTGGCAGGATTGGGCAACATGTCTCTATGACCCAAAATACTAAGGTGACTTTTTTTGGAAGACTATGACATGAATAGTAATTATGGTGATCTAATTCTATTTAAAGAGAACTCCTGGAAGCTGTGCTCAAAAGAGACATTAGGGCAAAGGATTGGTCACCAGTATTGCCTGTAGGCTCACTGTAGTTGGTGTTTTCCTTATTACTGACTTACTGCGACCTGTCCTGCACGGTCTCTGTCTAGAGGCGATTATCTTGGTACAGGCAGGGCTTGCTTCCTAGTGTCAGAGCTTGCCACACCATGACTTGCGATCTCTTGACAGGTAGGGGGATATTCGAGAAGCAGCAGGAGAGGTGGAGGCATAGATGCATAGAATAAATGAAGCACAAACGGGAAAATCCTTGCACTGCCAGCTTTCAGGTACAGCTTCCTCTCCAGAAAGGGAGAACAGTGAGCAGCACAGTAGTGGCATCACCAAATCTCATTCACATCTATTGAGACTATCAGTCTGCAGCTATACAGTTATGAAACGGAAGGCTCATAAGTGCACTGCTATTTTTCAGGACGAACTGGAGATAAAAAGGTACATTTTAGGTTGTTGGCACAATTAAAAGAGAAGTTTGGGACTTTATTTTAAAGAATCATACTTGCCTAAGTTGGATGCAGCATCAGTGTGATTCTGCATCTGTCCCCCGCTTGCTCTAAGACCTAAAAATCGAGTGATCAAACACAGCTGATCGCTCGTTTCTCAGAAGTCTGTGAGTAGAGAGCTGGTGACTGTCAGCCGCTGTCTGCTCTGTATTCCCACCCTCCCATGCTAACTGGAGCGCTGGGGTGTGGAGGGGGCGGGAGCGGAAACAGCTTGGCAAGGCTTTCAGTGGCTCGCTGAGCCAGGTCCCGGTCCAGGGTTCTGGGTGGATCCCGACCATAGGGTCGCGATCTTTCCCTAGCCTAAACTGGCTCTATGACATCAGCTTGACAGTGGGCTGAAAACGGGTCACAGGAGTGCAAAACAAACTGCTTTGGCTGTACTACTCCGTCTAGGCTCTAGATGTTGCCTATAAGCCAATCTTCACATTTTGAGTTTAGGTCCACATTAATTAAATAAATCAATCTGGCATTTGGTACGGTCTTTCCATCTCTCTTTAGATAAAGAGGGCACACTATGCTTTCAGGTGGGTAGAGATCTCACAGTACTTTGCTTCATGCTTCTCTTCCTTAATTGGTTGGGGGTCAGCTACAGAAAGGTTACATTAGCGAAGTCAAGACTTACACGCATGAATGAGCGTTTTGCTTGTAGGAGGTAAACCTTGCCGATCACATGATTATTTCTCCCCGTTCGCAGGAATTTGGGAGGCCAATAAATCCCAATCTCGATCCCAAGCCTCCTTTTTTGCTTGTCATTTTTGGTTAGCATTTAACCAGCCTTTTGGCCTTGTCATTCCATTCCCACATTACAAACCGCAATAAAAGTAATGTAGTTACACATTTACATTGTATTTTTTTTTTTAATTCCTGTTTAATAAGTGAACGGTTCATGCTGAAGACTTTGCCTAACTTGTGGGAATTTTTATTTTATTTATTTTTTATAAATTAACAAGTAATTTTCTAGCCTACTATATGTAGTTTTTTTTTTTTTTTTTTTTTTTTTTATAGACTTACATCAGTAAATCTGGTGAACTCCTGGCAGAGTGCATGCACGTCTAACAGTTAGGCTCCATGTACACGGGACGTTGTTAAAAGTCCCTTTGAATGCTGGAATTTTTAGGACGTTTGAAACGTCCGTTCGGTCGCGTTTGTACCCGCGTTTAGCGGGCGTTTGCGTTTAGAACCGTTCCTAGAGGTCAAAAAAAATATTCCCCTTTAAAATGGAAAAACGTGAACGCTAAACGCGGGTCATCACGTTCGGACGCGTTTGTGCGTTTGAAACGCCGGGAAACACACGTTCGAACACAAATAATTGCGTTCTAAAAACAGTCCCTGAACGCAACTGCTTGCAAATGACTGTAAACAACCTGGTGTACATGGACAGATAAGATAAAATGTAGATGGGTTCAGGGGCTTCTGAAAAAAACGCCCAACTGCTCCTAAACGGCCATTTCCAGCGTCCCGTGTACATGGAGCCTTACTGAAACCAGATGATTCATCATTAAAGGGCCTTACCTTCAAGTCTTAAATTTGAGCATCTCTAGAATGGCAGAATGTGTCACTTATGGCGCTTTTCCACTGCATGGAACCGAACGGTTTGGCTCGCTTTTGTGTTTTTCCACTGCTGGTACGGTATGGTAAGCCGGCACTTTTCCACTGCATGGAACCGAACGGTACGGCTCTCAAAAACAGTACCACCTCGATTGTGGTTCCAAGAGGTACCATACCCGGTACCATATCCCACAATCCTTTGCATGCAGTCACTAGCATCTGATTGGTCAGAGAATCCCACCCACCCCGTTGTTATCCCACCCACTTAACTTTAGTACCACTTTAGTGGAAAAGCAAACCGTACCGTACCGAACCGTTCCAACACCGTACCATGCGGTACCAGCAGTGGAAAAGCAAACCGGGCCAAGCAGGGCCGAGTAGAGCCGAGCCGGTACTTGCAGTGGAAAAGTGCCACCATGGGGTTGACTTACTAAAACTGGAGATTGCATAATCTGGTGCAGCTCTGCATAGAAACCAATCAGCTTCCAGGTTTTATTGTCAAAGCTTAATTAAACAAGCTTAAGTTAGAAGGTGATTGGCTACCATGCAGAGCTACATCAGATTTTGCACTCTCTTGTATTCGTAAATCAACCCCTCAATGTGATTAAATGACGTAGCTTTGTTTCAAGTAGACAGAATCTCTCCTATGGTTAATTTGGATTTTGGTACTTGGTGTGGGCAGATATTGGAAAATGGAGTCAAGCACACAAGTACACACACGCAGATCGTCGTCATACAAATGTTCGTCTTTTCTCCCTGGGATGTCGGTGTCTGTTGAAAAGTGCAAAGACAGCACAAGGACAGCACAAGAATTTTGTCTGCAGACTTCAGCTGACTGCAGAAGTGATGTCATGTAATGGTTAACTTTCCCTGTGTTTTTTATTTTCTGAGCATGCCCAGTCTTGCAAATCTGCGGTCTGTCGGCCGAATTCTGTACTGACGGGCGAACAATCGTCCGTTCTGGTGTCCGCAGACAAAAATTTTCATGTTTGCAAGAAAGACTTTTGTCCGCGGATTGTGCGCAGACAGCTGTCGGAGGCACCATACTAACACGCATACAATCGGCAGATCTTTCGTCCGCCGACGTTTGTATGCCGACGATCGGTACGTGTGTACGGGCCTTTAGTTTCCTTTTTTCTTTTTCAATAATTTTTATTGAAAGCATTTGCAAAGAATATTGAAAATAAACACAAAAAGTAGACCCTATTGTATCTATGGGGGTGTAAGAATTTTACCAAAAGCCTCACCAGTTTAGTAAATATGTTGAGCGAGGGAGTAAAGAAATTGGTGTCCTATTACTTGTTATATGGAGGTTCTTGCATAAGAAACCATAGAATAAGGGCCAATTCCTACTGACTTGTGTGAAAATGTATGGAAATGCATGTACACTTCCATCCATTTTAATCACGTTTTAACGAGCACTGACATCCGTTGATGTACATTTTGACGTCCCTTGACCTACATTTTTATTTACATTGACCTGCATGTGCATCGTTATGGAGTGAATAGGACACATTAGAAATTGTTTTTCAGATGTCCTTCTGTTATTCTGCCTAAGCTAAAACGCAGATCAACGCACTGGTGTGAATTTGCCCTAAAGCTTTCTTTTAAAATTAATTTAGGAACTGGAATATGCCACTTGAGCTAGTTTGGCCACAATTGTGGGCATTGCTTAGACTCCACACCATTTGGGCTTTTGACTTCTCTCCAGGTTTTTGGTATAGTAATAAAGTTTATCTAAAGCCAAATTTAAAAAAAAAAACCCTGTCAGTCTTTCCCTTTGGGGAGATTTCCCTCTACTTCCTGTCCCATTGACCCATCAGGAAGCAATGAAATCTCTCAAAGGGAAGGATAATCATCGGTTAGACTTGGTCACTGCAACAAGTGTCCCCATCGGAAGATTTCCCCTCAGATGCTGTTCTTGTTACAACTAGAAATGTTGGGCTTTGCCATCACTTTCAAGACAAATAAATTGAATTTCTCCAATGGGGGACACAGACGGCAAGAAAATAAATCCTTTCCTGTTGAGATTAAAACTTCTGGTGTAAATAAAGGAATTTTTTTCTAGAATTGGATGAAGCATTAAGGGGATTAGAACCAACATCAGGTTTCTACTGCTGTCTATGTACCTCTTGGGTAGATTTACTCTAATTGTTCTTGGGAATAAAAGTGAGAGGAAGTCCAACATTTTGAGTTGCCATCAGGGATAGAGTAATGCCTTGTACACACGCAACGATTATCAGCCGACCGATTGGCCGTCTTTTGTCCAGTGTTGTTGTGTTGGTTGAAATGTGCTCTAGACTGCACACTAATTTTTTCGGCCAACAAAAACCAACTTCAGAAGTGATGTCATGTGCTGGTTTACTTTCCGTGTGTTTTTTCTTCTCTGAGCATGCCCAGTCTTGCTCATCAGATTTTTGTCTGCCGAAATCTGTACTGACTGGCGGAAAATCGGCCGTTCTGTTGACGGCCAACAAAAATTTTATAGCCTGCACACCAGATTTTATTCGGCCGAAAAGTCGCAGTCGGTTGTCGAAAGCATCATACTAACAAGCCGAAAATCGGCCGATCGGACGCTGCCCAAAAATTCAACTATCGATGCATGTGTACGAGGCATTTAAATCTTCCAGTGGGGACACTTGTTTGCTTGACCGCTGTCTAAGGCCCCTTTTAATATGACTGTTCCAATCAGGTCTGGCTACCAGTTTTTTAGGCAGACTCGATCAGATGGTCCATTCACCCCTATTGACCTGATGGGTGTGAATGGACTTGTGTCTATTTACACCTGCTTGCCTCTGATCCAATCCGGTCTGCTAAAATTAGGCAGAAGGGGATCAGTCTCTCTCCATCTAGGCAGAAAGAAGGGCAGTCAGGTAAAAACGGACTACACTGTTGCCATCCATAGAGCTGAGTGGATTCTGTCAATGTCCACTCTGCAGTAACTGAGCAGACACGGACCTGTCATTCTCCTGCTGCTATGCTCTGATGTGTAGGGGATCTGCAGATAGAGTCCCTACTGAGCAAAATGGAGCCCATCGCATGCAAAGTGGCCTTAGAGGGGTTTTCTTCATGTGGAAAAGATGCCTTTCCTGTTAGTTTACAGCACAAGAAGTGAAGGGAAAATCTCCCTAATGAGACACAGATTGGGTGGAGAGAAACAACAAGCAGACAGTGGTTTCAATCCTTGTTCCCCACTCCAAAATGGAAAAAAGTTTTGGCTTTGGGTGCACCTTAAGTAAAGGCAGACCAAACAGCTGTTTTTCTGCAGATCTTTGCTTGGCAGTTTAACATAAATGTAAAAAAAGAAAAAACATCTGCATTAATATAATCTGTTCTTCAGTAGTGCCGTTTTGCATCTCTCGGGTTGTCGCTGAGGCGACCAGCGAAGTTCTAGATGTGAAGCATCATCAATAAGTGGCAGCAGTAAAAATGTGTATGTGCTTTGGCGACCTGACTCCTGGCATTTGTCCAGATGAAGATCTAGGCCGTGGCCTCCAGAGAGTTCCCGAGAACAGGTCTCAGTTATGTGACACTGCAAGCAATTAATGATCCTGTCTGTGTTTTTGTTCCAGTGTAAGAATACCAGAGATAACCGTTAGCACGTGAAATTAGATCCACTTGTAGCCGACTTGTCCCAGTTATGTGGAGGAGAGGGCTCCCAGACTCCACCTGTTCCTCATTCTCCGGCTATGTCCCTGGCCAGGCCATGCTCTTCTTTAACGTCAAAACAGAACCCTCTTCCAGAGATTCTCCGGCTACCAGTTCGTCCTTACAATGATATCCTGTCTAATGCCTCGTACACACGCACCGATTATTGGCCGACCGATCGGCCGACTTTTGTCCAGTGTTGTTGTGTTGGTTGGAATGTGCCTAGACTGCACATGAATTTTCTCGGCCAACAAAAATCAACTTCAGAAGTGATGTCATGTGATGGTTTTACTTTCCGTGTGTTTTTTCTTCTCTGAGCATGCCCAGTCTTGCTCATCAGATTTTTGTCTGCCGAAATCTGTACTGACTGACGGAAAATCGGCCATTGTGTTGACGGCCAACAAAAATTTTATAGCCTGCACACCAGATTTTATTCGGCCGAAAAGTCGGAGTCGGTTGTCGAAAGCATCATACTAACAAGCCGAAAATCGGCCGACCGGACGTTGGCCGAAAATTCCCGGCCAATAATCGATGCGTGTGTACGAGGCATAAGTATGTAGACAGCAAAGCGTTGTTAAAGCGGAGCTCCAGGGAAACGCCTAAATACACAAGTAAAATACGTAAATAGGTGCTGTATTATTGTCCATCCAATCCTGAAATATACAAAGCCTTACCACACAACACGATTCTGTCTGGCCGAGAGGAGACTCGATTTTTCTCTGCTGTAGTTGAGTAGCACTTTGAGTCTTGCCCGTCCCCAGCCTATAAGTGAACATTGAAAGGAGAAGCAGCAGACTAATGAGCTCATCTCTCTGTTACTCTTTTTTTTCTCCTATCTGCATGTGAACCTAATAACTCCTGGTGCGCTTTCTCCCTCTCCCAGTCTAGGCTCTGCTGTACAGTGTTTGCATGGAGCTATAGCCAGAGTAAGTACTTGAGTACTTACCCTGCTTGTGTATAATATCGTAGAAATGAATACAGAACTGTTGCGTATATTTCACCTGTTTGTCGACAGACTGGTAAAATAATTAAATTGAATTATTTATTTTTTTCCAACTTTATATTTTCTGACCTCCTTCAACCTACAGTGCATTTCAGGTGCCTCTCAGTGGGATGCCTACATTCCTAAAAAGCACTTTGGACTGTGTGGGCCATGTGCCCAAAGATGTGACTTGGAGCATCACCAAAGCTGGTATCCCTCGAGGCACTGTGGAGCACAAATGGTGTTGCTGTATATGCCGGCACCAAGTAGTCAACTGTGAATACATTCTGTATTTCCTATTAACAGGTTCACTTTATTTCCTTTTATTTCCATTCAGAAAATAGCATAAAGCATACAGTAGGCATTTAGGAATTATAGCCAATTAAGAATCTTACCTTTTCTTTTGGAGTAAAGTAAATTGTGGTCAGGTTTTTTTTTGCCGTCTTTGTTAATGTTAAGGAGATTGCCCCACTTCCTGACCTTTTGAGACTTTTCACTTCTAGAAGAGAGTTTGCGTCTCCATATTGAGGTTACAGATGGTAGCAAAGAAACCCTTCTCCCAGTAAAGAAAAGTGACCATATTTATATGTGTTCCAATAAAGTTATTTACCTCACTTTATCAATGAAGTTATTTACCTCCCTTTATGTACAAATGAGTAGCAGGTACAAGAAACTTAGGGAAAATCTCCCCAGTTCTGGTACAGGACAGGAGGGGATATCTTCCCCAGTGCATTTAGGTACAGGACAGGAGGGAACATGTGCCCCAAAAGGCCAGAAACAGGACGTGAGGCGACACCTTCCCAAATGGATCAGGTACAGGATGCGAGGGGACATCTTCCCCAGTTGGTCAGGTACAGGACGTGAGGGGACATCTTCCCCAGTGGGTCAGGTACAGGACGTGAGGGGACATCTTCCCCAGTGGGTCAGGTACAGGACGTGAGGGGACATCTTCCCCAGTGGGTCAGGTACAGGACTTGAGGCGACATCTTCACCAATGGGTCAGGTACAGGACGTGAGGGGGCCTCTTCCCCAATGGGTCAGGTACAGGACGTGAGGGGACCTCTTCCCCAATGGGTCAGGTACAGGACGTGAGGGGACCTCTTCCCCAATGGGTCAGGTACAGGACGTGAGGGGACCTCTTCCCCAATGGGTCAGGTACAGGACGTGAGGGGACCTCTTCCCCAGTGGGTCAGGTACAGGACGTGAGGGGAGATCTTCCCCAATGGGTCAGGTACAGGACGTGAGGGGACATCTTCCCCAGTGGGTCAGGTACAGGACGTGAGGGGACATCTTCCCCAGTGGGTCAGGTACAGGACGTGAGGGGACATCTTCCCCAGTGGGTCAGGTACAGGATGTGAGGGGACCTCTTCCCCAATGGGTCAGGTACTTGACATGAGGGGACATCTCCCCAGTGGGGACAAATAATTAGAAAATATGATAGGTGTTCTAAACCCTTCCTGCTCCAAAATTGTAGAAAAACCTCTCGAGTCTGGCTTTTACTTGTACTTAGGTTGACAAGTTCTTTAATTTCAATCAAACAGTTGTACATTTTTGTTAGCTATTTACTTTTTTTTTTTTTTTAATAATTTTGCTTTTTCTTAAAGGAAAACTCAACCCAAAACTAAAATTACTATTCTATTTGGAAAGTGTGTGTTTACCTACCCGCTTTTTCATTCTCCTTTCCAGGTCTGCAAAGCGAGAATTCATAACCAACTAATCCAGCTGGGAACTTGACCTAGACCTTCCATTTTTTTTTTTTTTTTAAATCTGTAAATTAGGCTAATTTAATATTCTGTATGTTTGTATGTTTACTCTCTAGGCAACCCATCCACGCAACAAGACTGTCTCCATATTTGATGTAATTAAGAGTAAAGCTCTTGCTTAATTCAATAACTCGGTCATCTAATATCCAGCGTCTTCTGCAGTATTAAATTAGGTTGGACTCCATCAGAGGACAACAAACAAAGGAAATGCTGGCAGATCTATGACTAATAGGTAGAAGTTAGGAAATTCCCATATAGCGTGATTTCTGCTGTTTGCACAAAGCTGCCCCATCAGACCTTCGCCTGACTCTGTGATTTGTGAGTCAGAAGGTGGCTTGGGATTCAAGGGAAAGCCCACACACTACTGAGAAATGAAGAAGGCCCACGTAGTAATGGGAAAGTGTTCCTGGAAAATTCGAGGTGTATTGACTGACTGTTGTCTTCTAAAGATGGTTCAGATTATCAGTTAATTATAGTTCAGGCAAGGATAGGAGAATCGCACATCTGGAAAGATCATCTCGCAGGCCTCGGAGTAGTTGTAAAGCCTGGTTTTGTCTTGACTGCTGGCTTGTGTCTGAAATCTCTGGCATCCCTCATTGATGTGTCAGCGTGTGACCTTGTGCGGGCCAGGTTAGCTCACTGGGTTTAAAATAATTACGTGAGTATTTACAGCTCTTTAGCTTTAAATGACCAGTGAGCTCATTTTAACATGGCGTGGATTATATTACATTGAGAATTTTTTATTTTTTCCTCTGCTACTATCTCTCTTCCTTAGCATGCTTTCAGCCATATTGCCTCTTCTGTGTTTAGTGTATATTGGTAGATTTATTTATTACAGGTATTTTTTTATGTCACTGACATATTACACATAGCTTTACATACACTATATTGTTAGAAGTGTTGGGAAGTGTTGAGACGCCTCCCTTTAGACGCGCATTAACTTTAATGACATCCCAGTCTAAAGCACACATGCAACGATTGTTGGCCGTGAATTTTCGGCCAACGTCAGATCGGCCAATTTTCGGCTTGTTAGTATGATGCTTCCGACAACCGACTCCGACTTTTCGGCCGAACAAAATCTGGTGTGCATGCTATAAAATTTTTGTTGGCCGTCAACAGAACGGCCGATTTTCCGTCAGTCAGTACAGATTTCGGCAGACATAAATCTGATGAGCAAGACTGGGCATGCTCAGAGAAGGAAAAACACGCGGAAAGTAAACCAGCACATGACATCACTTCTGAAGTTGGTTTTTGTTGGCCGAGAAAATTTGTGTGCAGTCTAGAGCACATTTCAACCAACACAACAACACTGGACAAAAGACGGCCGATTGGTCGGCCAACAATCGTTGTGTGTGTACGAGGCTTTAGTCCATAGGGTTCAGTATTGAATTGGCTCATCCTTTGCAGCTATAACAGCTTCAACTCTTCTGGGAAGGCTGTCCACAAGGTTTAGGAGTGTGTCTATGGGAATGTTTGACCATTATTCCAGAAGCGCATTAGGTCAGGCACTGATGTTGAACGAGAAGGCCTGGCTCCCAGTCTCCGCTCCAATTCATCCTAAAGGTGTTCTGTTGGGGTTAAGGGTAGGCCAGACAAGTTCCTCCACCCCAAATTCACTCGTCCATGTCTTTATGGACCTTGCTTTGTGCACTAGTCAAAATCATTTGGTGGAGGGGGGATTATGGTGGGGGGTTGTGTTTTAGGGGTTGGGCTTGGCCCCTTTGTTCCAGTGAAAGGAACTTGGAAGGCGTCAGCTTACCAAGACATTTGGGACAATTTCATGCTCCCAACTTTGTGGGAACAGTTTGGGGATGGTCCCTTCCTGTTCCAACATGACTTCGCACCAATGCACAAAGCAAGGTCCACCAAGACATGAATGAGCGAGTTTGGGGTGGAGGAACTTGACTGACCTGCACAGAGTCCTGACCTCAACCCAGTAGAACACATTTGGAAATAATTAGAGCAGAGACAGTGAACCAGGCCTTCTCATTCCAACATCAGTGCCTGACCTCAAAAATGGGCTTTTAGAAGAATGGTCAAACATTCCCAAAGACACACTCCTAAACCTTGTGGACAGCCTTCGGAGAAGTTGAAGCTGTTATAGCTACAAAGGATGTGCCAACTCAATATTGAACCCTATGGACTAAGACTAGGATGCCATTAAAGTTCAAGTGCGTGTAAAGGAAAGCGTCCTAATACTTTTGACATAGTATATATCCCTGAAGGCAGTAGTTGCTTCACATTAGCTCCTGTCCTCAGAGAGCTTACAATCTTTAGTCTCCATTCACACTAATACGACTTGTCAGGCGACTTGGTCAGCCTGACAAGTCGTGCACCGTCGCAGTCCATTGTGTAGTACAGGAACGGTTCTAATAGTCGCTCCGACTTAGAAAAAGGGTCCTGTACTACTTCGGGGCGACCTGGAGCGACTTGCATAGACATTAATTTTATGAAGTCCGTGCAAGTCGTTCCGAAGTCGCGCTGCACGCGACTTCACAGGTCGCCCCCGAAGTCGTGCCGCTTCAGTGTGAATGCGGTCTTAAGGTCCCTATCTCACATGCATGCATACACGTACTAGGGCCAATTTAGATAGGATCCAGTTAACCTACTAGGATGTCTTTGGAGTGTGGGAGGAAACCGGAGTACCTCGGGGAAACCCATGCAAAATAAGGAAGAACATGAGATAGTTGGGATTCGAACTGATTATCTATTACTAACTAGTCACTGTGCTGCCCATAGGATAAGATTGACCTTGATGCCCAACTGCAGCCAAAATGTTTTTCCTTAGCTTAGGTTGTTGGTTCGAACCCCAACCACTGCACTACCTACCTGTGTTGCCTGCCTGTTCTCCGTGTGCCTATGTGGGTTTCTTCCGGGTTCTTCGGTTTCCTCCCAAACTCTATTGACATGCTGGTGGGATAATTGGCTCCTGTCTAAATTGTCCCTACTATGTCTATGTATGATTGTGATTGAGGGACCTTTGTAAGCTCCTTGAGGGCAGGGACTGATGTGAATGCACCTTACAAATTACAGCTGGCACCTAACTTTTGAGGTTTTCTGTGGTTAACAAAGCTGGGTCCTAAGAAAACAAAAAAAAATCCTGCTGGCTCTCGGATTGGACAGGCTGGTTCCTGAATTCCCTATTAAATTGTCCACCCCTGGGTTATCCTATTGTTTATAGGAATTAATGAAGTAATTGGCTAGGATATCTGGATTCTACGAGCTGGCAGCTTCTTAATGCGGAAGGATTTGCAATATCTAATTGGTTTGTAACGAACATAATCTGAGATTGAAGCGCCACACTGAAAATTACTCATCAATACAGATTTGAAAGCAAGATGAGACTTTATCCCAAAGGTGATGCTTTTCGGGGGTCAGCGTGTACCCCTTCGTTTTCTTCCAAAGTTTAAAGAGGAGCTCCAGGCTTCCCCCAAAAAATTAAGTCAGCAGCTACAAATGCTGTATCTGCTAACTTTTATTATAAGGACACTTATCCCTCCAAGGATCCAGTGCTGTCCTCACCTGAGTTGATTCTTCAGTTGGCTTTGGGTGCAGGCGACAGCATCTCAAGTATGGGAAACAGGAAGTGAAGCCTTGTGGCTTTACAGCCGGTTTCCTACTGCGCAGGTGCATGCCGCGCTGCGCCTTGTGACTGCACCCGTATTTTTCTGGGACCTGTGATGTGTCCCAGGAGGCTGCAGAGGAAGGAGGGGGAAGCTGCGGCGATCTGAGCTGGAAGTGGGAGCCGATACCCGTCAAACTAGGGTGGGAGGAGGATGCAAATAAGCCAAATTTCCCCTCTTTAAAGTGGAGTTCCACCCATTTTAGTCACTTTAGATGTATGTAATCCCCTTTAAAACGACTTTTACCAATGGAAAGGTTTTTTTTTTGTTGCTAGTAAATACCTGATTTTCTGCTTTATTTATCCTCTTCTCACTTCCGGGTCCGGTCGGCGATTACGTAATTCGGCGATTCGCAGTGTGTGCTGGGCATGAAATCTCGCATTATTACACAGGAGATGAGCTGTACTGCGTGTTCTGCCCCGCCTCCTCTCAGTGAGCTGTATATGTAGTGTACTGAGGCCGTGCTCCATCCCGCCTCCTCTCAGTTAGCTGTATGTATGTAGTGTATTGAGGCCGCGCTCCGCCCCGCCTCCTCTCAGTGAGCTGTATGTATGTAGTGTATTGAGGCCGCGCTCCGCCCCGCCTCCTCTCAGTTAGCTGTATGTATGTAGTGTATTGAGGCTGTGCTCCGCCCCGCCTCCTCTCAGTGAGCGAGGACTGAAAGCATTATATCCTCACTGAGTTCCCTGAGAGGGGGCGGAGGCGGGGCAGAGCACAGCCTCAATACACTACATACATACAGCTCACTGAGAGGGGGCGGAGGCGGGGCAGAGCACAGCCTCAATACACTACATACATACAGCTCACTGAGAGGGGGCGGAGGCGGGGCAGAGCACGCAGTGCAGCTCATCTCCTGTGTAATAAAGCGAGATTTCATGCCATCCCAGCACACACTGCGAATCGCCGAATGACGTAATCGCCAACCAGACCCGGAAGTGAGAAGGGGATAAATAAAGCAGAAAATAAGGTATTTACTAGCAACAAAAAAAAAAAAAACTTTCCATTAGTAAAAGTTGTTTTAAAGGGGATTACATACATCTATGTAATCCAATTTATTAAAAATGGGTGGAACTCCGCTTTAAGTATAAATGTTGCTGATCTTGCTTATTTTGGTGAACATTTTGTTCCATAATTGTAGGCACCAAAACTTCCTTAACAAAAACAACTATTTCCAGATGCTGAACTTGGCACACCCCCAGTAGCAGAAGAACCACATTTTATATTCGAACCACATTTTATATTCGACCTGTCAACTCTGTATATCTCTCCAATGCTCACCACACATGGTACACTCTGTGCAATCTGCTTTAGATCTAGAAGTGTGTAGTGCTAGCACCTATCTGATTTTGGCAAATGGGGTAGGTTGTCAAATTGCATAGTTATGGTAGATCTAAACTTGGCTATACAGAGATTGTATGGATCTGATTGTAACTTGTATGGTGAGCCTAAAATCTGACCGTGCATACAATATTCGTACAATCCACTTTACATTTAGATTTACCAAAACAGTAATTTGAGCAGTCTGAAGAGAATTGCAAGCCACCAAGTCATAAACCCACGCGAGTATTTCTGCTGTGTATTTGGGTTTTCAGCTGGAGGTCAGCTTTAACTTCAGGAGCCTGTGCGTTTTATGTGAAGAATATGGAAGAAGTGCATCGCGGTAATTTCATTTTTTACGGTCACGTAACCACTTGAATGCCCGGGTCTGTTTACAGGGGGATGTCAGAGCGGTTGCTCTGTACTCTGCAGTCTGTTCCTCCCCGCGCACACTAATTGAGTTGGAAGGCGGATTCCCAGGAGGCCGAGGCTGTTAGTTTTTTGCATAGAGTAACAGAAGCCTGCCTTCCCTTTGGCTCTG
Source organism: Pelophylax lessonae (assembly GCF_965119305.1). NCBI lineage: Eukaryota > Metazoa > Chordata > Amphibia > Anura > Ranidae > Pelophylax > Pelophylax lessonae. Next base: position 508,088,828 of record NC_138772.1, on the reverse strand, counting down.
GCGTTATTTATCCCCTGCTTGCTGCAGACTGGAAATGTTGGTAATCCGTGTCACATGCAATAATTTCAACGTTTTCTTCGTTCCCCGCTGATCTTGATGGCACCTGTGCTATAGACTTTGCCACAAATCTCCTGGTGTCCGGGATGACTTCTATGGGTTGTAAATCTAAAATGATTTATCTTATTGGGCCAAATTGTTTAGCCCTATTGATTAGCTGGACTTGATCAGATTGCATTGCTTTGGAGGCGCAAGCTGATGGAAATTGGAGAATGGTATGCCAAGCTGAAGGCCGTTTATAGTAATGCTGAACTCCTGCCTAATGCAAAAACGTATTTTGGCGCTTTTCCACTGCATGGAACCGAACGGTTCGGCTCGCTTTTGTGCTTTTCCACTGCTGGTACCGCTTGGTATGGTGCAGGAATGGTACAGTATGGTACGGCGGCGCTTTTCCACTGCATGGAACCGAACGGTATGGCTCTCAAAAACAGTACCACCTCGATTGTGGTTCCAAGAGGTATTATACCCGGTACCATATCCCACAATCCTTTGCATGCAGTCACTACTAGCCACTGATTGGTCAGAGAATCCCACCCACCCCGTTGTTATCCCACCCACTTAACTTTAGTACTACTTTAGTGGAAAAGCAAACCATACCGTACCGTACCGAACCGTTCCAACAACGTACCATGCAGTACCAGCAGTGGAAAAGCAAACCGGGCCGAGTAGAGCCGAGCCGGTACTTGCAGTGGAAAAGTGCCATTTGGCAGTTGGAGACCCTGTACCCCAAAGCGATGGGGTCCTTTCCAATGCTCTACCCCCACCCCCAACTACCCTATATTTCACAGTGCTCCATTGGTACTCCTCCCTCTTCCATGGATGCCAATAGAAGGTACCCAGTTGTTGTTCGTATGATTGAGCATGTGACCTCCTGAGGCTCAGGCCTGGTGGACATTTGCTGGTCCAAACACAGTCATGTGATGGAGGGTTTGAAGTCACCGCTCCCTTTGAGCCCCTACTGTAGATTTTTTTTTTTTGTAGAAGTAGCAGTGGGGGGGGGGGGGGGGGGAGTGCTGTGAAGATAAGTAGAAGGGGGGGGGGGGCAGCTTTTATTTAACTGGCCAAGAAAGTAGACAAATTAGCTGGAGGACTGGAAACTGGTGCTCTGGCCCAAGTGTCTTTTGGAATTTTAGCAATAAACCTTAATTATATTGAAGCGGTTACTCGGTAATATCCATTGCATCAATTCTTTATTGGCTACATAGCAGGATACAGCAGTAACATGTTAATGCGTTTCGGCCAAAGCCTTATTCATAGCATGCTGATGAGTAAGGCTTTGGCCAAAGCCAGTAGTATAATACGGCTGTATCCTGCTATGTAGCCAATAAAGAATTGATGCAATGGATATTACCGAGTAGTTGGCTTCATTATTTTAATTGGCTCTGTATTGAATGGGAACCAGGTCTTGGAAAAATTTAGCATCTCCTAAATACAGCTGATCCTGACAAATCCAGCCAAAATCCACGAGCCAATTCTAAAAATATCAGGAATCAGAAATAATGTGCCCCCCCCTCCATTTTTTAGGCTTCCTTTCTTTTATTAGTACCTGGTGATCTGCCAGTAAATCGGTTTTTCAAAAGAACAAGCTCTCTTGCAGATGCACCAGTATGGAGGGTTTGGGCAAACCATTCACCAATGACAGAGTGATCAGCTTTTATTCATTTGAATAAAACTTTTATCCCAAAAGGAAAAAAAAAAAAACTTTTTGTGTAGCTGCAGTGTGAGCTGGAGTTTGGCTTCAACTTGTTAGTGTATCTAAATCGGTTAGTACATCTAACACACCCCTACCTCCAGACTGTCAATTTTGCTGTCTCCTGTGAGCCTTCGTCCAGAGTGGAGGCGCTCTAATAAAGGAGGTGTGTTACTGGCCAGATCACCAGGTAAAAACAGAGGGAAGGAAGCCTAAAAAAAAGAAAACGAATGCAGCCACAACATCTAGTGATTGGTAAGCTGCATTATGATACATTTCTGGGTTTAAGGCCCCTTTCACACTTGCGGACCGTTCAGATCCACCTGTCAGTTTTTCAGGCGGATCTGAAAGGATGCCCCATGCATCCCTATGGGGTATCGGATGTCGGCAGAGACATGTCCGCTGACATCCGATCCGATCCTGTCCGTCAAATCTGGATGGATGGAAACCCTATTTTCTATCCGTCGATCGGATCGTATGTGGGATCGGATGAGAATGGACAGGCAGGCCATTCTCATCTGATTCTCCCATAGAGAACAGCGGGAACCTGACAACTCTGTCTCCGCACACAGCACAGAGACAGAGCAGCCATCCATCCGCCTGTTCATCGGGGGATCTGCGATTCGATCCCCCGCTGACAAAAACGGAGTCCGCCGACGGACTCCAAGTGTGAAAGGGGCCTTACTCTGCTTTAGGTAAGAAACTGCATTGCCGAGCCTCTCTCCCGTCCTTCTCATTACAATGGGCCACTGTAGGCACTCCCATTGTCAGTCTTGGTTGGAGTTTTAGCCAGTGTTTTAAAAAATTGGAATTGTCCATAGAAGAGGATTATGGGAAATTACACATGTCATAGTTTCGTTAACTTAATAATTTTATGTGTATGGACATTCTGTATCGCTATACTTATAACTGTTATAGGAGTGTTGGGAAACGTTCCAAGCTGCATTCCTCGGTAATGGGAAAATCTGTATGGGATTAAAGTTGTCTGAAAACCTGAATATATTGCTGCAGTCATCAACCTAGCAGAGAAGGAAAAAAACTAATTAGAGTAATAGATTATGTTGGGTGATTTATCATAGATTAGTTATTGATGGTGTTAAGCAACCTTGAAAACAAGTCTTTATCCGACTCAGGCTATTGCATGACAGCCCATGTACAGGACCTAATGAATGGGATCATTCCAATGACTTGATTCTTAAATACAGAGTCCACTATACAAGAAATGCATATTCTACCTGGAATGGGTCTGATTGGCTTCTTTGTTTTTTTGTTTTTTTTTTTGTTTTTATTTTTTTATACATTTTTTTATTTATTTTTGTTCTCTTTATTATGCCTTTGTTACACATTCTTATATTCTTCTGATTTGGTCAGTTTGCCGGAAATTACACCAATCAGCTTCTCACGGTCAGTTTCACAAAGTTCAGTTCCAAGCAGCCTCGGGAAGAAAGCAATGGGTTTGGTTTAAGATACTGTACATAGCCTGTGCAGAGAGCAGAGCTGTGGGAGGGGCCCAGCAGACTCCACCCACTACAGAATGCCTGTAGAAAACTACAGGGGGGGGAGGAGACAAGACCAGTCACCCTGCACAAGGAGAGAGATCAGCAGTGAGTGGTCTTTATTACAGGAAAATCCTGCACAGGGGAAAAGTTTCACACTGGATTACTGCACAGATCTGAAGAGCAAATATTGTCTAAAATTGAATTTCTATTTGGTAGTTTAGCTGAAAAGCCAAAGTTTTTAGTACAGAAAACAGTACAAGGGATATGACTAGCTATCAGTGTTATGTCTCTCTTGCTTCTGGTTCCTTATTCAGTTGATATATTCTTTCTCCGATTTCCCCCCCCATCCCCCCACCTCCAGCCTAATTTTTGTAAGAAAAAGAAAATCAGCACAAGGGACATGGCTTACTATCAATAGGACATCTCTTTTGCTCCTGGCTCCTTATTTAGTTTATATTTTCTTTCTCGGTTTCCCCCCACCTCCAACCTATTTTTAGGAAGGAAAAAAAAAGAAAAGATCAGCACAAGGGACATGACTTACTGTCAGCATGGTGGGTCTTTATGGCTCCTTCTTTATTTGATATTTTCTTCTCCTCCCCCCCCCCCCCCCCACTACCATTATCACTTTTTCTGCTGTAATCTTTGAATGGAGGAGGCAGATCTTTCATTCAGTACAAGGGACATAATTTACAATCAGTCTGATCTGTCCCTTGTGCTTCTAGTGCCTGCTTTAGCTGATATTTTCTTCATCCAATTTCCCCTCCTGTCCCCTGCCGCTGTAATCTATGAATGGAAAAGGTGGACCTTTCATTCACCCCGACTGTCCTCCATTCATAAATAATAATTCATAGATTTTATAGTATGGCCTGAATTAATTGGGGGGGGGGGGGTGCGGCAAAGGACAGGTATAGCTGCAGCCCTGATGAGTGTATATGATGGGTCTCTTGATCCCAAACCACACTGGGAGGTTATCATGGTAGGGGATAGTGGGGGTGGGGCAATCGGAGGAGGAGGATTTCCACTAAAGCAAGAGCCATCAGCACAAGGGACTCATCAAAAACAAAACACACCAGACAAATCTCCTGCACATGGATGGTGGGTCCCAGGGGGGCTAAGCTGAAAGGTTTCTGTCTGGGCTAATTAGGATAGATCCCGACTTGCTGCCCTCACAAGACTGGGGAAGTCTAAATCACTGGAAAAAAGAAACAGAGGGCACACCGGCCTAGTGCATTATTCTTAAAAGCAATGTATTTTACAAGAATAGAGAAAGTATGGGTTTTAGGGCCCAATTGAAATAGGAAAACCAAGGATCCATTTTAGTAAAAAATTGAACATTTTATTAGATCACCTATAAAAAGATATATGGTGTGTTACATGAGGGATTCCTGAAAAACAAACAGAAGCAATCCCCCATATATTCACAAAAACATGACAATTAAAAACTACAGCACAGAAATATACCCCTTATAGGGGGCTAATACATTTTTCAAGCTGATGTTGGTGCGAGAAGTCTCTGTTGTTATTCGGTTTGAGGGTCCCAATGAGCCAACGCGTTTCGCATCGGGCTTCGTCAGGGCCAAAGAGACCAAACAATACCGATAGTTCTGTAGTATTTATGTATACAACAAAAAACATAAATTAGGACAAATGTATTTTAATTGGGTAAAAGAAAGGTACTCACAAACAAATGTTTGGTATAGGCATGTCACATAAAAGGACTGTAGTGTCAACAGTATCTCATCATGGATGAATAAAACGTCCATAGGTTGGCTGACGAGTTTCGAGGTCCTGCCTCTTCTTCAGAGCCACCAAGGGACCCATCACACTGATAGTAATGTCCCTTATTTTATTGTTTTGATTAAACTAAATCTGGAACTAAAGGTGGATTAAATTTTAGTCTGGTTCAGCCAAATTTTGACCACTGTGTGGCCATTCCTGGTTGACAGAAGTCAATCATTTGATCGACTTCTGATTGTGAAACATGGAGAACAAAAAAAAAAAAACTATGCAGGTCAGGATTTTTAATGCTTTTTTTTATTTTTTTTTGTGTCCCCACAAGGGATATTTCCCTTCGCTTCCCGTCCAGGTGATAGTTTTGCGGATGGGGGGCTTGTCTATTTTTGGTTCGTTTTCAGTATTTACTGATTTTAGTAGTTTGATCTGCATGCTCTTATATAAAACATACCGGATCTGTTACATGCTCTCCTTCTATTAAATCATAAACTAGGAATGAAATCTTTCTCAGTGCCGGCTCTCCGTATTACACATTTGGGGATACAGATCTCCTAGACCTAATAGAAAGGCACGGGGTGTAGAATGAATACATTTATATTTCATGTTTTTCTCCCTTTGTACGAGCGGCAAAATGAGTCGATTTTTCTCTCCCTTCTCCTTCCACCTTTCTGTGCAATGGCGGACATCCGAGTGCGGGAACCTCCTGCCTCCCTCTCCTCTCCACCTTTCACGTTCCTCTTGTTGCACATTAATATGTAATATCTGCCGGAATGGCTTCTTGATTGGGAAGAGGAAAATCCCGAGTGCCGAGCATTTCTCTGCTGGCGGAGGAGAGATCGCTCCTGTCTGGTAATGTTTGATCCCTCGGGGCGCTGAGAGATTGTCACACCTTGGTGACAGCCGCTTATCCACACCTCTGCTGTGTTTACCTGCCAGGTGACACGCCTTTCCTTTGTTCTGTGAGATTTATTTTATATCGTAATGACAAGTGTGCCCAGGGCTGGGGCTGAGGTTCCATTAGGATGTCCACTAATATTGAAGGTGAGCCATTTCATGGCTTTGGCTGTTTTATCTTACAGTATTTACTTTTTTTGTTTTTGTGTGGTCTTGAACAGCAAACTTCAAACTGTGGCCCTTGGGCTGGATGCAGCCCTTTTTGTTAGCCTTTATCCAGCCCCTGGGGCACTGTTCCTCATACTGACACCAATGACTGGGCGCTATTCCTCCCACTGACACCAATGATGGGGCTCTATTCTTCCCTCTGACACCAATGACTGGGCGCTATTCCTCCCACTGACACCAATGACGGGGCGCTATTCCTCCTACTGACACCAATGACAGGGGGACTATTCTTCCCACTGACACCAATGATGGGAACTATTCCTCCCACTGACACCAATGATGGGAACTATTCCTCCCACTGACACCAATGACGGGGCACTATTCCTCCCACTGACACCAATGACGGGGCACTATTCCTTCCACTGACACCAATGACGGGGCACAAATTCTACCGCTGACACCAACAATGGGGCACTATTCTTCCCAGTGATACCAACCACGGGGCACTATTCATCCCACTGACACCAATGATGGGGCACTGTTCCTCCCACTGACACCAATGATGGGGCACTGTTCCTCCCACTGACACCAATGATGGGGCACTGTTCCTCCCATTGACACCAATGATGGGGCACTATTCCTCGTACTGACACCAATGATGGGGCACTATTCCTTGTACTGACACCAATGACTGGGCGCTATTCCTTGTACTGACACCAATGACGGGGCGCTATTCCTCGTACTGACACCAATGACGGGGCACTATTCCTCCTACTGACACCAATGACATGGGGACTATTCTTCCCACTGACACCAACCACGGGGCACTGTTCTTCCCACTGACACCAGCCACGGGGCACTGTCCTTCCCACTGACACCAGCCATGGCGGCACTGTCCTTCCCACTGACGCCAGCCACGGCGGCACTGTCCTTCCCACTGACGCCAGCCACGGCGGCACTGTCCTTCCCACTGACGCCAGCCACGGCGGCACTGTCCTTCCCACTGACGCCAGCCACGGCGGCACTGTCCTTCCCACTGACGCCAGCCACGGCGGCACTGTCCTTCCCACTGACGCCAGCCACGGCGGCACTGTCCTTCCCACTGACGCCAGCCACGGGGCACTGTCCTTCCCACTGACACCAGCCACGGCGGCACTGTCCTTCCCACTGACGCCAGCCACGGCGGCACTGTCCTTCCCACTGACGCCAGCCACGGCGGCACTGTCCTTCCCACTGACGCCAGCCACGGCGGCACTGTCCTTCCTACTGGCACCATCATCCCAATAAGGCAGTATGTGTTTCAGCATGTTGCAGTAACGTCCTCTTTACTACAATGCATTGGTCTAAATGGGACTTTAGGACGACTCCTCACAATGCAGGATTTAAAAAAACAAACGTATGTATAGTTTGTTGTCTCATGGAAAGCAAAGCCCTCCCGGTGCAGCTGAGATCTCTGCATATATTGAGAGAATCCTAGTCCTTGCACTGAGCTGCTGTGAGCGCCATCCAGGGGCTACCATACAAACCTTTATATTTAATATGATGATAAAGGGATATAGCATGTAAACATATGAAAGCTGTATTAAAAAAATGACTATGGGTAACTAAAAACACGCTACTTTCCCTTTAAATATCCCAGGGAATGTCTAGCCGGCTCTTCTTTCTATGGATGTTTTCAGCATCTCATAAAAAAAAAAAAAGATTGGAATGATTTATGAAAGTTGAAGCAAGGGACCATGGTCTGCAGCCACCGGTCAGATTCCATATTTCATTTTCCCAGGGAAAATTAAAACAAAAGCTTAGCTTTTGGGTTTAAGAACACTAACATTTATCATAGTGCAGCTTACTGGTCCTGTTATGGCTGCATTCGTTTTCTTTTTCAGGCTTTCGTTCTTTTATTTTCACCAGGTGACCAAGTCGTTAAGGATGGATGGGGGAGGGGTTGTCATCTCACTGAGTTCTTTAGCCAGGCTTCCAGGGATTTGTAAATGGCCTATACATATAGCAAGGACATTATCCAACGTTTCAAAGCTGCACAGTATGTTTTTTATCTACAGGTGCTTCTTGGATGGACTAACCCTTGAAGAAGACACTATATTATCAAAAGTATTGGGACACCTACCTTTACACACATTACATGAACTTTAATGGCATCCCAGTCTTAGTCCGTAGCGTTCAATATTGAGATGGCCCACCCTTTGCAGCTATAACAGCTTCAACTTTTCTGGGAAGGCTGTCCACAAGGTTTAGGAGTGTGGGAATGTTTGACTATTATTCCAGAAGCGCATTAGGTCAGGCACTGATGTTGGACGAGAAGGCCTGGCTCGCAGTCTCCGCTCTAATTCATCCTAAAGGTGTTCTGTCGGATTAAGGGTAGGCCAGACAAGTTCCTCCACCCCAAATTCACTCATTCATGTCTTTATGAACCTTGCTTTGTGCTCGGGTGCGCAGTCATGTCCTGTGCGAATGGGGCAAAATAGAATGTTTGCTTTGTGCACTGATCCAAATCATTTGGTGGAGGGGGGATTATGGTGTGGGGTTGTTTTTCAAGAGTTGGGCTTGGCCCCTTAGTTCCAGTGAAGGGAACTCTTAAGGCATCAGCATACCAAGACATTTTGGACAATTTCATGCTCCCAACTTTATGGGAACACTTTTGGGATGGCCCCTTCCTGTTCCAACATGGCTGCACACCAGTGCACAAATCAAGGTTCATCCAGACAAGAATGAGTGAGTTTGGGGTGGAGGAACTTGACTGGCCTGCACCTCAACCCAATAGAACACCTTTGGGATCAATTAGAGCAGAGACTGCAAGCCAGGCCTTCTTATCCAACATCAGTGCCTGACCTCACAAATGCGCTTTGGGAAGAATGGTCAAACATTCCCATAGACACACTCCTAAACCTTGTGGACAGCCTTCCCAGAAGAGTTGAAGCTGTTATAGCTGCATAGGGTGGGCCAACTCAATATTGAACCCTACGGACTAAGACTGGGATGCCATTAAGGTTCATGTAACATGCGTGTTAAAGCAGAGTTCCGGCCACAAAATCGTTACTTTAGATTTTATGGCATCCGCTTCCTTATTGTCACCGGTACAAGAATTAGATATTCCCGTTTTTTTTTTTAGAAGATAATATACTCCCCTTTCCTTCCACTTCCTCCTTCCTCAGCCGTGGCCCGCGTCGTCACTTCCTGTCCCGCAATGCGTCCTGGGAGCTCTTACTTGTCGCTCCCAGGATGCAATGGGCAGTGAGGTATGCGGCCGGCTGCTCCTCTCATCGCATTATTTCCAAACAGTAAATTACGCGATGTTAGGCGGAGCCTAGTGCGGACGCTGCCGTCCCTATGGAAACAGATACTATGCCGATCACATAGTACTGGGCATGCACAAGATTTCGCGCTGGATTCACCGGCCTCCTCCCTCTAGAAGCAGGGCAGACCCAGGCAAAGATGGCGGCGCTCTGCAAACATTATATAAAGTTAGATTTTATGATTGCCTAAATGTTATTTAACTGTATAAAACCGGATTAGCCGATACATAAAGGGCGGTGGGTCACTGTTTGGGAGCTATTTAAAAAAAAAAAAAAAAACGATTCTGTGGCTGGAACTCCGCTTAAGGCAGGCGTCCCAATACTTTTGGTATTCTAGTGTACATTTGATTTCATGTGTGCCCAGAGACCAATGTCTTTTACATAGATGGTTTGTGCTGTGTGGCTATTGTTACTCTTTTTGGCCTCCTGTTAAACGTTCCAGCTAGGTGTGAATTATTTGACGGGAAAAGCAGAGAAAAGACTTGGCACGGTTAGGTGACTTGAGACAAAAGTGAAAAATCACACAATTCAGAACCTAATATGTTATACGTGTCTTAATTAGTCTGAGCCCGGGGCGATTTTAAACCAGCCTTTACATTTCCTTACTCTCTTTTTTTTAGGAGAAAGCATTTTCGCACATGTAAGATATATGAATCTATTCTGTGAAGCAGATGGAGCTGGAAGTGCTCCATTCTAACATTTGGTTGGTCTGAAGCAAGCCAGAGAATTTTCCTAGTAATTAGTATGGTTCTTGCATCGTAGATCATTCCCAGAAGGCATTGTGTCTGCACAAGAACCATTCTTGAATTCTTTAGCTGTTTCAGGCTAACCCTTGAAGCACATTGTCTGCGGACCTCCGTGGTGGCCGTTTTGGGCATTGAACCAGCAACTTTGAGACTTTGGTCTGTGTGGTTAGCAGATGGTTTTCTCTTGGCGTGTCGGAAAGTAGACTGTCGCAGCAAGAGTGGCCACATCTTTTAAAGGAGTTTGTCGCTTTATGCTTTGGTGGTGATGTATATGGAATGGATGAGCAGTATTTTGTGATATTTTGGCACTTTTCCACTGCAAGTATCGGCTCGGCTCTACTCGGCCCTGCTTGGCCCGGTTTGCTTTTCCACTGCTGATACCGCATGGTACGGTGTTGGAACTGTTCGGTACGGTACGGTATAGTTTGCTTTTCAACTAAAGTAGTACTAAAGTTAAGTGGGTGGGATAACAACTGGGTGGGTGGGATTCTCTGACCAATCAGTGGCTAGTAGTGACTGCATGCAAAGGATTGTGGGATATGGTACCGGGTATGGTACCTCTTGGAACCACAATCGAGTAGGTACTGTTTTTGAGAGCCGTACCATTCGGTTCCATGCATTGGAAAAGCGCCGCCGTACCGTACCGAACAGTTCCTACACCATACCATGGGGTACCAGCAGTGGAAAAGCACAAAAGCGAGCCGAACCGTTCGGTTCCATGCATTGGAAAAGCGCCGCCATACCGTACCGAACCGTTCCTACACCATACCATGCGGTACCAGCAGTGGAAAAGCACAAAAGCGAGCCGAACCGTTCGGTTCCATGCAGTGGAAAAGCACCATTAGTGTAGGTTACAGTATGGCTTCATGTGTGAAAGGCTCGTAGTAATTGCTTTAGGGGGGAAAAAAAATTTTAGTGGGAAAGGTGCCCCCACTGTCTTCTCTTTGCCAGTATTCTAAGGAAAAGCCAGGTGGACACTTTCAGTAACCAGAAATATATCAGTGCTCTTTTCAAGCTACCTGGCTCTAGTGATCCATTCTGTAGAACAATTTGCAAATTCAGGGAAACATTCTGCAGAAAGCGGGACTATTGGCATCTATGGAATATGCAACCTCCTAAACAGAACCTTCTGGAAAGTGTCCCCCATTGGTTTTCTACTGGTAGGAAATTGTGTGATATGGCCAACTGCCCTATAGTTGGCATGGCTTTATGGAAGGTCTTAAGGTCTTTATCTTCTCCCCCTTTCTTATCGATCAATCTCAAGGTGAAATTTTTCCTTTCTGTACCAATCCGTCCACTTCCTTGAATTATTTTAAAATCTGAACTGCACACTTGACTTTTGAAACCGGATTGGCTACCGTATAGACCAAAAAGCTTTCCTTATGCCTCGTACACACGCAACGATTATCTGCCGACCGATCGTCCGACTTTTGTCCAGTCTTGCTCATCAGATTTTTGTCTGCCGAAATCTGTACTGTACGGAAAATCGGCCGTTATGTTGACGGCCAACAAAAATTTTATAGCCTACACACCAGATTTTTTTCAGCCGAAAAGTCGGAGTCGGTTGTCGAAAGCATCATACTAACAAGCCGAAAATCGGCTGATCAGACGCCGAAAATTCACGGCCAACTATCGATGCGTGTGTACGAAGCATTAGTCACACTTCAAAATGAAGTCCTGGAACAGGTTCCTCCTGACAATGGGGTTGATTTACAAACACTGGATTGCGCAAAATGTGGTACAGCTCTGCATAAAAAACAATTAGCTTCTAGGTTTTTTGTCAAAGCTTAAGGCCTCTCACATTGGCTGGATCAATTATTTGAGCTGAGCAGAGCAGCCGGATAACAGGTTAATGCCTGCTGTTGAGTGGACACAACCCGCTCTGCTCTAAGGGCAGCCAGATGTAAACCCGGCTGCCCGCTAATCTGGCCAGCCAGAGCGGAACGGATCCCCTCATGTTTTTTTTTGCCAGATCAGATCACACCCAAAGGGTGAGCATAAAAGAGGAAGGGGACCCCCTCAATGGGACAAGGTAGTCAGGTGTAAACGGACACAAGTCCATTTAGATCTGGTGCTCAATAGAGGGTCTGAGAGGACAAGCTGAAGTCAAAAGCTGATTGGCTACCATGCCCTGCTGCACCAGATTTTGCGCACTCCATTTTTTAGTAAATCAGCCCCAAGGTGTCACGATATGTTTTATATGGAGGTGTTTACACCCAGTTGATGCCTAATTTAGGACTTCTGTATGAAACATGAGCTCGCAAATTTAGCAACCAGTCAAAGTTCTTTGTCATTTTTGCAGCACGGAGTTAAAAATGAACAGTCAGGAACTGATTGGCTGCTGTGGGCAACAAGAATTTTTTTCTTTTTAGTACGCATTTCACCATACGTTTCTTAGTAGGGAAATGGAAATAAAGCCTATCCACCACTTTTCTGGAGAGCAGTATGTTCGACAAACATCAACTTATTTTCTCCTTATAGAGCCTGAATAGAGATGGGTTGGTCCACTGTCCTTGGTAGAACTTTCTCCTTCATGAGCCAAAATGCTGCAGAATCTAAAGTTCTATGAAACCGTCAATTTCATTTTGGGGATTCTGCTACTGGTGGGGAGAACCACCATTTGGAAAGATCCCTTAACCACTTGCTGACCGCTGCAAGTAAATATACTGCGGCGGTCAGCCCCGGCCAGGCAAAGTGACGTACCGATACGTCACTAGCCTGTCACCGGCTTGTGAGCCAATAGCGGGCGAGCGCGCGCCCGCTGAGGCACGCGCCCGCCGCATTCACTGAGGAGTCAGTGCGTGTGACCGGCGGACCTGATGTCCGCCGGTCACTCGGCGATCGTCGGTACAGAGGAGAAAGGCAGGCGGCTAATGTAAACAAGGCGCCTGTCATTCTCCCCTGTGTAAAAATGGAGATCAGAGGGTTCTACTATGTAGAACAGTTGATCTCTGTTTTTTACAATAGTAGACCTGTCCCATCACAGTTAGAAACACGCCCCTAGGACACACTTAACCCCTCCCTCTCCAATACAGTTAACCCCTTCCCTGCCAGTGTCATTTTTACAGTAACAGTGCATATATATAGCACTGATTACTGCAGTAATGTCACTGGTAACCTCAAAAATGTCAGTCAAGGGTCCGATCTGTCCGCCGCAATGTCGCAGTCCCGCAAAGAAAATCGCAGATCACCGCCATTACTTGTTAAAAAAAAAAACCACCAAAATCTTTCCCTTTGTTAGTAAACGCGATAACTTTTGCGCAAACCAATCAAAATACGCTTTTTGCGATTTTTTTTTTTTTTTTTTTTTTTACCAAACATATGTAGCACAAAACAAATTGGCCGAAAATGTTAAAAAAATTTGATTTTTACATTTTTTGGGGGGAATTTCATATAAAAAAATGTGAAAAATATTATTTTTGCAAAATTTACGCTCATTTTTTGTTTATAGCGCATGATCAAAAAATCGCACAGGTGATCAAATACCACCAAAAGAAAGCTCTGTTTGTGGGAAAAAAAGGACGTCAAATTTGTTTAGGTACAGCGTCGCATGACCGCGCAATTGTCCGTTAAAGTCTCGCAGGAAAAAATCCCAAAAAACCCCCTGGTCAGGAAGGGGGTAAAATCTTCCGGGGCTTAAGTGGTTAATGGCATTATGTACTTTCAAATTGATGTTGGTACCTGTACCATGCAGGCCATTTTGGTTCTTTTTATTTTAGCAGAGTATGTCGGGAGTTGCAGCCAATGAACCCTTCCTGGGAGTTGTACTCCCTCAGCCCCCCTTCCAACAGTCAGTTTCCCCAATAGTTATCTGCATGGTTTATAATTGATAAAGCCCCCCCCAAGGGATGGCTGTGCAAACCCTGCAATAGTGGCTGCAGTTGAAATTATTCAGCCACCTCCGAAAGTGACGGGTAAAGTCTTGAGGTTATTTAAAGGTATAGAGAACATCTTGTGCATGGCTAAACCCATCGCTGACTCTCCATATAAATTGCTTTTACATCTCCTCCTCATGCTGATTGCATATGTCATTGTGAATTTCTCCATTAGCTCCCCGTCGCACAGAATATCAAATCATATTTCCATGGCCTCCGGAGGGGCAGAGGCGCCTCAGCAGTGAATTTTTAAGAAGCTGTGCGTAGCTCTCTGTGATCAGTACAACTTCATAATAACCACAGAATATTCCCATCACCCCAGCATATGTCCCACTTGTCAGAATATTTTTTTTAAGGCAGGCTTCTTTACTGTGGCTGGATTACACATGCATGCCTTGTATGGAAAATATTCCTATTCACCGTGCCCCATTGCATCTCTTAGGAGAGAGAGAGAGAGAAATTTGTATTTGGTACCCATGTGTTCTCCTTTCTCCCATCATGACTTCTCTGACTTGGGCAGTGGTGGCGAACCTTGGCACCCCAGATATTTTGGAACTACATTTCCCATGATGCTCAACTACACTGCAGAGTGCATGAGCAATTGAGCATCATGGGAAATGTAATCCCAAAACATCTTGGGTGCCAAGGTTCACCACTGGACTAGGGTGTCGATTCACTAAGCTGATGGGTGATTTTATTAGATGAGGACAATGTTAAGTCCTGTACCCCGCTATCACTATTGCTTTGCAAGTTTAATTCTCCAAAAATCTTCTTTTTTTTTTTCTCATGAGTTGATATTCTTTTCTTCATTAATTTATGTATTCCAGTTATTTGTTTAATTTACAGAATTACATTTTGTACACTCACATTAGTCCCTGTCCTCAAGGAGCTTACAATCTAACATGCATACACACATATTGTACTGGGGCCAATTTAGGCAAGAGACCACCATTTCTTTGAAGTGTACCCAAGGGAAACCCAAGCCAGCAAAAGGGACAAAGGGAACATGCAAACTCCATTCATAGCGTTTCCTTGCCTGTGTGTGTGTGTGTATATATATATATATATATATATATATATATATATATATATATATATATATATATATATATATATATATATATATATATAAATTTATGTGTGTTTGGCTGTTTTGAATGCTGTCATTTTTTTTGAATTTGGCGCCGAGTACCCGGAAGTGATGTCATGACATCCCTTCCGGGTTTTTACATGGAGACCCCATCAGAGCCGAATGCGGCTTTGATCGGGTCCTCGGAGGCCTGCAGGCTGGTTGCTCGGGTCTCCCGGTGGGACAGGAGACCCGGGCAAGATGCGGAAGGCAGCAGGAGGGGGGGGGGGGGGACGTCCCCTCCCTCTCCTTGTAATGACAGCCAAGCGGCTTCTCAGCCGCATTGGTTGTCATTACAAGACAGTCGACCGTCGGCCATGGACGCCAGTACCGGGGTGATTCCTCTAGCTGTAGGCATCACTCCGGTACAAGCACTTTCCGAAATAAGGGCAATATTGGTGGCCGATTCCGATATATATCGCGGGAAGTGCATATCGGCCCTCAATATACCGGCTTTGCGGATAATCGGCTGATCCCTAGTTTGGGCACATTCAAATCCCCATAGCCAGGATTGGTACATATCCCGTTCTCTTTCCTTCCCCTTCCCCATATTCCCCTCCCTCTTAATTTTCCCACCATAACTGGGTACATTTTCCCAATTTTTTTCAAATGAAGTCCTCGTCGCCCCCCACTGGAGGCCGCATCCATCCTCACCCATCTTCTTTCTGTGTCTGCGGACTCCGGGCTGTGCTACAGGCCAAAGCCGCCAGTCACAGCGCAGGGCTCTGCAGAAACGGCACGGGCGGCCATTTTTCGCCCCATTCCATCCAGTTTTCCTCGCTGTAAACTCGCCTAGTCTGGATTTGAACCGTCTCTAATGTTTGTCTTGCTTTCCGTGTCTGCAGCCGGTAGAATGCAGGATGTTAAATAATTGAATGGCTGTGTATGGTATTAATACACTCTGCTTGAGACACGGACCCCAGCGAGTGTAATTGAAAGATCCTTGCTTTGTGGCAGTCAAGCGTATTCAATTCCTTTTTGCATTCCCCCTGCTAGGTGGAGGCCAGTCACCCAGAACAGCCTGTGAACATTATGCAGAAAATCCCAAATTTATTGGCACTTCATGAACGTAATCCGCCGTCTTTTTTCCCGGCGACATTGGTTAAATGCTAATTATCAGCTCGCTGATATTTGATACACATTAACCGCGATTGTTTGCTAAATGGCTCGAAGAAGGGGAGGATGGGAAATATCATTCCGAAAACCGCTATGTTGTTTTTAAATGACAAATTCGTTATTGTATTGAACGCGCTGTACGTTTATAGGGCGTTTGTGATGATTGCTGTTCTCTATGCGCTTATTGATAATTGTGCGTAAACAAACGCCGCCTGGTGTTTTCTTAGAGCCGGATTTAAACCAACTGCAATTTTTTCCACCTGTAAAATATTCACTGTGTAACAGCACTCAATTGTTATGATGGTGCTCCAGCCTGACAGCTAAATACACAGCGCCACCACTCTGAGATAATTGGAACTGCTTGTTTGTGCACAGTGCAGCACAATGCAGCCTCAGGATACCGGTCCCTGCCTCTGAGAATAGGATGGCTAATTTCTAGTAATATTTTCACATAATTGGAAGAAAAGTGTAGATGATAAAAGCCTGACGGCTCTGCTGTCTTGCAGGGCTTTGCCAATCGCAGGCCCGGATGGAGAAAAATATAAACCTTTAGGTAGACAGCGCTCATGTACAGTATGTATATATAACATTTATGTGTTCGCCTGGGGTTTAGCTATAATAATTTGAGCAGCTAAGCTTATGCTCAGGTTTTTTTTATAGGCAAATCTAAAAAGATCTATTTAATATTTTATTTTATTCATTTTAATGTTTATTGTGTGGCACAAACAAGATGATTCCAGAACACACAGTTTATATAATCCATCAAACTTGTCTAAACTCTCCTTTCCTTGTCCCGAAAAGTTTCTTCTTGTGTATTTGTAAAGGCATTCAAGTGCAACATTGCGATTCAACAAACGCTCCAAAAACCAAAGTATTGTCTGCTTTCTGGTGGGGAGGTTTGAGGTTTGCCTGAGGCACTTTCCATGTAGGAATAAAGATTTCTAGTGGGTGGCTGCTACTGTCGCTGTACTGTGTGAATGCACAGGTTGTCACGTCAAGATATTTTATAGACTCCTACAGGTCTGCGTGTACCGGGGGCTTGAAAAGGAACTTTTGTTTACAATGAGATTGGTGGGGAATTGTTTTATACAAGCGTTCCCCGCTACATAATACTCGCTTTCTGTAAACGCACAATAGATGGTAATGGCGTTGTGTGTCATTTACCTTCCTGACCTCAGAAGTCAGGATTGAAAACGGGGACACGTGCAGAAGTTTTGGTCGGATTCGATATTTCGTACTGCGTCTATGAAATTTAGAGTTCAGGCTGGAAATTGGTGGAGAGAGGGGGGTTTTCCTCCTCTAGTAGGGCTGTATTACACGGGTGGTAAAAACAGACTGCTGAGTCATAGTTTTAGGCCTTGTTTAGATTTGCGGTTGGAGGGCAGCAAAGATGCGCAGTTGAGCTGTGTTTTTGCTGCCTAACGAGCGCCGCCCCCCCCTGCTGTAGACCCGGGGTGGTCACCGCCCGCTGCAATGTTGACCCAACCTGGAGAGATTGGCAGGCGGCAAACCCACCAAACGCTACACTTTCAAGTCAGTGGGAAAGAGCTGCAAATGTCCTACTGGGCATTTGTTGGCAAAAATGGTTTCAAAACAGGCGGTGAGGAGGCGTTGCATCATTCACTAAAAGGTGTGTGTGTGTGTGTGTGTGTGTGTGTGTGTATATATATATATATATATATATATATATATATATATATATATATGTGTGTATGTATATATATATATATATATATAATATATATATATATATACACACACACACACACACACACACACACACACACACACACACACACACACACACACATATATATATATTTTAGGGATCAAACGATTATCGGCAATCTTACAGCTAGAGGCATCACCTCGGTACCGGCATCCATAGCCGAGGGTCGGCTGTCTTGTAATGACAACTGATGGGGCTGAGAAGCCACTCAGCTGTCATTACAAGGAGCGGGAGGGGACGTCCCCCCCCCCCCCTCGTTTCGCCGCCTTCCGTGTCTCACCCGGGTCTCCCGTCCCACCGGGCAACCAGAAGACCCAATCAAAGCCACATTCGACTCTGATCGGATCTCCATGCAAAAACCCGGAAGTGATGTCATGACATTTCCGGTTATTGGCGCCAGATTAAAAAAAAATGACAGCATTCAAAACAGCCAAACTTGGCGTTTTGAATGCTTTTAAGTGCAGAGGAGGGGTTTGGGGTATTACAGATGCCTCCTCAAGAGTACCTGTCAAGTGATAAAAATAAATAAAACATTTTTTTTAGATGTATGCAAAATATCGGACGATACCGATATGCAATGGGCAAAATATCGGCATCGGCGACGAAAAACCGATATTGGTCGATTATTTTTTATATAATATATATACACACACACACACACACACACACACACACACACACACACACACACACACACACACACACACACACACACACACACACACACACACACACACACACACACACACACACACACACACACACACACACACACACACACTCTCTCTGAGAGAGCCTGCGACACATCTAGATCCTGAAGAAGCCCAAAGTGGGTGAAACGCGTCGATCCATCGCATTACAGGATGTGCTGCAATACACCTAGCTGCAGTATTCTCGTATGATGTTTTTAATATCTTGCCTTCAATAAAATGTATATTTTTATTATCTGTATTCTATCTATTTGATACTCTTGGGCATACTAAAATCCCCATCCACCTCGTCCACAAGGTCCACCTGTAAGACTTGGTTTACTTTTGCCATTTTATTCTCAGGGGATTGTCCCGACATTTTTCTTTGATAGATAATTACTCTGCACTCAATTTCCATAGAGGCGTTGTATCACTTACTGTTGGTAGCCTTTAGGCCGTGATTTGAGCGTGGATCGGGCTTCAGAGGCAAGGGTTCTTTAGACACTCGTCTAAACCTACCCTTGGCCACCTACCTGAATGCTAACATTACAGTTAGCGAGGACTGTATGCACAGTGTTGTAGAGTTTGACAGGTGTCACTGCCGCAATTGTTGCACAATAAATCGCCCTGCAGTCGTAGAAACCCGCTTTACGTGGAGCATGTCACCCCAAAGAAGCTCCAGAGTTTTTTTTGGGGCAACAAGCTTACACGCGATGTGCGTTGCAGCGCAACAATCACGGCAGAACTGAACTACCATTTTAGGCGCCATTCAAATGATTGGCATCTGAAATGGGCTTTCTGCAATTTGTCATTCACACCTCGGCACTTTGAAATTGCAGGCCAAATCGCAGCAAATCTGCCTGCGATTTAAAAAGCCAGGATGTGAATGCAGCCTAAATGAGGCCGCAGTGTGAACAAGTCCTTAAAAAAAATGAACGCCCCTGCAGTGCATGGCAGCGCAGTGCACAGGTGTGAATGGGCCCCATATCAAACAGTAACTCTTATGTAATAACGTACATTCAGCAACATGCGATACATCACACAGGTGTGAATGAGGCCTTAGAGTGGGGGAGGGTTAGAGCCTTTGCCAGGTTTTTACGGTTGCCTACATCCCCGTCTAGGTTCTGTTGTCACTGAGATGGGACATGGGGGCAACGATTGCAGCAAAGCGACACAGAAATAAAAACCTGACACAAGATTGAACCCTTTACTATTCCGCCAAAAGGAGAAAAAATACCTTGGAAGGACTTTGTTGTCCCCTCCAATCAGCATGTTCCCTGTCAACACGAGCACTGCAGCACACCTGATTGGCTTCTAGAGCATCCCCCCCCCCTTCTCATCTCATCTACAGCTCCTAGAGGCAGGGGGAGACATTAAGAGCCAATCAGGTGTGCTGATAGGGAACATGCTGATAGGAGGAGACAGCAAAGAGTTTAAAGGGTAACTCCACTTTCGTGGGGAAAAAATGACAAAGAAAAAACAATATATTGTATACAATTGCGACACAAATCATATTGTAGTTGAATGTTATTAAAAAATTACCTTTCCTTTTTCAATCTGCAGCTTTTGTAATTTTCTGAAAATGCAATACAATATGGCCGCCTGGAGGTGTTCTGTACACAGAATGTATACTGACCACACCCCAGAAACATCATTTCCTGCTTGTGTGATTGGTTCACCAATTTTCCCAGAAGTCTGCACTAAGATACAAGTCAGATTTCTGGCATCCCCTGCAACAAAAATGACATTTTTGGTGAGATACTCCCAATAAGAACACGTCTAAAGGGATGCAGGGCCAGCAGATTTCCTCATTAGAGCCCTGCAGCTGCCACAGCTGATAGATAATTATGAAACCACTCCCATTTACCCACTCAGCACAGAGGAACAAACAATGATTAATTCAGAATAACAAAATGTAGGAATCTGCAACAAAGTTGGTTATAATCCTTGCAATGTACAGAGATCACCCAGAGGGGATTTTTGTTTTTTTTTTCTCAACAAAAGTGGAGTTACGCTTTAAAAA
Source organism: Pelophylax lessonae (assembly GCF_965119305.1). Lineage (NCBI taxonomy): Eukaryota > Metazoa > Chordata > Amphibia > Anura > Ranidae > Pelophylax > Pelophylax lessonae. Next base: position 508,068,171 of record NC_138772.1, on the reverse strand, counting down.
GATATCAGGACAGATTTAGCTGCTTGTGACATTTTTATGTAAAAATCCACTAAAATGAATACATGGAAAAATCAAATGGTGTTATTTTTATTCTGTATTTTCCTAGAGGTGGCTTAAGAAGAATATTCATCTAACAATGGATGGTTTGGATCTTCCTATCAGAGCTATGAATATGTATTTAAGAAGTGGATTCTGATTTGCTGATTGCTGTCAGAGATTGGCAGCGGTAATCCAGGGCACGGTGCAGCTGCTGAGCGGACATGAGATGTGGCGCGGAGGAGCCCGCAGTTATAAAACTAGGTTAATGCACTGATTGAATATCTGCTGCCTGCAGGTGTGTTGGAGGCTGTTTAACCCCCGCTGCTCTGCTGTTGTGCTTTTCTGCTCCTTTATACTTATTCCTACAAGCGACGGCCACGAGTATGTAAAAAAAAAAAAAAATAGGAATTTGTTTGGAGAAATGGTTTCTGTGGCTGATGAGAAGGTGGTGACCCCGCAGTGTACTGTATGACGGTAGTGCCCTTTTTTGTGTCATTGGACTCCAACCACTGCTAATCAAATGTCATCCTGTGGTTTCCATTGAGGAGCTTATGGTTTATATTTGAAGGTCTAGGTGAATCCGTGCAGAAAAAAATTGGATTTTTGTCTTACAGTAAAATCCTTTTCCCTTTCGTTCATTGATGGACACAGCTTCATATCCTCCTTGACTGATGGGTTATACTCCTGTAGGGGGCAGCATAACCCATCGGTCAAGGAAGATATGAAGCATTTTTGTTCCAATGTGGGTGTTGTGGATTTTTTTTTTTTTCGCTTTAAAAAAAAAAAAAAAAAGCAGAGTTCCACCCTTATTTTTCCCTTTGAATCCAGCAGTGATCACTATGCTAATGAAGAATTGGGCACTTAATAAACTTGCCAATAGGAATGGAGGGGAGTTTGGTATGGGCTGCGATGAAGACGTGGATCAATTGCCTGTTTTTTACGACTCCTCTTTACCTCCTTGGGTGGATCACCAGTGTAAATATGGCAGTGGAAACAAACCTTTTTGTTGGCCATGTAAACTTGTCAGTAGGAAGGATAGGGAAGGTTTTGGGTATGGTGTGCGGTACAGACGCGGATCAACAGCCTGTTTTTACCACCTATCTTTACTTCTGGGGTTGATGGCTTTGCGGAGAACATTTGCCAGGCAGTGAGGGGACAATGTCGCATCCTCACCTGCTTTAACCCTCTGGATGCCGACCCTATGTGCTGCAACTTTGTGCATTGCACAAGGTAGCAGGGCAGTTGAGGCAGAGCCCAATTCACTTGAATGTGGTTTAAAGCGGAATTCCAGAATTCAACTGCTTTGTAAAAAGTACAGGCTCACTGTGAGATAAATCCAAAGAGGTACACTGACATTTGGGGCTGTGAAAAAGGAGAGAGGCACGCACAGCAGCTCTGCCCGGCCATCCCTTCTTCTGCCCATTCAGAGAAGCCTTTGTATTTTTTGAATGAGCTCACATAATACAAAGGCTTCTTTGATTAGGCAGGAGGATGGGGAGGGGGGAGACGTAGCAGGCAGCACTGACTCTAATATTGAAGATGCTTAAACCTGAAGCATCCACGTTGGGCTCGGGCTGTCTTCTTGAAGTGCAAAAAACTGTAAGATGTAAATAGAGATATTCTTGGGATATATAATGCACCTACTTGGACTTAACTCATAGTGTGCCTTCACTTTTTACAAAGAAGCTGAATTTCTTAAATTCAGTTTCAATTTTTGTAGTTTTGTGACTGTGGTATGTGTACAGCTCTGAGTGGCTGCATACCTTGTCCAGGTGGCAAAACTGTGGCTAAACTGCCCGCTTTTGCCACTCCCTGATAGCCCCTACACAACATGATAACCCAGTAAATGCAACATTGTAAACCACAATAGACCAGTATAGCACCACTAGAGCAGATTTACCATAATGCTCTATAGACTGTATATGACCAGTAAGTGGTAAGAATATTTGCCTGTAATAAAATAGAAAAGTCCTTCCAGCTTGGAAGTCTTGCCTCTATTTCTGCGTCCTAGCCGATGTTTCAGAATAGTTCATCCCCTTTCACCAAACCAGCAGATCTCTCCTTAGTCTGGCTGTCCATTCATTTTCTGCTGTATCTGTCAGAGATAAGCTGACTGTGCTGTTTGTGGGTGACAGATCTCCTTTAAAATCATTGTCTGTTTCTTCTTAAATATGCTGCTGCAGTCTGTTACAATATACATTCCATATGTCTTACTGTGTTTACATATGGAAACTTTCCGTACAAAGCCCGGATTTTTTTTTTTTCTTTTACTGCCCTTCCTTATCCGTTTAGGTAAATCCATTGCCTGGTAAACATTTTATTTTCTTCCCTTTAACATGGGGTTATCAGTAGGGCACAAGCTAGCCTTATAAGACCACAAAAAAAAAAGCTGCTCCCATGGTCTCTCTGACCTAATGCCTAGGCATCCCAGATCACATGGTCTGTATGACTCAATGCCTAGGCAGCCCAGATCACATGGTCTGTATGACTCAATGCCTAGGCAGCCCAGATCACATGGTCTGTATGACTCAATGCCTAGGCAGCCCAGATCACATGGTCTGTATGACCCAATGCCTGGGCAGCCTGGATCACATGGTCTCTGTGACCCAATGCCTAGGCAGCCCGGAATCACATGGTCTGTATGACCCAATGCCTTGGCAGCCCAGATCACATGGCCTCTGTGACCAAATGGCTAAGCAACCCAAGCCCAGATCACATGGCATCTGTGACCAAGTGGCGAAGCAGCCCAAGCCCAGATCACATGGCCTCTGTGACCCAATGCCTAGGAAGCCCGGATCACATGGTCTCTTTGACCCAATGCCTAGGAAGCCCGGATCACATGGTCTCTGTGACCCAATGCCTATGAAGCCCGGATCACATGGCCTCTGTGACCCAATGTCTAGGAAGCCCGGATCACATGGTCTCTGTGACCCAATGCCTAGGAAGCCCGGAATCACATAGTGTCTGTTAATGCCTAGACAGCCCAGATCACATGGTCTGTGACCTAATGCCAAGGGAGCCTAGATCACATTCCATGCCTTCCAGGAGTATAGTAGATGTTTGTCATTAGAGGCTGCATTGTCTGTTTTCATCTAGATAAATGTTTTTTTGCAAACTTCTTGCCACCTCCCCTCCCCCCCTTACACACACCCAGGGTTCCTCCAGTGGTTACCAGGGGTTCCTTGAGCAATGACCAATTTTTGCCTCTCAGAGAAGTTCCCACTGACACTATTGAGCTTTTTAGATATCTGTAGGGGGTAATTCCTCCCCAATGACCACAATTGTAAGGAGCATTCTTCCCACTGACAATCGCACTAATGTATCATGAGTTGTAGATATAGTAAAATTATTAGTCTGGGTTTCCTGAGACCGGAAAGTTATTTCCAGGGTTCCTCTGTGTTTAAAAGGATGAGAGGTTTTTTTTTTTTTGCCTGGAGTTGGGCTATAAAAATATTTGTGTAGAACGGGGCAGGGAGTTTGACAAAAAAAAAGTAGCGCCCCTTCGTTTGGCATGGATAGGCCACTTTAGTAGCTGGCTTTGTGAAGGTATTTGGCAAACACAAAGTTGATTAATATCCTTTTGTGGCTTTTACAGAGTTAGTTTTTGCTCCTAGTTCAGCTTTAAACAGCAATTTGCACTGAAAAGGTTTGCAGAAGATCTCTTCTTCGCATGTTAAAAAAAAAAAAAAAATTAAAAGACCGTTCCTCTTTAAAATTCTCCCCTGAGCCTTTCATGTGATTGAGTTGGCGGGGTTGGATCCCATCTCAGAATGGCTGTAGTTTTCAAAGGCCAAGGAGCAAGCTTTTGCGCCATCAGAGATGGCACCGAGGTGTTCCGCCTAGGATTTAATACCACGGGGGGAACATTAATCGCGGTTGACCGTGCAGAGCTCATCCACCACTTCAGTAGGCGCAGAACCTCGTTCGGCTGATCAGAGTGACCCCGCTATCAGAATTAAAGAAATGACACTTTGATAGAAAAGGATATTACTGGGAAGGAGCAACCTGGCAGGACTATTAGTTGGGAACATGTCACTCAGGATGATAGAGGGAGACCGGCATTACAGCGGAGGCCCAATTATCCTCTTACAAGTGCTGGGGATGCGGGGGAATTTTTCATTCCAGTCTCTCAGTGGGAGACTAAGAAGTGAGCTTTGCGATTGTTCTGTTTTTATTTCCCCGTCCCCGGTAAGCAGGCAGGGAAGTAACAATGCTGTCGGGATTATTTAATACGGCAAAGAGTAATGGCAAAAGAGCGTCAACCTATGGCAACCAGAGTAATCATGCATGGTCTGTTTGGTGTTGGAACAAATCCAGCCTGTGAGTATTAAAGCGGAGTTCCGGCCTCAAATACCATTTTTAACTAAAAATACCCCTATAATACTAATCCATCGCCCTTTACAGAACCGCTATTCTCATACTTACAAGGTGTACAGCATTGGATTTTAGTCAAAATCTTACTTTTTAAAAACGCTGTCTGGACACGGCCATCTTGGATGTGGGCATCTGAAGCCACAGTGTAATCTGCTGTGTCCTTCTTCCTGATTCCAGGGAGTGTTCTGAGAGTTCTTCCTGATTCCAGCCTCCTGGGAGTGATGACAAACCGCTCCCAGGATGCAATGCAAAGGCGGAAGTGATGTCGGTGGCCGTGGCCACAGAGGGGGGAGAAGGAGGAAGTACAATCAAAAATGCCCTGAAAATAAGGTAAGGGACCCCCGAAAAAAAATTGAAAATGCCCAATTGTTGATCAGCATAGCGAGCACTCCAGGAATCACTAAAGTTGCAAAATAGGCCGGAACTCCACTTTAACTGTATGCGTCTTCATGTACTGCACATCGCGTACCTTGGTGGTTTTTGAAGCGAGGATCTTAATGTTCTAAGACGAGTTTTGATCACTGAGCTCCTGTGGTTTGGGAATATCAAGTTTAGGTCTATGGGTCCTCTTATACCACAACTCCCCACAACCAGGGTGGATTTGATTTAAATCACTAGTAAAAAGGCTTGATTTAAATCAGAATTTTTAAATAGCGACTGTCATCTCTGTCTTCTCCTCTGACCCGTTGTTGGCTCACTGACTGTCCCATTCACTTTAATGGGACGGCTTGTAATGTGGCAGTGACGCAACAAGGGGAGGGATGTGGTGGCAGTAGGTGAGTAGATGCCTGCCAACAGGCGCTGCCATAATGGATCTGAAATGACAGGTGCTCTTTAAAGGCTAGGACTCCTTCTTGGTGGTAGTGTGAAATTGTGTGAATGTATCAATGCTACATAACTAAGCTCCATTAAATGCCGAATAAACTAAATTATTAATGCATCTTAAATAGAAAACTATCTTTAGATATATTTTATTTGAAAGCATTTTATTAAAATAAATTTGATTAAAAAATCAAACACATCTAATTTTAAATAATAAAAAAAAAAAAAAATACCAGATTTTTATTTTTTTTTATTTAAATTATTGATTTTTAGCCATGCTGCTCCTAAGGCCCCATTCACACTAGTGCGACTTGTCCCGCGATTTTGGACCGCAAAATCGCATGACAAGTCGTTTTCCATTATTTTCAATGAGCCCCATTCATATCAGTGCGTTTTGAAGTCGCACCGACTTCAAAGTAGTTCCTGCACTACTTTGCCACGATTTTAATGCATTTTGAGGCATATAGCCTTGCCCATGCTTTCAAAATCGCGGCAAAAATCGTGCCGCGAAATCGCGGCAAAATTGCGTTGCAATAGTGTGAAAGGGGCCTAACTCATCAAAAATGTTTGTGGGACTGCATCTAAAATGCGTTTTTATGCACATTGTGATCTGTTCCAGGGCATCCACTGTGAAGTGACAGGTCCCTGGAAGAGTGAAAAATACCATCAATAATTTTGATTTATTTTTTTAAATCTTTCCTTTTAATTGTGTTGCATTTATATGCGTTCATGTGCATGACAAGCAGACAGGTTGCTTTTTAAAGCGGAATTAAGCCCATCAGTTTTACACGTGTTTTTTTATTTTTTTTCTACATTCCGGTGGAGAACATAACTTTCACATTTACTTGTGCTCTCAATCAAACTATCAAGTGGCTGATGTCATAACAGATCACATGTGCAGCATTATAGCAGTTGAAGATCCGAGGCCAAGATGGCAGCTTCCTTGGCTGAAAACGATAGGAGGGTTTAGTTCTGCTTTATGCAATGCACATGTGCAGTGGGAACAAGGCACATAGAAAGACATTGTTTTTTTATGTTCTCCTGCAGTGACCTGCGTTGATTCAGTGTAGGAAAACACTGGTCACTGCGCAAGGTGTGAACAAAGGCTATGGGATTTAAGTGTGCAGGCGTGGCCATGTCCCTGCCCTAGATTTTCACCTGAATGTATCTGAGATTGAAGGGGGCACACAAAGAATTAAAGTGATACTAAATTCTCAGTTTGTTTTTTTTTTTTTGTTTTTTTTAATAGCAAACATGATATACTTGCCTGCTCTGTGCAGTGGTTTTGCACAGAACAGCCCCAATCCTCCTCTTAGGTCCTTCTCTGACTCTCCAGGCCCCTGCCACCTGCAGAGTGCACCCACAGAAAGCAGCTTGCTATGGGGGCACCTGAGCAGCTGCTCTGTGTGTCTATTCTCGGTCCGCCCCCTCTCCTCATTGGCTAACTGACTTTGACAGCAGTAGGAGCCAGTGGTGCCCGCTGCTGTCTCAGCCAATGAAGAGTCCCAGAAGGCTGAGACTCTCGTGCAACATCACTGGATCGAGATGAGGTTCAGGTAAGTGTTAGGGGGCCTGAGGGTGCTGCTGCACACAGTTTTTATCTTCTTTATGCATAGAATGCACGAAGATAAACAAAAAAAAAACCTCCTGCCTTTAGAACCACTTTAATAGTCCAAGTTATAACTTTATTCTAAATGAAATTAGAAAAGACCTTCTCACTAAGCCAACTTGTTTCAGGGGTCAGAAACCACCCCTTCATCAACTGCTGATGAATTCTAGCCTTCTAATCAGCCTCTAAACTGCTATGGATAAAAAAATCATACATTTTTTGTATTTTAATTTAACAGTTTCTAGGGATGCACCGATCCGATATTCGGATCGGATGTCGGTGCCAATATGGCCATTTTAGATGGATCGGGGGATCGGTAACCTTGACCGATCCACTGGCTGATCCGGTTTTTGCTTGGTAACGGCTCAGCCATCCCTTACTAGGTGCAGTAGTAGTATGGGATGGGAGCCGCTACTTCCTGTATAGGTCCGGCTCACAGGCAGAGTGATATCAGATGCACTCTGCCTTTGAATGGAGGAACCATACACATGAAGCAGCTGCTTTGCTCTGTACTGCAGCCGCTTGCTTTGTGTGTAGCTCTGGATCGGTTCCGGTATCAGCGATTTTCACAATGCCAGATATGGGTATCGGGTCCAAAAAAGTCGGATCGGTGCATCCCTAACAGTTTCCTATCCTTCAGCCCTGATGAAGGGAGTGGTCTCTGGCTGCTGATGCACGTTGGCTTTGTGATACTTTCTCATTGGAATGAATGTATCTCTGAGCTATATAAGTTTTCAGTGTGGCTCTTTAATCCTAGAACCCATTGAGTCACAAACCAAGGAAATGATGGATATTCTTTGGTGTGAATGTTTGGCCTCCCAGTGACACGCCCCCCGCGCGCTCCCACGAGCGCGCAGCGGGGAAAATCTGTGTCGGCCGTGTCCCTTGGACACGGCCGATTACAGATCGTGGTGAATGGCCAATCACAGCGGCCATTCACCACATGATCGGGCCGTCCAAGGAGCGATGATCTCATATCTAAACATATGAGATCATCTCTCATCGCCGGCGCTCTTTCCTCACACAGAGCCTGCAGTGTGAGGAAGGAGGGGGAGCCTCACAGCGCCGGGGACACAGAGACATGTAATCAGGGTACTGATCACCAGTGCCCTGATTACTAAAAGGTAAAAACATACACACAGTGCCCCCCCATCAGTGCCCACCATCAGTGCCCATAGTGCTGCCAGTCAGTGCCCATCAGTGCCTGCTCATCTAGGCACTGATGAGCACTGACTGGCAGCACTATGGGCACTGAGTGTGGGCACTGATGGTGCTGCCCATCAGTGCCGCTCATCAGTGTCACCCGTCAGTGTCCAGTGCCATCCGCCAGTGCCCAGCAGTGCCGCCTCTCAGTGCCGCCTCTCAGTGCCCAGCAGTGCCACCTCTCAGTGCCCAGCAGTGCCACCTCTCAGTGCCCAGCAGTGCCGCCTCTCAGTGCCCAGCAGTGCCGCCTCTCAGTGCTTATCAGTGCCGCCTATCAGTGCTCATCAGTGCGGCATATTAGTACCTCCTCATCAGTGCCCATAAGTGCCACCTCATCAGTGCTCATCAGTGCAGCCTATCAGTGCCGCCTCATCAGCGCACATCAGTGAAGGAGAAAAATTTATTTTCAAAATTTACTCGCAGAAAATAAGAAAAACTTTTTTTTTTTTTCAAAATTTTCTGTCTTTATTCTTTTTTTTGTAAAAAATAAAAAACCCAGAGGTGATTACATACCACCAAAAGAAAGCTCTATTTGTGTGAAAAAAATGATAAAAATTTCATATGGGTACAGTGTAGCATGACCGCGCAATTGTCAGTCAAAGTATGACAGCGCTGAAAGCTGAAAATTGGCCTGGATGGGAAGGGGGTTTAAGTGCACAGTAGGCAAGTGGTTAAGCACCTGGATGGCTAATGGTAGGTCTATCTGTTCTTAGATTTTAAGAAAAAAATGTTGGAAATCTATGTAGCTATGGGCGTTGTCTAAATCCCTCATGATCGGGTATTGTCTATTTCTAGCAGCACACCATGGTGCGCTCAGCATCAAGCTGGGGGTTTTATTGCACATAAAGCCGTGGGTTGCTCAAAAATATCGGTCTTCAGAATGCGGCCTTTTATTAAGCTGTTGATGGGCTTTTGACCTGTGATAGTACCAATAGCTAATTAAAAAATGATTAGGCTCATTAGTCATTGAGTAAATGAGTTCCCATGCCTTCTAGCGATAGGAACGCCTGGAAGTTATTACATCTCATCCTTCACACATTTCCATCATAAACACCAGCAAGGAGGTTATCAGCAGTTAGTTTTCTTCTCCTCTGTTTGACGGAGACTATTCCAGGAATGCAGAGATTTGCACTTGTGTTCCTGGAAAGCAGGATGTGTTGAAAGTGGGGTGTAGGCTGCCACTGCGGACCTCTGCTTTAAAAAATGCAGTTTGCCTGGATGTTATGCGGATTTCATGGCTTCAGTATTTCATCACTGACTTGTGACCAATGATTAGCAGAAAGCTGAGATGCTACTTGATTGCCATAGTGCTGATTTATTCTTTGTATTGCAGCCCATAGTCTTTGTAAGGTACAGTATGGTGATATGGAGACATTAAAAAAAAACTTTTTTACAAAAATGTTCCTTTTTTTTTTTTTTAACATTACATAAATATAGAATATGCATATAAATATTTTGTATTTTCAAGAGACAGAGGGGATATGATAGAAACTTTTAAATACATAAAGGGAATCAACTCGGTAAAGGAGGAGAGCATATTTAAAAGAAGAAAAACTACCACAAGAGGACACAGTTTTAAATTAGAGGGGCAAAGGTTTAAAAGTAATATGAGGAAGTATTACTTTACTGAGAGAGTAGTGGATGCATGGAATAACCTTCCTGCAGAAGTGGTAGCTGCAAATACAGTGAAGGAGTTTAAGCATGCATGGGATAGGCATAAGGCTATCCTTCATATAAGATAGGGCCAGGGACTATTCATAGGATTCAGATATATTGGGCAGACTAGATGGGCCAAATGGTTCTTATCTGCCGACACATTCTATGTTTCTATGTTTCTCACAACATGTAGAGCTGTAGGCTATACAGTTAATGTGTTGGGTTAGAAGGTCTTGTGTACAGGGCTCAGTAGCTCAAACTGCGCACACCTGATTTAGTCTGGGCAGTGATGCTCCTTGGTCCTCCCTCAGTTTTTTCCCTGCTTCCTTTATTCGCTCTCCCTGATGCCTCGTACACACGCATCGATAGTTGGCCGTGAATTTTCGGCTGATTGTCGGTTTGTTAGTATGATGCTTCTGACAACCGACTGCGACTTTTCGGCCGAACAAAATCTGGTGTGCATGCTATAAAATTTTTGTTGGCCGTCAACGGAACGGCCGATTTTCCGTCAGTCAGTACAGATTTCGGCAGACAAAAATCAGATGAGCAAGACTGGGCATGCTCAGAGAAGAAAAAACACACTGAAAGTTGACCAGCACATGACATCACTTCTGAAGTTGGTTTTTGTTGGCCGACAAAATTCGTGTGCAGTCTAGAGCACATTTCAACCAACACAACAACACTGGACAAAAGACGGCCGATCGGTCGGCCAACAATCGTTGCGTGTGTACGAGGCTTAATTCCTGTCTTGTCAGATAGGATCATGCATTCAGTTGAAGAGACAGTTTGAAGGCAAACAGCTTCTGTTCTTGTTCTAGGAAACCACAAATGCTTTTAAGACCTCTGCCGTAATGGCACCCAGTGCAAACTTGTGAAATACAGACTTTTTAAAAAAATGTTGAAGAAAAACCTATCAGTTTAAAAACATTTAAACTGTATTTTATTTATTTAATGATGGAAGTATGATTCTAAATCATCCTGTAGAAAGTGCTGGAAGTGCCAATGAAAGCAGAACGTGAACCTGCTTATTGCTAGCTAGCGTTTGGTAACTGGGAATTCAGTGACCCAACTTTCCTCGTCTAGAACAGAGATCACAGCAAATGGGTCACTGGCAGAGAAGAGACTTTATTTATACATCATAGATGTCCCCATAGACATTCTAAGAAGGACATGTGGCATCTGTGATTTTGACAAGGTCAGGGTATCCGTGGTGTGACCACAGTGGTGTCAGTCCTGCTTAGGCCATCTCCAATGGGCTGAAGGCTGTAAGATATGTACAGTAAGAATCTGTCAGCGTATACCCCCATGGAAAGAAGTGTGCAGGTTACATATAGAAGTGTAGGACTCGTCATGAGAGATTGTCTGTCCGTCACATTAAGGTCTCTTGGAGTTTCTTGAACCGTGTTGCTTATTTCACCTCGTGACCATTTTCTCTTCAGTGGGTCCCATTTACAATCACAAATATTGCATGCATGTGGAATCCTTTTCTGCATGAAAGGACAATTTTAAAGCTTGTCGTTATTTTTTTGTTTCCTCGGATGGCTTCATTTTCTGTTCTCCACCAGCTGGAACTTAGCAGTATTTTAAAGGAAACTTATCATGACTGAAATGTATAGGAGGCCATTGCTGACTTTGCTTTGAAAATGTTGATTGCCTGACTGCCATGATCCTCTGGTTTCACTACTTTGATCTAGGGTTTTTTTTACCGTATATACTCGAGTATCAGTCGACCCGAATATAAGCCGAGGCCCCTAATTTTACCACAAAAAAGTGGGAAAACATATTGACTCGAGTATAAGCCTAGGGTGGGAAATGCAGCAGCTACTGGACCCAGCGGGACCACCACGACACACAAAACAGGGGCTGCGGGCATGGTACAGGAGATGGCGCAGGTCATGGCACAGGTCATGGTACAGGCATGGCACAGGTCATGGCACCGCAAATGCACCGCCTATGCTTGGGAAAGCCCATACACGTTCAGCTATTCCCGGGCATGCAGCACATGCACGGTGACACTTTGGCGCCGGGCAGCCCCATTTTTAAAAAGACAGTGACTCGAGTATAAGCCGAGGGAAGCATTTTCAGCATGAAAAAACATGCTGAAAATCTTGGCTTATACTCGAGTATATACGGTAAGTCTTTAGAGCAAGACTTGCTGAGCTGCATAGTTGCCCTGGGTCAGTAACTTAAAAAAAAAAATCAAAGCCATACAAAATATGAAGGATCTTTAGACCAGTATGGCGCAGGAAACAATATAAACATTCAGAGGTTCTAACCTGGCTTTTTTCAACCTTTTTACCATGAAGGAACCCTTAAAATAAGTTTCAGAACTCGGGGGAACCTTGACGACAATTGCTACTTTTTGGTGGTCAGTGGGAAGAGTACAAATGGTTAGAAAGGTCTTTGTCAATGGTTACTCATGATAGAGGCAGAAACTTCCCAAGGAACCCTAGGGTTCTTGAAACCTGGTTGAGAAAATCTTTTCTAACCCTTCTAAGCTCTTCTAAAATGTTTGTGTCCCCTCTACAGATTTCTGATCTCCTCCTGTCCTGAATGGAAATCTTCCCAATGTTTAACAACTGTAATGAATCTGATAGAGACTCTAAACCAGTACCTGTTCTATGCAGAACCAAATACAGTAAAACCTTGGTTTGAGAGTAACTTGGTTTAAGAGCGCTTTGCAAGACAAGCAAAATTTTCAAATAAATTTTGACTTGATATACAAGCGATGTCTTGATATACAAGTAGCCTCAAGTTACAGCTGAGTATAAAAGAGAAGAGAGGCGCCTCTAAGTGTAGCAATATGGTTCCATTTAATGAAGGTACAACATTTAGCAACTCACATGGTTGATGATTAAAAGGGGCACATCTAAGGATGCAGGCATCCGGGGTAAAGCTGTCCACATAGACCAACCCCCGCACTGTCATCTACGTCATCCTTTCCATGCTGCCCCTCGCTTTCAGATCGCTTTACTGCAGGATGGTCTTCCCGGTCAGGATTACAGACCGGCAGCCAGCGGTGCAGAAGATGGTCTATGTGGACAGCTTTACCCCGGAAGCCTGCATACTTAGATGTGCCTCTTTTATAAATCAACCATGTGAGTTGCTAAATATTATACCTTCATTAAATGGAACCATATTGCTACACTTAGAGGCGCCTTTCTTCTCTTTGATACCCTGTAGCTCCTGCTGGATTTTGCTTCCAATCCCCTTGTGGAAGCGGCTATTTGTGGATGGACATTTTATGGTTACACAACCTATCGCAATGCTATAATCTTTTTATATGGACTATAAATTGAAGGATTTATGAATAAATGGTTGTGGAACGAATCATCTGAGTTTCCATTATTTCCTATGGGGAAATTCGCTTTGATATAAGAGTGCTTTGGATTACAAGCATGTTTCCGGAACGAATTATGCTCGCAATCCAAGGTTTTACTGTAAAAGGTTTTGGCTGCAGCCGGGCTTAAGCTGTGCATTGGGCTTTGCTTGTTGGCCAACATCATTCCACCAAAGTTTGTTGTTTAAAGAAGAACTATAGGCAAAACTTTTTCATTTTTGGATAGATTAAGGGAGGCTTTTAACCCCTTTCAAGTTTTTTTGTCTTTTTTTTTTTGCCATCTTTCTCCCATTGAGGAGATTTTCCTTAATTTCCTGTACCATAGCCAAAGCAGGAAGTGCAGAAGTCCCCTGAACGTTAAGGGAATCTCCTGGGGACCCCCAGGTCACCAGAACTAGTGTCCCCCCATTGAAAGATTCCCCTTTTTATTACTTTTTTGGAGACAACCCAAAATTTGGGATTTTATTTTACTTTCACTTTCAATTATAATGGTAAACGGGACAAATAGGGTGCATTACCCTGCAATGACAGGTATTCTAATCCCTCTCCACGCTATCCAAAACTAAAAAAAAGTTTAGCTCTTAGTTATACTTTAATTGCAAGGGAAAAATGAATAAAAAAAAAGGGGGGGGTGACTATTACATGATTGACTTAAACTGCCTATTCACTAGTTGATTTTTGAACAAAAATTCATGGAAGAATTCAAAAAAACCCCAGCACATTTGATGGCTTAATGAATGTCATTCAAAAGTACGTCAATATATATATATATATATATTTTTTTTTTGGAACAAATAGATGATACTGATCAAAATCCACATTCACTGTTAGAAATTTGTTCGTTCAAGGAAAAATTTCCACCCTGCTCCTTCAAATTGAATGTGGATTTGACTTCCACGAATGATTTAGAAAACTAAATGAAGGTTCTTAAAATGAAACATTTTGAACTAAATTCTACTAGTGTATAGCCAGCGTTATTCAGTTAGCTTGACACCGTTGGTCTTGGCTGCGGTTGCAAATCAGGGTGTGGCGGAGAGGAAAAACTGGTTGCAGGCAACGGTGACCGTAGCTAATGACTAAATGAAATGAGCTAGTCCAGGGATCCCCAAACTACGGCCCTCCAGCTGTTGCAGCACTACACATCCCTTGAGGCATTGTAAAACTCTGACATTCACATACATGACTAGGCATGATGGCAATTGTAGTTCTTGAACAACTGGAGGGCCATAGTTTGAAGACCCCTGAGTTAGACATTGTGTGATTGTCTACTAACCATCTTTGGACAGAAATTTTCTGCTTCCAAACCTATCACTAGAGCAGGGGTGTCAATCTCAATTTAATCGCGGGCCACATCTACAATATGACTTCCCTCAAAAGGGCCAGTTGTATCTGTGAGACTAGATGTCCAGAGCATCCCCTAACCTTGCATAATACGTGACGAGCCTCCCCAATATCAGAAGTTGAGTCCCCCACTATCCCTTACATCACAGTGCACCCCTTTACCTTGAGCTGCTGCTGAGAAAAAACTGGAGGCATTGCTGGAAAGCAGAAAGTATAGGGTCTGGGGGAGAACAAGAGAGGGCTAGGGCTCTTCTGCAGCTGCAGGAAAGGTGCGAGGGCCACATGAAATGGCCTGGAGGGCCAGATTCGGCCCACGGGCCTTGTGTTTGACACATGTGCTCTAGAGGGAAGAGCTAACATGGCCCATTTACCTTGTGTGATGAGGATTGCTCAAATGGTTTAGGGGTTTGCACCTGATTTATGATATTTTTCAGTGAATTATGTCCTTAAAGCGGAGTTCCACCCTAAAATACTTACCTCCATCTTCTCACTCCGGGTCACCTGAAAAACAAATGGATAATCGCAATTTTTTTTTTTACTTACCTTGTTTAGAAGAAAATATACTCACCTTACTTCCTCCCCTCGGCGGCCACGGCGAATCGTCACTTCCTGGCATGCAATGATTCCTGGGAGCTGAACGTCATCGCTCCCAGGAATCAATGAGCCTGCACCTGCCCCGACGTCAGTTTCGGTGCAGGCGCCGTCATACCATGCAAAACAGCTTCTGGGCATGCCCAGAAGCTGTGCAGGGATTACGCTGCGGCACCGGAAGTGACGGCGGGGCCGGTGCAGTGCATCGTGGGACCGAAGAAGACGGAAGAGGACACAGAAGAGGATCGCGCTGGCTTCAAGCTGCCCACACCTGAGATGGCAGCGCTGGAGAATACATTTTCAAGGTAAGTATTTCTCCTAAAAGGTAAGTGCAACCCGGGACAGATCAGAGGCTAGCCATTGTGGAATGTACTAGCCCTGACTGTCCCGGGGGTATTTTTATTAAAAAAAAAAAGTTAACTGGGTGGAACTCCGCTTTAATGCAGCTAGTTTAGATGCAAATCGTGCTTTGTGGCTTAGAAATCATATGGAATCATTTGTTAAAAAATATCTTAGCACAGCCTATTTGTGGAATGGAGAAGGTTCCCGAGCACCGCTTAGTCCGTTTTCTCCAAATTAAGCCTTGCTCTGGCTTCTTGACTCTCAGCGTGAGGAAGAGCTGCTGTTACTCATTCTTTCCAGGATCCACCAAGAGATTTCCTAGTCTACGTCAGCTTCAGAACATCTACTCTTATAATGACCATGTGGCTCCGCTTAGCTGCAGCGAGCAGTGAAACCTTTCGGGACGCAGCACTGGAAGCCTTCAGCAATGTGGAGGCTCTGGGGGCTTGGTCCCTGGATGATGGGAAAGGACAGAGTCATAATGAGTACATAAAAGCTCTATGCATGTGTGTATGGATACGTGAGCAAACACATATTATTTTATAATATACTCTTGGCTTACATACTTTATATAGTAGTTTCCAGAAGCTTATTATAGACAGACGCTCACATAGCTTATATGCTTTTTTTTTTTTTTTTTTTTCTCCCTTGCTTATTCCTGCGAGTTGCATGCTAAGCAACATTATCTGTACATTTTAGTACATTTTCTGATTCATGGACATCAGCACTACCAGTTTTAGAGCCATTAAGGGGGCTGGGGGATGGGAAAGGCCTCCTTTTTAATTAACCTCCCTCCCCTCTTAAAAGCATTTCCTTAAAGGCACGCTGTTAATATTTTTTTTTTTTTTTGTGTGATGCGGTTTCAATCCATAGCAATGTCCCAGGCCACTGCATGGCAAAAAGGGTTAATTCGAAAGTCTGGTTGTGTATATGGTTGGGTCCTGATTAGTTGACGGGTGCTTCTCGTGGAATTTTGGGTGCTTGTGACTCAATGCACTTTACTGATCCTTTGCTTGACGGACGGAGGCTGTCCTCTCTGTTAGGGCTTCTCTGCTATACTGCATTGGCAGATCCCATCTGACATTACCGTCTGCCACACATTTCAGTCCAATTGCACAATTTCTGTATTATCTCCTTTAGATTTGCCAATTACTGCGTAATAAGAAGGCCTACTTAAATCATGCTTTTCATTTAGGCTACTGATCAATCAGAGGTTCCCTAAGAAGCCATAGGGCATGCTTTTTTCTCCTCTTCCCCCACCCCTTTCAGGGTAGCATATGACCGTTTTCAGACATGATTATTGGTTGCTCAAACACATATTGATGGCAGGGGGCTTGACTGTTTTCAAGAAATTATAAGAAACAAACTTTATTTCAGTTTATCATTCTATAATAAAACCATAGTTCTTAAATCCCCCCCCCCCCCCATACTTGAAAGTTGAGGTTCCCACATTTCTCCAATAACTGGGGTTGGAGGGCAATATAATGACAAATTAAAGGTGCTTTCACACTGGAAATCATGCTGCTGTGTTGTCGTTAAAGGTTAACTTCTTCCTCTTTGTCTTTTTTTTTTTTTTTTTTTTTTTTTTACCTTTTTTATTGTATTTTCCTTTACTATAAAACTTGCATGGTCCATGAATCCAGTGGCTCTTTACAACACCCCAATTGTTCTTGTAACCCTCCATTTTTATAAGGGCCATTATGTTCCTGCTGTGGCTGGCTGTTAAAGTCCCATGGTAATACATTTGAATAGCTCCTTAGGAACAGTTCCCCTCTAGGCCTGTAGAAGGAGCCATAGCACCGAGCGAGTTGTCTGTCCGACTGTCTCTTCTATCCGGTGACGTAATTTCCCCCTGCATTCCACGTTTGTTTCCTGGTGGCCACAGGATGATGAGAGGAGCTGCATCTGAACACCAAAGCCCCGTGAATGGTGTGATACTCCAGGGACAGATCAGAATGGCCTTGTCCCCTCTCCCCACTTTTGGCACTTTTCCACTGCAAGTACCGGCTCGGCTCTACTCGGCCCTGCTTGGCCCGGTTTGGTTTTCCACTGCATTGTTCTTTCAGCTTGCTCCCTGATGACGTCCAAACAGTAAAGTCAGCATCCCCATATTGTAGCTCTTAAAATCCTTATTACGATTCAAAAGGAGTTACATAGACCCACACACACAGTATTGACATGTTTGAGCCCGCTGAAACGCGTCAACACTTTCTTTGAGTGGGTCTATGTAACTCCTGCTGGATCGTAATAAAGAAAGGCTAAGGAGCTATAACATGGTGATGCCAACTTTGTTTGGATGTCAGTGTTGTATGGCTGCAGTCTGGGCTTTTTTTTTTTTTTTTTTATGGGTTACAGCATAACATTTGATTTTCTGCCCCTGATGTGCATGTGCTGCAGACAGTCATCTGGGGGCTAGCTGCAAAAACCAGGAAGAGGCAGCTGGCCCTCTGAGGGCGTATACACTGTACATTGCCCTGAAGCCCTTTGGAATATGTTACTTGGTATCTAGGAGGCTGCGGGCAGCTGGCTAACTCCATTCTTGCCTAAATGAGAAAGCTAGAAGTGCAAGATCGGGTCCCACAAAAATTCTCTTAAGAGAAAAAAATGTGTGTACATATAGACATAATATTGTAACCGGATAGGAGGATTAGGCTCTATTCACACTTGTAGGACTCCAAAGTTGCGCCTACTTTGTAGCGCAACTTTGACACAACTTTGGATGGGTGCAACTTGGATATAACTTTGGCTTTGACCAGTGATAATGGACAACTGTTATTGTATAACATTCAGGTACGACTTTCATGCAAATTTTGAGGGTTAACATTGAAGTCTATGGCCCTCAAGTTGCATGAAAGTTGGACCAAAGTAGTGCATGAACTACTTTGAAGTTGCTGCAGCGTTAAGTCGTACATATATGATTGGATATCATTATGAAACATGGGGAACGACTTGTCATGTGACTTTGATGTCCATAGTTTCATGACAAGTTGCACAAGTGTGAATAGAGCCTAAAGGTCTACTTTAAGTCACTGGCCTGACCAACAACAAAGTGTAGCTCCTGATGACGTCAGCATTGACGAAACCGGTAGGGCTGGACTTCTTGTCGCTCCGTCACTTCCGCTAGCTGGTCACAGTCGGTTGGAACGCATCCATACCCGGACATCCGGCGCAGACGCTATACCACCAACGCTCGATCGAAAACCTAAATGGAAGTGGATATTTACTTTTTTGGAATAAAACGCTTAAACATACTACACTATGGAATGTCTACTTTCTGTGTTTGGGGCCATTTGATGAACATCCCGAGGCTCTGAGGGTACGCATCTCCTAACATCCGATAGGACATCACGGACCCAGATGGACAAGGACCATCCTTTTGCTGTGCAGGCTTGATACCCCTTTTTTGAGAGATCATTGCTCTGAGCACAGCAAAGGCCAAGTATTAATATTCTAATAAATACACCCCGCCATTACATTATACATGGCCAACAAGATGATGCTCTATTTCTGCTCCCTCTCTCTGCTAGACGCATTGCTGACTAGCAACACATCAAGGGCAGAGAACTTTTTCTATGGAGATCCTGTTGCTGGTGGCAGTTTTTCACATTTGGGATCACGAGGACAGCAGAGAAGACATTGGCATACTCCAGTGGCATTGCTTCATGTATGGGTGAACCAGCAATGTTTTGCCTCACTGTTACTCCCTCCCTGGCGAAAGATTCTGCCACATGACTGGTGAGGGAGTGATCTTCTCATTAAAAATACTGGTGCTAGTGACAGGATCGATAGTATGACGTGGCCACTTGGCTGTAAAACTGTACTCTAGTTGTCCATGAATGGAAAATGCCAAAGGCTTATCTGCCGAACTTTAGCGATAGCAAGGCAGAAAAAAGTCCATTAATGACGTTGAATAACCAATGCAATTTGTTGGATAAGAAAAGTGTGTATCTTGGAGCCATAGAGAACATCTCTATGGATTAGCAGCTTGTTAATGGCCAGGTGAAGAACAGGCCTAGAGCTTCCTTCTCTCCGCAGAACCCAGAGTGTGACAAGATGGAGTTGGATACGTGGCCCTGGTGCTCGTCCTTAACCTCCCTCTCGTCATCCAACCACTTCGTCAGTTCCCCGCTGCACAGAGACGAAAGTCATCTAGCATGTTCTGATCATCTTGTCACAAGACAAAGGGCTCACAAAGTAGGCGCAAGTGAAGAATGGGTCGTCAGGTGCCGAAACAAGGCCTGGGGAGCTTCTGCAACATTACCGTATGATGCACATAAAGCGTGTCTTTGTTAGCAAGATTTATAGGCCTCGTAGGAGCGCCGTAATCAGAGCTAGGCGAGGCCTGGACCGCCATCCGGCATCGCCGTCTTCATGGACCTCTCAAGTGAGATGACTCAGAAATGCCTTTTTTATCATTTTATTTCCCCACAGAATGCTTTGTTTTCCAAGCAAATGTTCGTCTTGTTTGCAAAGACAATTAAATGGCGATAAATATTTAACACGCATAAAAAAAAAAAAAACAGTTTGCCGTCTCATTTGTCTAATAAGTCATTTTGCAAGTGTTGGATAGAGAGCGAGACACTGAACAGACTCATCTGTTTACTCTCATTTGTATGTATTTATACAAAGCCTTACAAAAAAAGTCTGCCTTTAGAAACCAGAGTTTAGCTGAAAACCCGCTAGATGTAGTAAAAAAAAAAAAAACTAGAACTAGTTAAAGTGGATTTGGCATCAGATTTATTTTAAGAACGTGCATGGTAAGCAGTATGTCCATTACTCATCCAGGGATTTATTAGCTTCTTCAGAGCTCACGGTATCCCCCTGAGAATGCATTCATCTGCTTTTCTCTGCAGAAGGCCAGCACCATCTCTGTTCAGGCATCATCCAGGGTCAGCACCCTACTTAGTGGACTGAGATGCCTGCTGCTTAGAGATACCGTTTTTGAGCTAACATGTTGCAATGGGGCATGGCTATTCCCAAACCTGGCCACACCTAGTCCTGCCCACTGCTTTCTGGATTGACAGCACTGTCACCATCACTGAAACCTTCCCACTGTGAGCTGCAGTGTCTGGGAGGGGGAGTGTGAGATGCAAACGGAGGATGTGGCTCAGTCAGGGGAGGTAAAAGCAGTACAATGGGGTGACAAATAGATTAATACACACAGAATTATATATATATATATATATATATCTATCGAATTCTATGTGTATTCATCTGTCACCCATGTAACAATAGGATATTTTGTCACACTTTTTTTTTTTTTTTCAAATGGTTTATATATAAACACATACATACATACATATAATGTACACATGTTTGATTGCATTCGTGAAAAAAAAAAAAAAAAAAAAAAATATATATATATATATATATATATATATATATATATATATATATATATATATATATATATATATATATATATATATATTTATTTCAGGTACTTGTATAGCGCTGTCAATTTACGCAGCGCTTTACATATACATTGTACATTCACATCAGTCCCTGCTCTCAAGGAGCTTACAATCGAAGGTCCCTAACGCACATACATACACAGTAGGGCCAATTTTTTTTTTTTTTTTTAATACAAGATCCAATTAACCTTGGAGTTATCCAATAAATCTTTGGAGTGTTGGAGGAAACCGGAGTCCCCAGAGGAAACCCACGCAGGCACAGTGAGAACATGCAAACTCCAGGCAGGTAGTGTCGTGGTTGGGATTCGAACCAGTGACCCTCTTGCTTGCTGCTAGGTGAAAGTGCTAACCACTACACCACTGTGCCGTGTATGTATATATATATATATATATATATATATATATATATATATATATATATATATATATATATATATATATATATATATATATATATATATATATATATATATATATATATATATATATATATATATATATATATATATATATATATATATGTGTGTGTGTGTGTATGTATGTGTGTGTATGTATATATATATAGTGTGTGTGTGTGTGTGTGTATGTATGTATGTGTGTGTATATATATGTGTATGTATATATATATGTGTATGTATGTATATATGTGTATGTATGTATATATATATATATATATAATATATACACATACACAAAAATGCCAAAAACATACTCGGACATGGAGAGCAAAAATCGCATGTATTGAGTCCACCACATGGGGAAATGAACATGTCCTTGTAGTTGGACCGCTGACGTGTTTCGGGAGTCACGCTCCCTTCCTCAGAGCTGGTTTTTCGGCAGCTCTGAAGAAGGGAGTGTGACTCCCGAAACGCAGTATAACCCAATGGTTAAGAAGATCAGGAGCTGTGTCCGCCAATGAACATCAGAGAAATGGATGTTACGGTAAGTCAAAAATCCAATTTTTCATGAATGTGATGATACATCCACCCACATGCAATGTACACATGTATCTGAATATATAAAAGATGTACATGAAGATGATGATCTAGATCCATATAGTGTGTGTGTATATATGTATATATATATATATATATATATATATATATATATATATATATTAATATTGAATGGTTATTTATATATAGATATAGAGATAGATAGATATAGAGAAAGATGGAGATATATTTAGATATATATATATTTATATATACACATACACACATAAATTATGTATATTACATATGTATGGTGTGTATGATATTCATACGAATCTATATTCCTGTCTGTGCGCCTATATATACAGATATATTAAAGGAGTTGTGGAAATTAGTTGATTGTGCCCTAGAATTTGGTACTTTCTCCTTTGTAGACATTGCATAGACAGTGAGACTCTGCACAGATTTCTGATTGTAGCGATTTGTGTGCCTCTGTATCAGAATAGGGAGGGGTGCGTATTGTTCCCTCTGTGATGGACGCAGTTGCTGCTGGTGAATGATGGCGGCCCCAGTACGTATATAGACACTGCGTTCCTCTATGACTGGAGTTAATGAAGTGAATTACAGCTGGAACAGAAGATACAGTGTCAGTGGTAATGGCCTCAGCGACCTTGGTCGAGTCAATCGCTTCCTTTTGCAATTTTATACTGGTGCACATCTGTTTGTGTTGATGTTATGAATGTGGCCGTCTGCCTCGCACTCGATAGGCGTAAAATGCTTTCTGGGGCATTCAAGGTTAAAACCTCGGCTCTGCGACATGTTTATAGACTTCCATAGAGGGATGTGTAAAATAAATTTCTTTATAATGTACATAAGCAATACAATCGGAGGCTAGACATATGTTTGGTTGTTATATGCGACAGAAAAATAAACATTTAACATATGCCAGAGATCAAGAATCACCGCATAGACGAGAAAAAAAATATCTA
The DNA here is from genome assembly GCF_965119305.1 of Pelophylax lessonae. Taxonomy (NCBI): domain Eukaryota; kingdom Metazoa; phylum Chordata; class Amphibia; order Anura; family Ranidae; genus Pelophylax; species Pelophylax lessonae. The sequence goes on along the minus strand of NC_138772.1, from coordinate 508,045,516 downwards.
ATTCCGCTTGTATTATATTAAAGAATCTATTCTAGTAGAAATTAAATATAGAGAGATACACAAAGATTCTCAACTCTGAAAAAAAAAAAATAGTTTCTTGATGTTTTATAATGACAGTATGTGAACTCAGAATGAACAAGGTGCATGTACCATAATCTGTTGCAGGTTGCATTTTCTCTCTGTATGCTTTATATCTTTTCTTGACTTGTAGTATTAGCTAAAATCGCCATTTCCTTTATTATAATTGTTTTGCTAATTGTCAGCCATTATTGGCACCTTTAACGCAAGAAAAGCTCCAGAAAAATGTATCCCTTTAACCACTGGCCGGCCGACTCACGCAGATTTACTGCAGCAGGGCGGCTCGGCTGCTTATAATCGCATAGATCTACCTGATTATGTGCACATTGCAGCATGCACGCAACGCCGGGGCTACGTTCCTGCTGTGATTAGACACAGAGGGAGCCAGACCATGGGAGGAGTAGGCTCGATCGCCACCGGCCTCCCACAATCTTAAGAGAAACTGACAGGAGAGCCACCTGCCTATGTAAACAAAGCAGGCGGCTCTTCTGTCACAAAGGCACAGTGGGCCTGAAACACTGATCTCTTTGTACCTTTCACAGTCGCCTCCCCCCCCCCCCCCCCCCCCCCAAAGTTAGTAAGCACACTTAGGCTCACACTTAACCCCTTGATCACCCCAGTATTAACCCCTTCCTTGCCAGTGTCATCTATACAGTACCAGTGCATATTATTTAGCACTGATCACTGTACTGGTGTCACTTAGTGTCAGATTTGTCCGCCGCAATGTCGCAGTCCCGCTAAGAATTGCTGATCGCCACCATTACTAATAAAAAACAAAAGTCCAAAAATCTATACCGTAGTTTGTAACTTTTGCACAAACCAATTAATGTACGCTTTTTGGGATTTTTTCTTTACCAAAAATAGCAGAATACAAATTGGCCTAAACTGATAAAAAAAAATAGATTTTTTTTTAAATTTTTTTTATTGGGAATGTTTTATTGTGTTTTTTTTGTTTTTTTTTTTTTTATAGCGCAAAATCTAAAAATCACACAGGTGATGAAATACCACCAAAAGAAAGCTCTATTTGTGGGGGAAAAAAAAGAGGACATCAATTTTCTTTGGGTACAGCGTCGCACGACCGAGCAATTGTCAGCTAAATAACGCAGTGCCGTATCGCAAAAAATGGCCTGGTCATTAAAGCGGAGTTCCAGCTTTTTCACTCACCTGTCCCACGGTCCAGCGTTGCTCCTGCCCGAAGCCTCGATCCTCTTCCCTCTGGTCTTGGCGTCGCCGGCATCACTGGTGTGGGCAACGGCTGTGACAGTTTGTGGCTTCACAGCCGGGTACGCACTGCGCTGCGCGTCTTGATTGGCCGGCAATCTTCTGGGACCTCTGACATGTCCCAGAAGATTGCACGGAGGGAGGGGGAGAGGAGAACTTCCGTTCAGGGTGCCGCGGCGCTTCGAACGGAAGTGGGAGCGGGTACCTGTCAAAACTAGGTACCCGCTCTCCCCCAAAAAACAATGACATGCCAAATGTTGCATGTCAGGGGGTTATTAGTACCTAAAACGGAAGTTCCACTTTTGGGTGGAACTCTGCTTTAAGGGGGGTAAATCTTTCCGGTCCTGAAGTGGTTAATTATTTACAGCATTGTTGTCACCCTCCTCCTGTGTCCCCTCTCTATAGGTCAGCAGGGGCGACGCAGTAATTCATGAACTGTAGAGCGTCTAGAAGGGTTCTTCTTCTTCCCAATGATGTGTAAATGGAAAGGGAAACCTGAGCGCTCATGTGATCACTTTAAAAGCAGCAAAAAGAGGGATCTATCCGTTGTCCATGCACTTTAGTAAGGTGTTTTTATCTTTATTGCCTACACATAACTTGTCAGCAAACGCACAGAAGTGAAATCTTAGCTCAGAGTAAAGAAGCGCTTTAATTGGATGAATGAAACATTTTGATAAATTTGGCTTTCAGCGTACGTTTTCATTTTTATTCTTGTTCTAGTCTCTGCACTATTGGTAAAAGACCTGTTTGCTTTATTAAGCTAGAGAAAATAAATTCAGCATCAAACGGACTGCCAGATTCTTCTCTGGCACAACGTCTAGCCTGGCACCAACCCTTACCAGATGGCCCAAGCGGCATCTCTGCTACACCAAGCAGAATTTTGGGTGCATTTTCTGAGCTCATGTCTGTTTGTTTTTTGTTTTTTTTCTTTGAACTGGATTTACAGAAAAGGAAATGGAAAATATTTCATAAAAGATTCCAGTCCATTTTGTGAATCAGTAACAGATTGAGGGAGGAAGGGCATATCCCTGGATTGTAAAATAAACGTGTAGCGCTAATAATAATGTGTGTCAAAAAAATATTGAATTAATAATCAAATATATATGCGTATGAATCCAAAATGATAATAAAAGTGTGAAGAGTCCATATAGAAATCCAAAAATGAAGAAAAGGATCAAATCCAATGGGGAAAAAAAACTTGTGCTTTAAGGGAGAACCACAAGTCCCAGCATGCAGATGGAGATAGCCCTCTTCTCACGGCAAAACGGGAAGAAGCCACCAGTAGAACATAAACAAATGGCTGTTTAATAATGGCCTCCAAATCAATGGAGAAGCCTAATTACGCTCCAGGGGGATTAAAACCCACCAGGTACAGATCATCAAAAACGTCCATTCAAGTACACTCCCAGGTAGGCACGTATGAACCACATAAAAGTAAAAGGAATACAAAGGCCCATAACATAATACCCTTTAAAATAAAGTCAATTTATTGTAAAATAGTGCACTCACATGATGTAGAAATTATTCAAGCATGTCGATATCTCCAAACAAGAGTAAAATTCAAAGGCCGCAGCGTTCAGTAATAAAAAGCCGGCTTGGGGGCTTGGTGAGGTCACGTCTGGTCCCAACCTACGGGTTTCGTCACACGGTTGACATCGTCAGCCACTGACGACATAAACCGTGTGATGAAACACAATGGGTGTGTGTAGTCTTTAACCGCTTGCCGACCGCCGCAAGTAGATTTACTGCGCCGGTCAGCCCCTGCCAGGCAGAGTGACGTTAATTAACATCACTAGCCTGGGAGGGTCTGGGGAGCGAGCGCGCGCCGCCGGAGGCGCGCTCCCGCGCGGTCACGGACCCCCCCCCGCGCGTGTGACCGGCGGACCCGATGTCCGCCGCTCACTCGGCGATCGTCGGGGGAGAGGGAGAAAGTCAGGCAGCTAGTGTAAACAAGCTGCCTGTCATTCTCCTCGGTGTTAAAACACTGATCAGACAGATCTACTATGTAGATCTGTTGATCAGTGTCCTTTCACCTCAAGCCACAGCCAATCACAGTAGAAAGCACGCCCCTAGGGACACACACAGCCCCTCCCTCCCAAATAAAGTTAACCCCTTCACTACCAGTGTATTTTTACAGTAACAGTGCATATATATATAGCACTGATTACTGTAGAAATGTCACTGGTAACCCCAAAAGTGTCAAAAATTTCAGTCAAGGGTCCGATCTGTCCGCCGCAATGTCGCAGTACCGCAAAAAAAATCGCAGATCGCCGCCATTACGCGTTAAAAAAAAAACAACAAAAATGACAAAAATCTTTCCCTTTGTTAGTAAACACGATAACTTTTGCGCAAACCAATAAAAATACGCTTTTTGCGATTTTTTTTTTTTTTTTTTTTTTTTTTTTTTTTTTTACCAAACATAGGTAGGATAAAACAAATTGGCCGAAAATGTTAAAAAATTTTGATTTTTACCTTTTTTTTTGGGTAATTTCATATAAAAAAGTGTGATAAATATTGTTATTTTTGCAAAATTTACGCTCTTTTTTTGTTTATAGCGCAAAAAGTAAAAATCGCACAGGTGATCAAATACCACCAAAGAAAGCTCTGTTTGTGGGAAAAAAGGACATCAAATTAGTTTAGGTACAGCGTTGCACGACCACGCAATTGTCTGTTAAAGTCACGCAGTGCCGAATCGCAAAATACCCCCTGGTCGTTTAGCAGGAAAATCCTCCGGGGCTTAAGTGGTTAATATCAATAAAGTTTGTTTTCAAAAAATTTATGGAGGCCCACCAGTGAAAGATGTTTTTTGATTGGTTGCTTAATGCCCTTGATTTGTTGTTTTCCTTTGGCCCGGTTCACACAAAACGCCCAACAAGCAAAATCCTATTAATTTCAGTGGCCCCTGTTCACATATGAGCGTTTTGTCACCTGAGGCAAAACGCCTGAAGCTCAAAAAAAGTACATGAGCTTCTTTTTTTGGCAGATAAGCGTTTTTGCTAGATGTCAACGCCTGCCTCCAAATGCCTGCAAAACAACGCCTGAAAAACTCCACAAAAAATGCCTAAGGCTCCGTTCACATGTAGGCGTTTTTGGGGCGTTTTTCTGCTCTAGGATCAGCTCTCAAAACGCCCAACAAGACAAATCCTATTCATTTCAATGGCCCCTGTTCACATCTGAGCGTTTTGACGCTGTTTACAAAACGCCCAACGCTCAAAAAAGTACATGAGCTTCTTTTTGGGCAGATTACAGGCGTTTTCCATTGATCTCTATTCAATCTAAAAACGCCTGCACAAAAATCGCGGTAAAAATCGCGGTAAAATCGCGGTAAAAAACGCCGCAAAAATCGCGGTAAAATCGCGGTAAAAAACGCGCGAAAAACGCTACGCTCAGGTGTGAATGTAGCCTAAGAAAAGCCCAAAGAAAGGCCTGAAAACGATATGCTCAGGTAAGGCTCCATTCACACCTGAGTGTATCCTTTTCAGGTGTTTGTTTGGGCTTCTTTCAGGCGTTTCTTTGGGCTATTTTCAAGTGTTTCTTTGGTTTTTTTTTTTTTTGGCGTTTCTTTGGGCTTCCTTCAGGTGTTTCTTTGGGCTTTTTTCAGGCGTTTCTTTGGGCTTTTTTCAAACGTTTCTTTGGGCTTTTTTCAGGCGTTTCTTTGGGCTTTTTTCAGGCGTTTCTTTGGGCTTTTTTCAGGCGTTTCTTTGTTTTTTTTTCAGGTGTTTCTTTGCTTTTTTAAGGCGTTTCTTTGTGCTTTTTTCCAGGTGCTTCTTTGGGCTTATTTCAGGCGTTTCTTTGGGCTTCTTTCAGGCGTTTCTTTGGGCTTTTTTTCAGGCGTTTCTTTGGGCTTTTTTTCAGGCGTTTCTTTGGGCTTTTTTTCAGGCGTTTCTTTGGGCTTTTTTCAGGCGTTTCTTTGGGCTTTTTTCAGGCGTTTCTTTGGGCTTTTTTCAGGCGTTTCTTTGGGCTTTTTTCAGGCGTTTCTTTGGGCTTTTTTCAGGCGTTTCTTTGGGCTTTTTTCAGGCGTTTCTTTGGGCTTTTTTAAGGCGTTTTTTTTGGGCTTTTTTAAGGCGTTTCTTTGGGCTTTTTTTCAGGCGTTTCTTTGGGCTTTTTTTCAGGCGTTTCTTTGGGCTTTTTTTCAGGCGTTTCTTTGGGCTTTTTTTCAGGCGTTTCTTTGGGCTTTTTTCAGGCGTTTCTTTGGGCTTTTTTCAGGCGTTTCTTTGGGCTTCTTTCAGGCATTTTTTTGGTCTCTTTTCAGGCGTTGGAAGGCAGGCATTGACAACAAAAACACTTGTTGGGCGTTTTGAAATTTCAGAGATGAGCGTTTTACGAGCTGAAAAACGCTCAGGTGTAAACAGGGTCTAAGGGAAGTACAGACTGATCCTTTCTTGTTATTAATTTCCTTGTTTTCCAATTTTTGAAAAAAAAGTAGTTTGAACCGCACTGGCCTAATGTGAAATAATTAGTTAAGCCATTTACTGGACGTGTCCCTTTTAATGCATAATAATGGAAAGAGTGTTGAGCGGTTAGATGTAATCTGTTCAGCCTTTTCCGCAATCTGCCCTCTAATTGTATGTCAGCAACTGTGAATGTGTGAGTAGTCGGAGAGATTACCTTCCCTGAGGCTTTGTTCTTCAACACCCTTTGTTTGACTTTCTTTCTGTCAGTCAGCGTGTTTGGAAATGTTTTTTGCTTTGGTCACATTTGGGGGGGCTCAGGACTGACCTTGTGGCTGTTTTAATTACACTTTTTGTCCTCCCTTGGGCACACATTTTGTTCATTACTTCAAAGAGCATAACTCAGCGCTTATGGCTTATTGGCCATCATTCCGTTTTTATCCTTTTCTTTACAACTAAAGGCAACATTTTCCTGAACCGCGTTCTGCCCTCATACTTTATAAGCCGTTACAACAAACGTTTTTTTTTTTTTTTTTCGGGATAAAGGTTTTACATAAAAGCTGATCGATGTGAGCACCTCTGCTAGTGTTCAATGGTTTGTCTCATAACTGATACTTTCTTCTGGAGAGATTTTTCTTTTGAAAACCAACAGACTTGCTGGCTGGATCATCAGATGAAAATAAAGGAAGGAAATCCTAAAACAGAAAATAAAAGCAGCCATCAAATCTAAGAAATGGTTTGCTTTTGGGTTTCATACCACTTAAGGCCTCTTTCATGCTTGTGCGACTTGTCCTGCCACTTGTCAAGACAAGTCGTACCCCATGATTTCCAATGAGTACTATTCATATCTGTGCAACTTCAAAGTAGACCCTGCACCACTTTGGTCTGACTTTGATGCGACTTGAGGTCCATAGACCTCAAGGTTACACAGGCATTGCTTCAAGTCATGTGACTTTCAGGTCGTGTGAAAGGGGCCTTAAAGTTCAGCAATGGCAGCCTGCATACTTCCCTACTGCAGCTTTTCTTTAAAGTGTTATTAAAGCGGAGTTCTAGCCTAAACACACACTCACACACACACCTGTCTAACGATCCAGCCATGCGCCGTCTTCTCCCTCTCTGCTCTGCGGCGCCGGCATCACTGATGCGGGCACCCGGCTGTGACAGTTTGCGGCTTCACAGCCGGGTACGCACTGCGCATGCTCGAGTTGCGCTATGCGTCGTGATTGGCCGGCAATCTTCTGGGACCTCTGACATGTCCTAGAAGATTGCAGGGAGGGAGGGAGAGAGGAGAACTTCTGCTCAGGGCGCCGCGGCGCCCCGAGCGGAAGTGGGAGCAGGTATCTGTCAAAACTAGGTACCCGCTCCCCCCCCCCCCCCAACCCCCAAAAAAAAAAAAATTAAATGTCAAATGTGGCATGTCAGGGGGTTAGGACTATTTAAAGCAGAAGTTCCACTTTTGGGTGGAACTCCGCTTTAAACCCGCAACCGTAAAATAAGTCTGTATATGCAGTAAAGCATACTTGCTATAGTCACTGTGGATCCTAAGGGGTTAATCCTCCACATTGTGTAAAAAGGCTGTTGGATTGGTGACTGTGGAAGAAGGGGAGGATCCAATCCATCTCCTGATGGTACAGAACCATGGGGGCACTCTGCACATCCTTAGTTTGGTGTATATTGCTAGTGTTTTTTTTTTTTTTTTTTTCTTGGGAGAGTGCATGTGATCAGCACAGGGCCAATCAGCACTGTCCAGACAGAGGGTCAGGGGTCATAGGACATTCAGAGGAGAATGTAAAATCGTACAAGCTCTAACCAGTTCTCGGCCAGACACTAGTAGAAGTCACAAGACTGCTATATACTGCAGATGAGAAAAGGTATTTAGCAGTTTACATCTACTACAATAATTGCATTTCTATCTTCTGTGTACTGTGGGAGACCAGATATAGTGAATGCAGGCTCCTGGGGAGAGCAGATATAGTGAATGCAGGCTCCTGGGGAGAGCAGATATAGTGAATGCAGGCTCTTGGGGAGAGCAGATATAGTGAATGCAGGCTCCTGGGGAGAGCAGATATAGTGAATGCAGGCTCCTGGGGAGACCAGATATAGTGATTGCAGGATCCTGGGGAGACCAGATATAGTGAATGCAGGCTCCTGGGGAGAGCAGATATAGTGAATGCAGGATCCTGGGGAGACCAGATATAGTGAATGCAGGATCCTGGGCAGACCAGATATAGTGAATGCAGGCTCCTGGGGAGATCAGATATAGCGAATGCAGGCTCTGGGGGAGACCAGATATAGTGAATGCAGGCTCCTGGGGGAGACCAAATATAGTGAATGCAGGATCCTGGGGAGACCAGATATAGTGAATGCAGGCTCCTGGGGAGATCAGATATAGCGAATGCAGGCTCCTGGGGGAGACCAGATATAGTGAATGCAGTATCCTGGGGGAGACCAGATATAGTGAATGCAGGCTCCTGGGGAGAGCAGATATAGTGAATGCAGGATCCTGGGGAGACCAGATATAGTGAATGCAGGATCCTGGGGAGACCAGATATAGTGAATGCAGGATCCTGGGGAGACCAGATATAGTGAATGCAGGCTCCTGGGGAGACCAGATATAGTGAATGCAGGCTCCTGGGGAGACCAGATATAGTGAATGCAGGCTCCTGGGGAGACCAGATATAGTGAATGCAGGCTCCTGGGGAGACCAGATATAGTGAATGCAGGCTCCTGGGGAGACCAGATATAGTGAATGCAGGCTCCTGGGGAGACCAGGTATAGTGAATGCAGGCTCCTGGGTTTAGTAACACTTTAATGAATTGCCAGAAGTTCTACTTTAAGGACTCAATAGTCCCACCCTCTGAATGAGGAACATTAGGTTAAAGCAAATATAAAAAAGTGATAGGAAAATTGCAAAAAAGTTGCTTACAGTCTGACTTCTGGATCGGTTGCTGATACGAGGGTGATGGCCCTTGGTCTTCTCCTGGGAAAGTAGAGGGTTCCAAATTCCAGAAGAATGTGCATTGATTTGGGATCCTTTATGTCAGTGGAGCATACAGGAAGCGCCCAAAAGCCAAGTGTAAGGTGAATATTCTTTCTTTTATTTTTTACGCTGTATTTTTTTTTTTTTTTGTGCTTTTTTTTTTTATTATTATTTATTTTTTCTAGGTCAAAGGTCTAGTTAAAGAACCTTGCATTTTTCTTTTGATGCTTCCTACATCAGTCTATAAATATTAAAAGCGAAGTATATACACACATATTTAGGTGTAAAGCTGTGAGTCGAAAAGTGGTTATGTCTCAAGGGAACGGCATGCTTTCAACTAAAAATGTCAAACCTGGCTGAGGTCACCTGAGGGTATCTGCATAGATCGAAATCCCATCTCTGTCCAAGTGCAGTAGATGTACACTTTGCAGTAACTCAGTAACAGCCAATCAGATCAATAAAAGATGACTTCTGTGGAGCTGGGGCCTAATGTTAAACAGCTAGAGAGACGTGGGCCCAGATAATGGGATCTCAGACGTGGTGAGAGAAGGCTGCTAAAGGTCAGCATAGGAAGCCGAGCTGAAACAATCCCGTCCTTCATTTGGGATCTTGAAGTGTATGTACACAGCTCTCCTGGGAACGCTACGTAGCCAAAGATGAGGGGGGGAAAAAACAGTTTTACTATAATAGGCTACTTGCATAACCATCTACAACACCCCAGAGGGACAGTTAGCGCTTGATGTTTATGTTTTGGGCATGAAGCTTGGGGTTCCCATGAGTCCATCCTTCACCTCTAGACCTCATTGCATCTCCTCAAAGTCTACTTTATTCCAGAGATCCAGCCCAGGTTTGACATACTTTTCCTATCTGTATTTATTGTGCGTCTACAGTAAGTCACTTTGCCTCAGGCCTGCGATATTACTGCTTTTGTTCTTTCCTCTTCCATTTAATACCTTTTTTTTAAATTGAGGCCCTAAAGTCATTCTCTGTTTGCCAGGCTTAAGGTGAATTTGTTTTTATAAGCTTGGTATGAAATAAGGGTTGAAGCCTTCAGAGACCTCACACAGCAAAAGCAGCGTGCCATGATGGCCAACCCATTGCCAGCATTAGTAGTGCACAACCTGTAGATGCCTAGTTATGCCTCGTACACACGCAACGATTATCGGCCGACCGATTGTCCGTCTTTTGCCCAGAGTGTTGCTTTGTTGGTTGGAATGTGCTCTAGACTGCACACGAATTTTCTCGGCCAACAAAAATCTACTTCAGAAGTGATGTCATGTGCTGGTTTACTTTCCGTGTGTTTTTTCTTCTCTGAGCATGCCCAGTCTTGCTCATCAGATTTTTGTCTGCCGAAATCTGTACTGACTGACGGAAAATCGGTCATTCTGTTGACGGCCAACAAAAATTTTATAGCCTGCCCAACAGATTTTTTTCTGCCGAAAATTCGGAGTCGGTTGTCGAAAGCATCATACTAACAAGCCGAAAATCGGCCTATCGGACGATGGCCGGAAATTCCCGGCCAATAATCGATGCGTGTGTACGAGGCATTATTCCTACAGACTCTATATCTAGCATGCTTTCTGAGACTAGTGAACTTGATGTGCCTCCTTGGGTTTTACATAATCACACATTTGTCTTTCGAATATCTATAATTTGGTCCTCGTTTATCCCATTATTTTTGTGAACACTGCACATAAGAATCAAGGACTGTCATAGACAGACTATGAGCTGTCACCATATTTGTAAATTGGGATCTTGGTATTATAAAAGTGTCCCCTGAACCCGTCCTGTCAATTATAGTTAGTATACGGGATAATGGTCAGTCTAATGCAGGGTCTGTCCAGTCTTTCTCCTGCTGTAGGTGGACCACCTCACCGCAATAGCAGAGGATGTAAAGAAGACACTGAAATTCCAGTTTATAATAAGCATAGGAGTACGCTGCCTTTACCTGCCTAGATTCCTAAAGAAAATATATTGTATATTTTTTATATTTTTATATTAATATATATATTTATTATATTATTATATTAATATTAATTATAATTAATAATATATTATATAATAATATATATATATTAGGGCTGCTACTAACGATTAATTTGTCTGTCGACTAATCTATCGATTATTTTTACGATTAGTCGACTAACGATTATTTTTATTTAATTTTTTTGCTTAATTGAGTGTTTTTTTGATTAGCTAATTAATCCTGTAATTAATACAGACCCCTCAGTAAGCCCCCCTCCCAGTACAGACCCCTCAGTAAGCCCCCCTCCCAGTACAGACCCTTCAGTAAGCCCCCCTCCCAGTACAGACCCTTCAGTAAGCCCCCCTCCCA
>NC_138772.1:508024511-508029511 GCF_965119305.1 Pelophylax lessonae | reverse complement strand
GTCACTTCGTTCTGCAGCAAACACGGCCCACAGATGTGATGTATAGCTTGTTGTTCACTATCAGGTGTTTCTTCAAGAGTATTACATTTTGATTTATTGCCTATAGCCAAGCAATATTAAAGCGTACCTGTCACCCATTAAGGTGGCCATGTTGTGACCGAAACGGTCATATGAAGAGTGCAGAAAATATTAAGTTATTTTAATGTACCATTTTGTGGTTGAACCTTTCTTCTAGAAAATACAACTTGAACTGATCACTGGGGACAAATCTGGTGACTTGTGTTGGAGCCAGTTTTTCAAGGAAAGCCTATGGCTGGGATCACACCGAACGCAGATGCAGCTCACAGCAGGGGGCCGTTGTGTCCCTGTTCTCCGTTTCAGGGACAAATCTGACCCAAATTTATGCCTGAAATGGAGCCAAAGGCGCACAGGACCCCTGCGCAATCTGCTCCGTAGCAGCCACGGAGATGTGTGAACCTGCTCCATTGAAAGCCGGTCACAATCTCCTGTCATGGGAGTTGGATGCATCCAGTTTGTATAAGTGTGAACCCAGCCTAAAGGGCAAGTCCACCCTAACGCTAAAATCGCTACATTTACAGGCATCCATGATCTATGACTATCCTAACCCTGTAAAGAAGAAATCAGTATACATACCTTTTCTGAAGCCGATCTGGTCCGGTCTCCAGCGGCGGAAGCTCTGCAAAGGAGACAGCCAACAACGGGTGGGAAATAAATAGGAAGTGGCCTCACCCCTAGAGTTACTATGAGGCTTCCGTTGCCGGTTGCCTCCTCTGCAGCTGCCTACACAGCGAGGCAGCCCCTGGGACCGGACCGGAGGGGCTTCAGGAAAGTTATGTATACCGATTTTCTTCTTTACAGGGCTAGATAGGTTAGTCTTAGATCGTGGATTCCTGTAGATGTAGTGATTTTAGTGTTAGGGTGGACTTCCCCTTTAGGCCAGCCATAGATGGATGGAAATACAGCCAGTCACTGTTGAACGGCCGGATTTTAATCCATCTATGGGCAGGCTTGCTGTACAGAAGTCAGTCTCTCAATCGACTACTGTACAACCAGCCTGCTGGAAAATGTTTGCTCGATCAGTGCCGTCAGCTATAGCTGATGAGTGTATTCTAATAGTGAGGAAGCCTCCCCTCTGTCGGAATACAAAAACTCCATGAGAGGGATTCCCCCATCCACCTAGAATCGTATATGTCCAGCTTAAGCCTTTCAAATCCTAAAGAACACTGTCCTATATGGCAGCCATTTTGGTAGAGTGATCCCTCTTGAAATGGACACATTCATTCTGTGACCAAACCAATAGTAGGAGTAGGTAGTCCATATATTTTTTTAATATAAGTACTGAGGAGCACCTAGTATTGGTTAAGAGTATCAAATGCAGCCAACGTGTTTCGGAGCCTTCCCCTTCTTCAGGGCTTAATCTATGTTAATGAAATCACAGCAATGCACTAGGGGGACCGGTGTTGAGGCTTAAGGTATTTATTTATTTCAGGTACTTCTATAGTGAAGTCAATTTACACAGCTCTTTACATATATATTGTATATTTAAATCTGTCCTCAAGGAACCTACAATCTAAGGTCTCTAACTCACATTCATACATACATACTAGGGCCAATTTAGACAGGATCTAATCAACCTACCAGTATGTCCAGGCAGGTAGTGTCATGGTTGGGATTCGAACCGTCAACCCTAGTGGTGCTAGGTGGAAGTATTAACCACTTAGCCACTGTGCTGCCCAGCTTGGTGAAGACTAACATCTTCTGATAGCACTAGAAGTACATTCCTCTGGTTTGATGAAGAAAATGGCCAACTAAAGTATATTTTGAGGATGCAGCCTTGTGTTGGTAGAAATGTGGGGCTCATAGTATCGTGTTGGGACGACATTCAGCATTGCTGACCTGGTACCCAGGACATTCTGGCATCACCTGTTGCATAATTGTAGATCTAAGTGCTGCAGATATTGATGTTTTGCTGCCATCTTCTTCACGATGACCCATAGATATTGTAAAGAACTTTTTACTTTACATGTTTAATTAAAAAAAAAAAAGGAAGAATTCTCCAGCCACCAGGAGGCTTTAGATTTAATTAGTTCTAGATGCATGTTTATCGGCTTTGATAAAATAGTAAAGGAAGGAGCCTGCGCTTGAAGCTGTACATCTGAACTGACCCTCCCTTGATAAACAGAAAAAAAAGGGTAATTGGAAGTTAGTTTGATTTCTGCTTGGCATTCTCTCTTGGAAGACATAGGTGCAACTGTGTGTTTTTTTGCACAAGCAAGGTGACCAATTTAGACTTGAAACTGAACTCCTGGGGAATTGGGAGTTGCAATCTCAGCAAAGTTGGTTGTCTAGGATCAGGATCTGGGAAAAGCTCTTTGAGATTACAATCTCACAAAAAGCTGGCTGTTAAGGATCTCTGTCTCAGCAGCAGCTGGCGGTCAGAGATCACTGTCTTGGCAAAACATGGCTGCCAGGGATTGCAAAAGCTGGCTGTTGGGGATCATGATCTTAGCAAATGCTGGCTGTTAAGAGATCACTGGCAATACATGGCTGTCGGGGATCAGTCTTGGAAAAAGCTGGCTGTTGGGGATCGCGATCTTAGCAAAAGCTGGCTGTCAGATCACTGGCCAAATATGGCTGCAAGGGATTGCAAAAGCTGGCTGTTGGGGATCACAGTCTTGGAAAAAGCTGGCTGTTGGGGATCACAGTCTTGGAAAAAGCTGGCTGTTGGGGATCACAGTCTTGGAAAAAGCTGGCTGTTGGGGATCACGATCTTAGCAAAAGCTGGCTGTTGGGGATCACGATCTTAGCAAAAGCTGGCTGTTGGGGATCACAATCTTAGCAAAAGCTGGCTGTTACAGATCACTGGCCAAACATGGCTGCCAGGGATTGCAAAAACTGGCTGCCAGGGATCACAGTATTGGAAAATGCTGGCTGTTGGGGATCACGATCTTAGCAAAAGCTGGCAGCAAGTAGCAGGTATTGCAAAAGCTGGCTGTCAGAGATCACTGGCAAAACATGGCTGTCAGGGATCACAGTCTCAGAAAAAGCTGGCTGTTGGGGATCACGATCTTAGCAAAAGCTGGCTGTTACAGATCACTGGCCAAACATGGCTGCCAGGGACTGCAAAAGCTGGCTGCCAGGGATCACATTCTTGGAAAAAGCTGGCTGTTGGGGATCACGATCTTAGCAAAAGCTGGCAGCAGAAATCACTGACAAAACCTGACAGGTATTGCAAAAGCTGTCTGTCAGAGATCGCTGTCAGAGATCACTGTCTTGGTAAAACATGGCTGTTGGGGATCACAAAAGCTGGCTGCCAGGGATTACAGTCTTGGAAAAAGCTGGCTGTTGGGAATCACAATCTCAGGAAAAGCTGGCTGTTAGAGATCACTGGCAAAACATGGCTGTCAGGGATCGTAAAACCTGGCTGTCAGAGATCACTGTCATGGCAAAACATGTCTGATCCCTGACAGCCAGCGTTTGCGATCCCTGGCAGACATGTTTTGCCAGTGATTTCTAACAGCCAGCTTTTCCTGAGATTGTGATCCTCAACAGCCAGCTTTTTCCAAGACTGTGATCCCGACCGCCAGCTTTTGCTGAAACTGATCCCTGACAGGCAGCGTTTGTGATCCCTTGCAGTTTCAGCCAAAGCTGACAGTCGGGATCACAATCTCAGGAAAAGCTGGCGGTCGGGATCACAATCTCAGCAAAAGCTGTCTGTCAGAGATCACTGGCCAAACATGGCTGTCAGGGATCAGTCTCAGAAAAAGCTGGCTGGCAAGAATCACAGTCTCAGCAAAAGCTAGCTTTCAAAGTTTTTAAAGAAAGGGAGATTTTTTGATACACAGAACGATTTTCAGTTTTTTTTAGTTATTCAGCAATTAAAAGCAGCACTTTTTTTTTTTTTTCCTCCTATCAAAATGCCCTCTTCTATCTGCATGGACTATCATTGAAATCTGAAGGGGCAATCAGCCAGGAAAGGATTCCTTATCAGCCTTCTGTTAGCAGTGCTGCGTATAATTACAGATTGTCAATTGATAGTGACACAGTACAAATGGCTGTTAAAGCGAATTTCTGCTCGCGGATGTCTCTCGCTCGCTGGCACTGGAAGTGAGCGAGCTGCATAGAACATGCTCAGCCCCCTCTGGCTGTGTCTGTGTCTCCCTGGATGAAGGTAGACATTTATTACTGCACATAATAATTATTACCAGAAATGCTCTGCTCTTGATCATTATTTTATCTTTCACCAGGCAGGCCGCAGCACCTAATTGGCGGTTTATTTACTGGCATCACATCCAGTTTTGCTTTATGATTCCTGTTGTGGTTGTGTTATTTTTAGATAAGACAATATTCATAAATAACTGAACACTCTTCAGCTGCTGAAGGCCTGGTGGGTTTTTTTTTTTGCTGTTATGCTGAAGTCTATGTACAGTACGTGGTGAAATGACCTTGATGGCTATAATGGGACACTTCTGCACTGTTACGTGAAGGTGTCGTTCAGTTTGACCTTCGCCTTAAAGAAACAGTACAGAGAAAACAAAAAGTTTGTGTATATTAAAATTAAATTTTACTGCATCTGAGCACCAAAAACACTATTTAAGTCATTAATATTCAAAGCAAATTCTCCCTTCCATCTATCCATGTCTCCATGCTTTATTTTGGGGAGAAATCGCTTTGAAAAACACCCCCTAGCATTTCTGGCCATGTCCATCTTAAGTAAGGGCAAATGATTCTTGTAGCATTTACTTCCTGCCCTTAGCTCAAATATGCAGGCAGAAGGCAGTGCTTAGCTGAGGAAACCCCTCCTCCTCTCCTCCTGAAGACTTCTGGGATGTATGACGACATTTGCCTGGACAAAAAACAAAGTAACTGAAGAAATGTAAACAAAAAAAAAAATTTATAAACAAGTAAATATGATATACTTTCCCATCTATTTACTAATGCTAGCACCATACAGGTTAAAAATTAATTGTAAAAATTAA
>NC_138772.1:507954511-508019511 GCF_965119305.1 Pelophylax lessonae | reverse complement strand
GAATCCCACCCGCTTAACTTTAGTACTACTTTAGTGGAAAAGCAAACCATACCGTACTGTACCGAACCATTCCAACACCGTACCATGCGGTACCAGCAGTGGAAAAGCAAACCGGGCCAAGCAGGGCCGAGTAGAGCCGAGCCGGTACTTGCAGTGGAAAAGTGCCATTGGTGCTTTGAACCCAGTTGCCAGAAGGTTTACAGGTTGTTAACCCTCAACTTTTTCAGCGACAAAGTTAGACAAGCAAATCAAATAATTGCGAGGCAAGAATTGAGCTTAATAAAAGCTTGAGGTCTCGGCAGGCTATGTTTAGCCAGAGTCAATAGAAGCACAGAAGGTCTAGACAGCCAGAAAAAGATCAGAAAATCAAAGAAGATTCCAGGGTCATAGCCAGAAAAGAAGTCCAGATTCACAAGGCAGGTTACCAGAAAGCTCAAAGACCAGTTGCAAACATTTGCTCTAGAATAGCCTTTTTCAACCAGGGTGCCCAGGGATGCCTTGAGGTTTCTTCAGGGGTGCCTTGACAAAATGCCTGAAATTGCCCATAAATTGTAAACAAGCTGCCGTGTGGATGAAACCTGCCTTTTACCACAAGTTTTCATTGTGCACTATTGCAACCTTCTAGCTGCCGGCATCCTAACAACCAATGGCATCATCCGTTGATAAGGAGGATGTCAGTCTACTGCATAGAATCCTTGTTTGACCCTCACCTGCCCCTCTCCATCAGCACTGGGGGTCACATTAGCTGAGTGATTAAGAAAAACTGAGGAAGAAGAGAAACACTGGAATACTAGTCAGTACCATTCCTGTTCCACTATCCATTACTGTTCAAGTGCTATGGCAGCCAGAGGAGTCCTCCCATAAGTGCAGTGGTTGCATTTGCCGGTGCAAACATCCTACAACCACAAAAATACATCCTACAAGACCCAGTATTGACGTAGGGGGTGGAAGAGATGCAGACATTCAACACTCCCATAATAAGTGTCAGATGTGAAGATTCTTCACAAGGCCGACAGGAACGCTTGGTGGGATAGGGGAATATAATCAGTCTTCTGTCCTTTTTAAATCCTTAAAAAGCAAGAGTTTCTCCTAAAGTGTTCCTAAACCAAGAACCTGGCCTTCACTATATCTGGTCTCTCAGTATACATGATTTGGAAATGCAATTATTTTAGTAAATATAAACTGCTAAATACCTTTTCTCATCAGCAGTATATAGCAGTCTTGTGACTTTTATCAGTGTCTGTTTAAAGCTTGTATCAGGAGTCTTTATTCTCCTCTGACTGTCCTATGAGGCTGCAGGAACCCTGACCCTCTGTCAGGACAGTGCTGATTGGCCCTGTGCTGATCACATGCACCCTCCTAAGAAACAAAAAAAAAAAAACTCTCTAGCAATACACACCAAGCTGAGCATGTGCAGAGTGCCCCCCAAGGCTCTGTACCACCAGGAGATGGATTTGGGGACAGTGGAAAAAGGGGAGGGTCAGAGAAGACAGGATCAAACAGCCTTTTTCCACAAGGCAGAGGATTAACCCCTTAGGTTTCACAGGGATTGTAACAAGCATGTTTTACTGCATATAGACTCTGATTTTACTGTTGTGGGTCTAGTAACACTTAAAGCTGGAGGATTAGCTTTATATATACATTAGCAGGCCTCTCATCTTTAGAAACAAACAAAATGCTGACTTCGACATCTAACAGCTCAGCTATTGGAAACTATAGAATAGATTTTCTTTATACTGAAAAAGTTCTTAAATTGATTTTTTATACCAAATTCCATCCCCAGAACGGACAGCATAGAAATCAAAGCGGCGTTAAAGCGGTTATCTCTGTGACATTCACACAGCATAAACCAGCAGCTGACTGAAGTGTAAATAGATTATAACACTGTATTATCAAATTACACTCATTCAACACCAGAACAGTCCCAAAAGGACATCAATAATTAAATTATTAAAAGATATGCACATTACTTTCCACCATTACTCATTGTGAAATACCTCAATTCCCTTGGCTTTTACAAAGAGAACAAATGGGAAAGTTCATCTTCCATATTGTTTACATGAGTATTTAACACCATCCTCCATTGCTGATGATGGAAGACGCACAGCTTATTAGTAAAGTGCATAAAACCAATATTAAATAGATAAAAAAAAGAAAAAAGTGTCTTGTGGTATCAACGTTAAGCTAATTAAAAAGTAAAAGCCAGGCTGACCATCTAACACTTAAAGACATGGCTGAGCAAGTTTGGAGGAACTTGACTGGCCCCAACCCAAGAGAACACCTTTAGGTGAGAACTCTTCTGGAAGAAAGAAGAACTCTTCTGGAAGAATGGTCAAACAATCCCATAGACCAGGGATCTCCAAACTACGGCCGTCCCGCTGTTGCGGAACTACAGGTCCCATGAGGCATTGTAAAACTCTGAAATTCACAGACATGACTAGGCATGAGGGGAATTTTAGTTCCTGAACAACTGGAGGGCCATAGTTTGGAGACCCCTGCCATAGACACACTCCTGAACCCTGTAGACAGCCTTCCCAGAAGAGTTGACGCTGTTATAGCTGCAAAGGGTGGACCAACTCAATATTGAATCCTACGGACGAAGGGTCCTTTCACTCGGGCTTTCCGCCCAGGACTCCGTTTTGATCAGCAGGGATTGATCAGCCAATCCCCTCTGAGCAGGCGGGGAACAGGTCCGCCTCCGCTTACTTTGCAGAGACAGACCTGTCAGATCCCCGCTCTCCTCTATGGGAGATCGGATGAAAACTAACCGCCTGTCCATTTTTCATCCGATCCGATTCTCCAGACGGATGGAAAATAGGGTTTCCATTGGTCTGGATTTCATGGACAGGATCAGATCGGACAGCGGTGGGTGTCAGTGGAGAGGTCTCTGCTGACATCCACTGCTCCATAGAGGTACATGGAGCATCCAATCAGGTCCGCCTTAAAAACTGACAGGCGAACCTGATTGGAAAGCCCACGTGAAAGGGGCCTGAGACTGGGATGCCATTAACCACTTCCGGACCGCCCCCTGCAGTTTAATGTCAATACTTTTACTTTTTTTTTTTTCTTCTTTTTTTAGTTTAGATGTGAGATCTAACGTCTTTTTGACCCCAGATCTCACATTAAAGAGGACCTGTCATGCTTATTTCTTTTACAAGGGATGTTTACATTCCTTGTAATAGGAATAAAAGTGATAAAAAAAAAAAATGTGTAAAAATAAAAGATAAAATACATAGGAAAAAGAAAAATGAAAGCGCCCGTCCCCGTTAGCTTGCGCGCAGAAGCGTACTCATACGCAAGTCACGCCCACATATGTAAAACCACATATGTGAGGTATCGCTGCAATTGAGAGCGAGAGCAATCATTTGAGCCCTAGACCTCCTCTAACTCTAAACTGGTAACCTGTAGAAATTCTTAAAATTTTGCCTATGGGGACTTTTAAGTACCAATGTTGGTCGCCATTCCACGAGTGTGCGCAATTTTAAAGCATGACATGTTTGGTGTCTATTTACTCAGCTTAACATTATCTTTCAAATTCTAGAAAAAAAATTAGCTAACTTTACTGTTTTCTTATTTTTTATTTAAAAAAAAAAAGATTTTTTTCCAAAAAAAAAATTGCTTTTGTAAGACTGCTGTGCGAATACGGTGTGATAAAAAATATTGCAGCAATCTCCATTTTATTCTCTAGGGTCTCTGCTAAAAAACAAAAAATATGTATTTATAAATAAATATATATATATATATATATATATATATATATATATATATATATATACAGGGCTTGACAAATTTTCCTGAAATCTAGGAGCCAGCTAAAAAAGTTAGGAGCCAGTTTTTTTTTTTTAAACTAACAACCAAGCTTTATTTAATAAAACGGATACTAAATTTACACATAAATACGACTAGAACCCCACTCTCCTCTATAGCACAATTGGATGAAAACAGACTGTCTGTCTCTTTCCATCCGATGCCATCTGATCCGATCCACGGGATGGATAGAAAATAGAACCACCATCCGTCTGCTTTTGGTGGACAGGATCAGATGGCGGCAGATTACTGCTTCATAGAGGAGAATCAAGGGTCCGATCAGGTCTGCCTGAAAAACTGACAGGCGGAGCTGATCAGACAGCCCGTGTGAAAGGGGCCTTCGGCTGTGGCATGGCGATGAGGAAAAAAAAAAAAAGTATATATATATATATTTTTTTTTTTTTTTTTTTAATAATTGGAAAAAAAAAGAATTTTTTTTTAATAATTAAAAAAAAGAAAAAAATATTATTTTTTTTTTTTTTTTTACATTTAAAAAAAATAAATTAAATAAATAATAATAACCACACTCCCTGTCAAAGGTAACTAACTGGACAGGGAGATGGTAATGAATTGAAAACAAAAAGGCAGTGGAAACAGGCATTACAACAGTCATTACTCCCGGCCTCCACAAGAGGGCGCCAGTTCCCCATTGGAAGCCTGTCATCTCAAGTAGGCCGAAAAGCCGGGGCCTCAATTTTCGGACGGCCCGGAGGTCCGTGCACTCCGTGCGCGGAAGTCCGGGCAAAAATGACAGGACACCTTCTGCAGGGCACCCCCAGGCGCCAGGTCGCTAATTCTAGTCGCAAATGCGACCTGGCGCCCGGGGATTGTCGAGCCCTGTATATATATATATATATATAATGTTTGGGGGTTCAAAGTAATTTTCTAGCAAAAAAAAAAAAAAAATTGATTTGAACTTGTAAACAAGAAGTGCCAGAAAAAGGTCCGGTCCAGAAGTGGTGAAAGTTCATGTGTGTGTAAAGGCAGGCGTCCCAATACTTTTGACAATATAGTGTAACTCGCACATGGCCTTACACAGTGCGCAGATCAGAAGACAAGACCTGTGAAATAGTTGTTGCATTTCTTGTGTTTTTTATATATATTTTTTCTCTCCGGTCATACATTGTAAGTAAACCATTTAACAGAGCACTTGCCACAGCACTGTGCGTGTCTCTGCACTTCTGTAATGGATAACCCACAATTTGTTGCTGTTTATCTTTACCTATGCAATGCTAAGTCGCTCTTGGCAGTCGAACAAATAGAATATATAATGCTATTACAGGTTCGCTGTTTCTAGCCTGAAACCAGCAGAAACTATTAAGCTGAGATATTTTATAGCTGTTGATAGCTTCCTTTGATTAGGAATTTATTCCCTTTTGCTGGATCGACTGTAAATAATGCACATGCTTGGCGGAAACATACGGTGATAAATAAGAAGTTGGTGATTTAAACTTCTTTGGTCTTTTGCAAATTTTGATTTCCTGCTTCACCGAGCAGCAGGGAGTCTTGGGAGTCAGGAGGGGGTGGAGCAAAGCTTCATTTTCACAGGAAAGGTCAAGATTTACATAGAGTTTCAACTGCTTGTATCGCTTGATCTGTTAATCGTTTTGCAGTGCGTTTTTTATTAAAGGGAACGTTTAGACAATGCGTTTTCTCATCGCATACTCAGTTCAATATGTCGGTCTGTGACATGTTTACACTAAAGAGTAACTTCACTTTTGTTGAGAAAAAAAAACATTCCCCTTTAGGTGATTGATCTATGTACAGTAAGACCCGGTTCACACTACTCCGACTTGGGACGCGACTTGTGCGACTTCAAGTCGCCCCAAGTCTCTTGTCATTACAAATTCAATGTAAATGTATGAGAGTTGTCTTAATATGCACTACTGAAGTCGCTCCGACTTCAGAAAAGGTTCCTGTACTACTTCAAGGCGACCTCTATCCGACTTGTGCACATAGACTTCAATGGGAGTCGCCTCTAAGTCGGATCCTTATCTATTTTCAAGCGACTGTGATCAGACTTTCCAGGAAGAAGAAAAAGATTACCCAGGCATTCCCCACAGACAAAGTCGCCTATCATTTAATGCGGAGTTCCGGCCTCAAAATCGATAAAATAGATTTTGGGCCATCCGCTTGCTAAGGGGAACCTGAAAAAGTAATGGATAC
The DNA here is from genome assembly GCF_965119305.1 of Pelophylax lessonae. Taxonomy (NCBI): domain Eukaryota; kingdom Metazoa; phylum Chordata; class Amphibia; order Anura; family Ranidae; genus Pelophylax; species Pelophylax lessonae. The sequence continues at coordinate 508,013,538 of NC_138772.1, read as the reverse complement.
TGGCGATTTATTGTTTTTTTTTTTTTTTTTTTTGGTCACTTACCTTATTATAGAAGAAAATATACTCATCTTCCTTCTACTTCCTCCCTCTGCGGCCGCGGCCCGCGCCGTCACTTCCGGTTTGCGATGATTCCTGGGAGCTGAACGTCATCGCTCCCAGGAATCAATGCGCCTGCACCGGCCCCGACGTCACTTCCGGTTTGCGATGATTCCTGGGAGCTGGACGTCATCGCTCCCAGGAATCAATGCGCCTGCACCGGCCCCGACGTCCCTTCCGGTTTGCGATGATTCCTGGGAGCTGGACGTCATCGCTCCCAGGAATCAATGCGCCTGCACCGGCCCCGCTCGTCACTTCTGGTGCAGGTGCGGCATTCACTGCTAAACAACTTCTGGGCATGCCCAGAAGCTGTGCAGGGATGCCGCGGAATCCAGGAATCATCGCAAACCCACAGTGCAGTGCATCGTGGGTCTCCGACGTCACGAAGAGGACACGAAGAGGGACGCTGCGGCTTCAGCTGCCCACACCTGAGATGGCAGCACTAGAGAAGAACTTTTCAAGGTAAGTACTTCTTCTTACCCGGGACAGTCAGAGGTTATATATATATATATATATATATATATATATATATATATATATATATATATATATATATATAATATAATATATTATATAATATATTTTTTTTTTCTTTTAGAATTGTCGCTCTTTATTTGTTTGTAGCGCAAAAAAAAAATAAAAAATCGCACAGCTGATCAAATACCACCAAAATGAAGCTCTATTTGTGGGGAAAAAAAGGACACCAATTTTATTTGGGTACAGCTTTGCACGACTGCGCAACTGTCGGTTAAAGTAACGCAGTGCTGAATCGCAAAAAATGTCCTGGTCATTAAGGGGGCAAATCCTTCCCATCCAGAAGTGGTTAATGCAGAGGTACTAATTCTCAAGTGTAACCAATGAGAATTCACCCTGTTGAAGTCATACGAATACATGATAGGCTTGCTAGGAGCTAGCTATAGAGTAGAGGCACAGAAATAATGGATAGAATGCACTTTTCCTGACCCTGCCTACAATACATCAGCGTATATTGACTAAAACAGGTAAAAGTTATTGAGTATATGAGAATAGTATTTAGGGCCCCTTTAGGTATGTGATAGTGCTGCTTTAATAGGCTTTGGCTTGCAGCCTGGAAAGGACATTGCATGGCTTGCTATATATTGTGCTCATACATTCACAGACAGATATTCATCTATTATATATGTTTGGTGTATGTTGTGTTTTTATATTCTTGGCTGTGGCTCAGGGAAGGGAAATGTTGCATATCTATAGCAATATACTGCAATGTGCAGATCCCAGCAACCACCTACAATAGGTATATTTTTTAATTCTGTATCCCGGGCAAGATGTAACTTAAGATTGCACAAGAAATGTGCGTAGTTATAGTAGGGCAATCCAACATATCCAAACAAATATGATATATAATACACATATAGGCACAGTATTAGGGATCGACCGATTATCGGCGAGGCCGATGTATCGAGGGCCGATATTGATGATTGCCAATATATCTGTATCGGCCCCGGAACTGCCGATATTCCAAATATTGCTCATGTAAGGGTAAAATGATGTCGCATAGCATAATTCCTTTTACAAGTGTTATTGAATATGCCACTCACATATGTACAAATTAAAGATCTAAGCAATTCCACATGAGCAGATCTGCTGGCAGATCGGTATCTCTCACCCACTTGCTGTAAGTGATACCCAGGTGATACCGCCCTCTCCGGCATATGATCTTGGAGGTAACGTGCGTGGTCACACCCAGCGGTAGACTTGTGGACTCGACCCGGTTGGGCCCTGGACTCTGCAGGCCTGGAGGCCACTCTGCTAAAACTCAATACAAAGACAGCATAGGTTTGTTCATAATGTACGAAATAAATGGATATCAGGTCAAAACTTGTATACTAAAGTATTGTCATAGGAAAACATTGAAAGACGAAACACGCCCAGTGTCCCTCAGACTACATATTTCGATTATACATGACATGTCAACGGACTTTTGGCGGTTAACAGAAAAACTAGACTGCTAGGTCTCACTTAGATCGCACTTGGATCGAAACTTGTTTGGAACATTCAAAAATAATATTTCTGTGAAAACCACAAAGTCTATAACCCATAACAATGTATTTATAAAGGACTGCGTGGGAAAAGATCTTATGCACAATACATAAATATAAGAATACAATCCTCTTATGGAATGATTTTTACACAAAATGGCTGAGCTATGGCTCAAGGTCCATATTCCTTTCACAAGTGACCTCCGAGATCGTATGCCGGACGGAGCGGTATCACCCGAGTGTCACTTACGGCAAGTGGGTGATAGACGGATCGGTATCGGGTGGGTGGGAGATGGAGCGGGTGAGATACAGAGCAGTATTAAGTGGATGCCGAACGGAGCGGTATCACCCGAGTATCACTTACGGCAAGTGGGTGAGAGATAATAATCTGCCAGCACATCTGCTAATGTGGAATTACTTATATCTTTAATTTGTACATGTGAGTGGCATATTCAATAACATTTGTAAATGGAATTATGCTATGTGACATTTTACCCTTACATGAGCATCACCACCTAATGGTTGGAGGAGGAGAGGACTAGTCTCGGACCCTGACATAGGATATGCATAATATCGGCCCATATCGGCAGATACCGATATGCGATCGGCAACGAAAAACTGATATTGGTCGGTCACTACACAGTATCTCACATAAGTGAGTACACCCCTCACATTTTTGTAAATATTTTATTATCTTTTCATATGACAACACTGAAGAAATGACACTTTGCTACAATGTAAAGTGTACAGCTACAGTGTAAATTTGCGGTCTCCTCAAAATAACTCCACACACAGCCATTGATGTCGTAAAAGGTCCAAATTTCCTTCCATCAATAACCTAGAACACCTTTGGGATGTATTAGAGCAGAGACTGTGAGCCAGGCTTTCTCGTCCAACATAAGTGCCTGCCATTACAAATGCCCTTCTGGAATAATGGTCAAACATTCCCATAGACACACTTCTAAACCTTGTGGACAGCCTTCCCAGAAGAGTTGAAGCTGTTTATAGCTACAAAGGGTGGGCCAACTCAATATTGAACCCTACGGACTAAGACTGGGATGCCATTAAAGTGTAAAGGCAGGCATCCCAATACTTTTGACCAGGGATGCACCGATCCGATCTTAGGATCGGATATCGGTGCCGATACTGCCACAATAGCTGGATCAGGGGATCGGTAAAATTAACCGATCCACGGGCCAATCTGGTTTTGCTGAGTCCCGGCTCAGCCGTCCCTTGGTGTAGTAGTAGTATGGGATGGGAGCCGCTACCTCCTGTATAGGGTCCGGCTCACAGGCGGAGTGATATCAGATGCACTCCGCCTGTGAATGGAGGAGCCATACACATGAAGCAGGGACTTTGCTCTGTACTGCAGCTGCATGCTTAATGTGTATGTGTGTAGTTCCGGGTCGGTATCGGCAGATACACAATGCCAGATATCTGTATCGGGACTAGAAAAGTCGGATTGGTGCACCCCTACTTTTGACAATATAGTGTATATACATAGCTGAAATCACATTGTAATGAAAGTTAGAATCTGACTGGTTGCCATAGATAACAAGCTTAGTCCAGAAAGTTTTGGCTGGATTGTGGTTGCTTTTGGTAACTGAGATTCTTTTTCTTTTCAATAAGTCTTTTTTTTTTTTTTTTGGGTACGTGCCTTCATAGAATGAAGGCCTTTATTCTTTACCGAGTGATGTCAGAGGGGGGATTGTAATAGACTGTTTAAACAAAGGTGTTTCTTTACACGGTCATACATGGTTGGTTTTTGATAACGAAAGACACCTAGATTACAGATCCTGATACCAATTTGACATGTAGAAGTTTTAGATAAATAAATGGAAAAAAAGACTTTGCCCTCAAGGCAACAATCCAGTTAAATACTGCCAGTCACGTCCGTCGTTCCTGCGTGCCCCCACCAAGCCTTGTATTTGGCAGTTCTTGGAATAGACAAGCCTCCACAAGGCCCGGTAGCTTTGTGACTCACTGTCAGAGGTTGCTTCAACAAACTCATATTTTTCCAGAGAAAGGTATTCAAATAAACTCCTATTCTACGGCAGATGGAAGGCCAAAGGTAACTCTGCCGCTAACACTCCCACAGTTTGTAGTATGGTACGTGATGCTTATAGTTTGCCTGTCATCTGTGCAGTAAACAGCTCTTTTGTATGCTTTCAACAAATTAGTGTTTGAACCCAAGGTGCAGAACTCCAATCATCAAGAGTTGGGGAAGCTTGCATAGATTCAGGATTTACCTGAGCACACAGCATTTTTTAAATCTTGTAAACACTGAGAATCACATTTGGCAAGTGTTGAAAAACCATCAATCATTTTCCTTAAAGCTTGCTAGGCACCATTTGGTTCCACGCATGTTGGTTATGGAACCCAAAGTGGAACGCCAGAAAGATTGCAAAATACAAAATTGAAATACATTTATAGCTGTAACCTGTTTTAACTACTTAAAGGTGTGTAATCTTGTCCAGTCAGTGCTGTGATTTCCTTAGCCCTGCAAAACTGAATAGTCATATCAGGGACCTTGTTTTTCTCTGTGGCAGGTAAGCAATATAGCATGGTCTTCAACCCACGACCAGTCTGCTGATTGACCAATAAGGTAGCATCGGCTTGCTGATTAGGTCACCACTCTGTCGTTCCTTTTTTTCAACTACCTTCCAGTGTTCTCTTAACAGCACTTTGCAATAGGGATCAACCCAACTATCGGCAAAGCCGATTATCGGAGGGCCGATATTTACTTTTACAGATCTATCAGTATCAGCCCCGGAACTGGTCGATATTACCGATATTAGTGTATGTAAAATTCTATAATCCACTTTATTAGTGTTTTATATAATGTCCAGGGCGTGTTTTTGTAATCAAATAGTGTAAAATACCTTCATTACATCGCTGCTCGGCCCTTCCTTGACCCCCAGCTGTCAGTGGGGGAGGAGAGAAGGACAGCAGAGCGGGAGATGTAACGAAGGTATTTCACACTATTCTAATCTAATACCCGGCGCTTCTGTGTACATTGCAGAGGGGAGGGGCCGAGATCCTCCTCTGACAGCTATGAGAGGAGAAAACAGCAGAGTGGGAGATTAGTGAGGAGACTCCGGAGCAGCGATGTAATGAAGGTATTTCCCACTATTCTATTACAAAAACACACACTGGACATTATATAACACTAATAAAGTGGATTCTAGAATTTTAATGACACTAAACTAGGTTCCCACCGGATTCCTGGCAGGGAGGGAAGGAAGGGAAGACAGCACATTACAGCTAAAAGACCTACCCCACATGTTCACTACCAGATTTGTGTCAAAAATTGTCTTTATTTTTCAAAATTTTAAATGTAGAAAATATCGGCCCATATTGGCCGATACCGATACTTAGTGACCAAAATATCGGTATCGGCCCTGAAAAAACCATATCGGTCTATCCCTACTTTACATGGCTCGAAGATTGTCTGGCTCACAGTGCTGCCCCTTCCTCTACAACACTGTGTAGAACATAATGGGCAATGAATATACAGAAAGAAACCAATATTTATTTTTGCCATATAATATTTTTAATAAGTACAATGCCAATTAAAATGTTTTCTACATATTTTTCAGTTTTAATGTGCACGCTTGCTGTAGCTGTGAAAAGCATTAAGCAGGCTACAGTATGTATTAAGCAAGCCCCTGGAGACAGTTGGGTTGAGCTCTGTAGATGAAATAAGTAAATTCCAGTTAAGGATGATGCTGCTCAGGCCAACGTCTAGAGGCAGACTTTTAAAATTGTCCTAAAAATGTAAAAATATCTGTTTAACCTAGGACAATAATGAGTTTAATGAGATGTGGCATACTAATTAAAGGGGCCCTTAAAAGTGAAGATATATACTGCCATATAAAAGATGTAAAGACAGAGTGCTGGTGCTCAGGCCAACCAGTCCACAATAGATCCAACAAAAAGCCGGCAACTCTGTGCTTCTTCTTAAAAGGTCCTTTATTGATGCACAACAGCAAATACAATGTCCATAGATGCTAACGCGTTTCGGCCTCTGCCTTCCTCATAGCATCATATGCGTCCGAAACGCGTTAGCATCTATGGACATTGTATTTGCTGTTGTACATCAATAAAGGACCTTATAAGAAGAAGCACCAAGTTTCCAGCTTTTTTTTGGATTTACCCTTAAAAGTGAACCTGTGTTTTTGCCCATGCTGGAGAAAAAGCTACAGCTATTAAATGTTCAAATCAGAGTCACATTAAAGCCTTACTCTAAGCTATGCCAAAAAAAATTGATAGAACCACTCCAATCCCACTTGCATATACATATTATATCGCTTATTTAGTTTATGGTGTTTATTAGAGAAGAATACTTACACTGTGATCTTGCGGCAACCAGTTCTCCAGTCGTTTTAATGTTGGGGAAAGGCTGACCATCTGACTGGTGAAGAGGAGCGCCTTTGAGGAATTGGTCATCCACGATGGAGGAAGAACTCTATTGAACCCATCTAGGCTATACGAGCAGTATATCCAGTATATGGTGGTGGGGAATGGGAGAGAGTCGCCACTGCCTTGATTTTTGCTTTAAGCACTCGACTATTGATGAAGTTGGTTGGGGGGATTTTGCTAACCTCCTGGGTATTGGAGGCATGAGAAGAGTGCACAGAACATCAATGTATACTCCGCAGATGGTGGTAATGTAAAACTATGGATTCTCTGTAAGTCAGAAAGCAGATTCAGTAAACCATGGCAACCAGCTAGCAATCATCGTTAATTGTTCTGACAACAGTTGACTGATGAAGACTGAAATCATAACTCTTTGAACTGACACTTACGGAATAAATGTATGTTAGGAACAACCTTTTTTGAAATGCGAAGTGTAATAAAAGTCTGGGAATTCTTAAGCCATGGTGCGTCCGGCATAGAAAATACCTCAGGTACTGTGTCAACAGTTTCCATTTGCTTCAATAAGTGATTATCAGCCTTCTGCTATAGCAAGTGCATAATCTTTTAAAGCTAAGGAGCGTTATAATTAACCATTTCTGTATAAAATAGTGTAGATCCAATTAGTTTAATGTGAAAAGATTAAAATGATGCTCTGTTTGTAATCCTTTTTGCGGTTTAAGATGGCACAAATCTCATTTGGAAATAAATAAGCTCTCCCAGTTCTGTCTAGTGACATAAACAGAATGAAAAAGAATTTTCGAAATGAGGCAGTTTGGCCAGAGAAAGTCATTACTTTAGTGCTTTGAGGTTTTTAGGGTGGATATTGTGATTTTCCTAACAATATGCATGATAAATTGTTTAATTGGTTATAAGGTCATATGGTGGTCTCACTCACTCCTGATCTTTCACTCCAAGGACCATTATTTTCAGGCGAAGTAGTTTATAAGTATCTATAGTTTCATTTACTAAACTCCTCTAGTTTCCTGCACACCAGCTATGGTTTCTGGCCAGGCTGAAATTGGGAGTGCTCAGCCCAGGTGCTGGAAATGAGAGACCAAAGGCCAGGCAAAGAGGTAGTCTTCCTGCAGCTAAAATCACATCACATACCATGCACTTGCATTCATGGAGTAGACCTTCAGGTAGATGCGCAGGTCCACATACTGACCATTGTGTATCCTTGGTAGAGTTAGGATTCTTCAGAGTAATAATTGCAGTCGTCTTTAACTTTTTTACCCCAGAGAATCCTTAGAATACCTTTGACGTTTCGTTAATCCCTTCTAAAACCAATTTATTGGTGACCAGTTGACAACATGAGCCCCTTACAGACTGCTAAAAAGATCATTGGTGTTGTATAACTGGCTCTACCAAGGGGTGTTGGCCAGACATGATTAATTTGGAGGTCAATTGGTCACAGCTCAAGGAACCCTTGGCAACCTCTGAAGGAACCTAAGGGTTCCATTGAACCCTGGTTGAGAATGCCTGCTGTAGAGACAAGTCAGCCCAAGTAATAGCTGTAGCACATTGGAGACCTTGAAGGAACCATTAACCAGCTGCACAATTTAATGCAATTTGTAAAGGGCATGCTCACGTAAGTATATGTGCGATGCGGTGCCCTTCATTCTGAATGGTGAATGCAATGCACATATACAGTAATTTAAAATGTACCTGTGCTATAGCTCAGTATAACATAGATGGTACTGCTTTGCCAAAAATCTAGCAGATATGTTGACAGCCCATTTAAAAAAATGTGTGTCCCAGGTACATTTGTGAATGGATCTGAAAGGAAACCTGTATGGAGAAGGTGTTGCTATTGCTGGCCTGGTCTTCTGAAAATGCTGTTTGCCTTGCTGCCTTTCTAATACTGTGTCTTCGGTACTTTTAGCCTAAGTTTACACTTCTTCAGGCTTCTTCGGGCGTTTTGGAAGCCTATACACATGGTTTTCACTTGTTTTCAGACGTAAGCGGTTTGGGTTGTGCTAATTGAAAGCAGATTACAAAAAGAAGCAGCTCAGCGGTTAGGAGCGCAAAACGTGCGAAAAAAGTGCAACGCCTGCTCCCATTGAAGTTTAAAGCACAGTCTTGCACCAAAGAAGTGCCTTTATGTTGAGATGTATTAACACTTAAACCAAATATGTGACTAGGCCCCATAGAGTAAAATGGAAATCATGTTCTGGAAACCCGTGACAAATCATTTCGGTGTGAGTGGAGGCTTAGTCATCGGCAGGAAACAAGTATATATATATATATATATATATAGATCAAGTATTTGACTTTGATTGCGCCATGCTTGTTCCAGGTCAGTAACACAGTCTTGAAAGGAAAGACGCCAGGCAGCTAGAAGTTTAGAAGTAGGCCAACAAAAGCTTCCTCTTAAGTTCCTATAGGACAGGTCATCTTTAGGATAAAAAAGCCTCATCTTTAGTTTGACAGGTGCTCTTTCTCAGGCCTTGTTTAGTGGTTTTGGCCTACTCCTTTGGCAGCTATAAAGTTAAATCTGTCAGCTTGCTGTAATTCATTCCTTTTTTTTTCCCTGCCACTCTTCAGATATGCATTTATTTGGTGACGAGGGAGTTGTGTATGTTCTTCCAGATATAGCAGTGTCTCAGTGGACTAAGACTCTGCATATAGATCTAGCATTCAATAATAAATATATATGAAGACAAGATCTCTGTCTGGCTCTTATGTCTTGTAGACTGGGAGAATGAAATACATTACAAGCCCCATATATCATCTGCATATGGTTAGAGATAAAGCAGTATGCCAATTGTCCTCCTGTGAGGGATGTTTAATCTGGAAAGGCATTATGGTCCATCTTCCAGAGGAGGGCTTATATCGGGAAGAGGAGTTCAGCATTGGCAGGTGTCTCGTGTCTTAGACGCTGACCGAGGCTTTTCTCACAGATGTGATGGGTGTGCCAAATTAAGAAATAATCCAAAGTATTAGGGTATGTCAGGGTTTGGTTTTATATAACATTATGTCCAGTTATTTCTCTAGGTTCTTTTTAAGTCTGTTCAATGATCAAGAGTTGTAAAGAAAAACCAGCACAAAATTAAATGGTAGAACAGACCACCTACATGCTGAATAGGCTTGAAAATGCATGTCCAGAATGCTTTCATTCTGAATTATAAACCTCCCTCGCCTGAACACAGAAGAATGGCATTCAGGATAGGAACGTTTTGACCGCTGGCCGCCAGAAAATGCAATCCCGGCAAAACCATACCTCGATTTTGCCGTGTTTTCGGGCGGCCGGCTGTCAGGCTTTATGCACATGCCTACTCTAAGATGGTGTTAATTAGGTGCACAATGCATTTACATTGGTGCCCCAAAATCATAAATTTTTACGGTGTAAAGTTCTGGGACCAGCATATCATTTAAATGTAATTTTTACACAGATTTGAATCAAATTCTGCTCACTTCCTATAGTGATTTCCACACAGGAAATAGAAATAATTTAAAGGGAATACAAATAAAATTTTGATTGATGCTGTAACCTTTCCCTATTCTATGCAGAAACTCATAATGTGTACCATAGACACATTTTTTTTTTTTTTGGTTTCCTTCTTTACCGACGAAAAGTTTTGTTCATGCGTGACTCGTTTTTCTATTCTGAATGCTAATCTAGTCTGTAAAACCAGTTAATGAATCTGCATTGAACATGTGATTAGGGGAAGAATGATAAACATTTTATTTGGCATTTTAAAGGTCAATTAACTGGTCTTATCAGTCTTTTCCACCCTCCGCTTTAGCTGAGTGGGAATTCCATCTAGAAAGTGAACATTATAATCCCCGCTAATTGACTGGCAAATATTAAACTCAAGCGCAGGATGACCTGACACAGCCGGTTAGCCGGAGAAATTGCGGTTAGACCTAGCTGCCTGGCTCCGGAATAAATCAGCCGCCTTGTCTCTTTATTTTCATATTGTACCGTTTCGTTACCTGTAGTGACAGGTGCCGCAATCTATAACAAAACGGCCATGCCTCATTTCATTGCGGAAGGAGTAAGCATTATGGAGTGTCTGGACATCCACAACTGTTGCACGCATATGTGCATTCATTTTAGTATGTGATCGTCCATGCTGCTGAAGACCATAATAGAATTCGGTGCAGACCAGTGGTGGGCTATCTTAGTTATTTCAGTCTAAGTACCCATTCATACCTCTGATTTATGCCACAACTAAGGTCTAGAACAGGAGTCTCCAAACTTTGTTGGTGTTACTGAGAGGAATTCTGCCCCTTCATTGGTGTCAGTAGTGGGAATTATGTCCCATTTTTTTGTATCAATTAATAAAAATAGTGCTCCAAGGGCCAATTAAAAGCAAGCAAAGGGACATAGTTTGAAGACCACTGGTCTAGAACCTTGTTTAGGCTTTTGTCATTTCTGAAGGTCTTGGAAGGTTGGTCCCTCAATTGCTGCACAATCATTGAAATAGGAAGTGGGCAAATGGAAGCCTAGACATTAAAAAAATATATTCTAGAGCAGGGTTCTCCAAACTATGGCCCTCCAGTTGTTCAGGAACTACAATTCCCATCATGCCTAGTCATGTCTGTGAATGTCAGAGTATTACAATGCCTCATGGGACGCGTAGTTCCGCAACAGCTGGAGGGCCATAGTTTGGAGATCCCTGTTCTAGAGTAAGGGCAAATTTGGAAGAACTGTCTGGTTTTTATGTTTGTGTCCTATATTGGTTAGATCTCCTGACTTTTTCTTTGGCCTTAGGACAGAATGTTTATTGAAATCTCTCCAGGGACACAAATGGCAAAAAAACTTGATTCCAGATGTGTTGGAGTAGGAGGATCCAGAAAGGGTCCGTGATGTGACCATTAGGTTGCTTGAAAAAGCTGGAGATGTGCAGTGGCTGCCCTTTTGTTGTGCTGTAGCTTTGAGAGTTTGCCAAAAATTGGGTTAAAGATTTCTTTTAAATATATATTTTTTTCTAACATTGGTATAATACTGTTACATGACACAAATCCTGAGTTGAAATGGTGACAGGATAGCAGAGCCTCCTCAATGACATGAGGCCCCATGGGATTTGTAGTTCAGAGCTACGTCTTGTAGTCCTAGTGGAGTACACAGCAGCACTGCTTGTAGATGTCACGGTCACTACGCCAAACAAAACTGGTCTAAAAAGAATTCTAGCTTTATGGCTGCCATTAGGTGTAATGAAGCCATGATATAAAAATGTTGTTCAAGAAGGAATTTGTTACTTGGGTCCATTAAATGATTATTACTGTAATGCAAAAAGGAGCCAGGATTAAATCAAACATTTTCATTATGGAGAAGTGGATGATCTTTTCCGGACCTGCACTTCTTCTATTGCTTTTCTTCCAGCTAATTTGATTAGCACAAATTGTTTTTGAGAAAACTTGAATGGCTCTGGCAGAAGCTGTATCACTTTGTTCAGTGGGCGTAAGGAGTCACCTGATTATCAATTTCCTGTACGCTGCAACCCTTGTACGTGTTGCAGCAGCTTGTGTTCATCTACCAGGAAGTTCTGTACACTTGGAGAAATATGATTTTATGATATAGGTCGTAATTAAAGAATAACTCGTGTCTAAATAAAAAGCAGGATGTTGTAAAATGAGTAACTCTTGAAATAATAAAAGTGAGCCTTTCTTCTGGAAACCTTAACCAGCACTTTCAAGTAGATGCACATCTTTGGTTTGTATATTTGGAGCTTCAGAACATTCCATAAGCACTCAAACATAGGGCATGTTACATGCAAATGAAAATCCAGGATCCCATTACATTTCTTGATTGCCCACAATTATGGTGCTTTTCCACTGCATGGAACCGAACGGTTCGGCTCGCTTTTGTGCTTTTCTACTGCTGGTACCGCATGGTACGGTGTAGGAACGGATTCGGTACGGCGGCGCCTTTCCACTGCATGGAACCGAACGGTTCGGCTCGCTTTTGTGCTTTTCTACTGCGGGTACCGCATGGTACGGTGTAGGAACGGTTCGGTACGGTATGGCGGCGCTTTTCCACTGCATGGAACCAAACGGTACGGCTCTCAAAAACAGTACTACCTCGATTGTGGTTCCAAGAGGTACCATACCCGGTACCATATCCCACAATCCTTTGCATGCAGTCACTACTAGCCACTGATTGGTCAGAGAATGGTTGTTATCCCACCCACTTAACTTTAGTACTACTTTAGTGGAAAAGCAAACCGTACCGAACCGTTCCAACACCGTACCATGCGGTACCAGCAGTGGAAAAGCAAACCGGGCCAAGCAGGGTCGAGTAGAGCCGAGCCGGTACTTGCAGTGGAAAAGTGCCATTAGAAACTAAGCAGCACACTTCGTCCCCCTGTTCATTGAGAATGCCCTTATTAACTGTTGAGGCTTTTTCATTGGATAGGATGTTGATAGATGGGAGAGTCTTGGTCCCTAAGTAAAGGAAGTCAAGAGGGATGCACAGCAGAGTTTGGCCATCAAAGACAATAGCAGTAGTGCCTGCTTTTAGTTTTAAAAGTTTGAAAGAGTTCATAAGTTGACTCGAACAGAATAATAAGGTGCACTGACCTAGTGCATTATCATAAAACCTTTTATTAGTATAAAATAATCCAATGTACCCACAATGGTACATGAAAAAGTGCATGTAACAAGGTCAGTCCCAACACCCCAGCTGATGGACGAATGCATCCACCCGCTAGGGCGTAGCTTGCGTAGTTCAAGGGCAAAGACCTCTTCCTCAGAGCTAACCACTTTTTCATGTACCATTGTGAGTACATTGGATTATTTTATACTAATGAAAGGTTTTATGATCCACTAGGTCGGTGCACCTTCTTTTTCTGTTCATGTTTCAGTTTGTTTTTCCTGATCTGAAGTGGGCAGCAAGGCCAGTGCAGTGTTAAGGCTCCCAGAGGCGGTGATCTACTTCTCTTTGCAACAAGATTAAAGAAGAGCCTGCCCAGGACCTACATCTTGGACTCCTATTATTGAGGGCCGCGTTCACCTGTAGCGCTGACAAGATTTGTTTGTATTTTAGAAGGTGACTAGTTAACCTTCTACTTATGTGTTCTGGTAACACATGGTACGCTGTATGTTTTGTTGCAAATCATTTAGAGTGGCACCCCATTGCGCACACACAGTAACTTCCAATGCACCTAGCCTACAGCACACCACAACACCCATACTGGATGCCATGGTGCTCTAAAATTCCAGTGAAGACAAAAAGAATCAAAAAGGCGCTAGAACTTTGCTATGAGTTCTAAAAAAGAAGTGCGAGGACAAAAACTGGCTCAGGTTAAGCTGCTCATAACAGACAAGGCTACCTTCCTGTGAGTACCCAGCAGGTTACCAAAAGACAACATGCACCAATGGAAGAAGTTTAAGAATAAATAATAAGATTCCTAACAAATGTATTGGTTTACACACAAAAAAAAAGTCCAAAGCAATTTGGAGGCCAGAAAACACTTGTATGTACTCAAAATTGGGCTTTCCTGTGTGACTCTTTGCAAAGAAGTCAATTGCTGGACTAGGTTACTGCCAGTAACAATCAAAATAACTTACCTTAACTTTGGTTCTAACGAGTGTCAGAAAAATACCCCAACATTTCTATCCACAAAGGTAGCATCAACACCTCAATGCTGGGGTCTCCAGACTTTCTTAACAACTGGCCAGATTACTGTCCTTCAGAGTATCAGTGGGATTCAACAATGCCTCAAGCTTGATTGTCAGAGGGAGTAAGAAAATGACATGGCACCTGTATTCAGTGGACGAAGGAAAGGTTCTCCATCATTGGGAAGGATAGTGCCCCATCATAACTGTCACTGTGAGTAATAGTGCCCCAACATTGGTGTCAGTGGGAGGAATAGCACCCCATCATTGGTGTCAGTGGGAGGAATAGTGCTCCATCATTGGTGTCAGTGGGAGGAAGAGAGCCACATCATAGGTATCAGTGGGAGGAATAGTGACCAATCATTGGTATCCGTGGGAGGAATAGAGTTCCATCATTGGTATCAGTGGGAGGAATAGAGTTCCATCATTGGTATCAGTGGGAGGAATAGAGTTCCATCATTGGTATCAGTGGAAGGAATAGAGTTCCATCATTGGTATGAGTGGAAGGAATAGAGTTCCATCATTGGTATCAGTGGAAGGAATAGAGTTCCATCATTGGTATCAGTGGGAGGAATAGAGTTCCATCATTGGTATCAATTGGATGAATAATGCCTCATTATTGGTGTCAGCGGGAAAGAACTGTATTTTCTCATTTGGTTTTAGTAGAAGGAATAGTGCCATGAGCGCCAGATAAAGACAAGCATATTACCCCATTTAGCTCGCGGGCAGCAGTTTAGAGACCTCTACCTTAATGCATTTACCATGAACAGCAGGTGCTGATTGTCAAAGAACAGGGTGGGAGGTGTGGAACCGTCCTGTTCTAGTTATTCTATGGTAAATTGGAGTAACCATCTTTGAACAGAACGGGAGTTCTCTCCTTCAAAGCCTTCTGCCCTCCACACAGGCGTCTCATGATTCTGTTTGCACAATTTTACTGCAATTAGCCGGGCGTCAATTGAGGCAAAATTGTGCCATGGAAGTGACTGGGATCACAAGCGCGTCCCGCGATTTGCGGCAATTCAGCCCGCGATCTGGGATGCCTAGACCTAGATAGCAAGGATAACTTGCCACAGAATTGTAAGCCTGTTAACTTGGTGCATATTTTCACTGGCAAGTTATGAAAATTCAGCCACAGTGACCCCTGTGGTGGGATGACTATTGCACAACATAACTGAACCAGAACTCACAGCAAACTTGAGGTATGTTTTGGAAAGAAAGTTGATCTGGAGTCATACAATGCGGACTTGCTGCAATTCTGCAACAAACTTATGAAGCCTGACAAGTCTAGCAATAGTTTAGCAAGTCATTTTCAAACTTGCAGCACGATTGCTTGCTATCTGGGGATGTGAACAGATCCTGAACCATGTAAATCAATGGATTAACCTTTTTGAAGCCTTCCTGACACCAAGGATGGAATTATTTAACTAGAACAAGGTGGGTCCACAGTTTTTCGCCCCCCCACCCCCCATCCTATTCTTCGACGGTAACATCCAACTTTCGATGGTGATTTGGTTATGGGCCCTGTGCTACCTGTGTGGATGTAAATACTGGGGTATTTTCCCAATGCTTGTTAGAACGGAAGAAGTGGCTTGGATAAGCTACGAAATGTCTTCAACATCACAGAACAAGTCCAGCTGAATGCGGCTGTGAATGTTATCTATCCAGGTCATGCTATATAGAACACATGAGAACCTTCACATGTGTGTGTATGTGTATATGTATGTGTATATGTATGTATATATATATATATATATATATATATATGTGTGTGTGTGTGTGTGTATGTATGTGTATATATATTTAATATGGTTTTCTTATTGGTTGCCAATCCTCCTACAAGGAAACAAAATGAAAGTGTTACTTTATTACTGATCTCAGCAGCTCCTTATTTTGTATCATTATGTAGCTTTTTTTTTTTTTTAAATTATGCAAGTGTTTTTATGTAACTATTGAGAAACTCTGCAGAGCTCCTAGGAAGAAGGTGGGAACTCTAATCCTTGCTTTTAATTGTTGTTTGCTAATGGGCAAATAGTTTGACAAGATCCCGCTTTGTGCTCTGACGTTTGGCTCTTGGCCAGGGTGCGATTGGCGAGCCAGCTGGAGGGTGGGTGGAGCAGGGGGGCTCCTAGGGAACAAATTCAGTCGGATTTAATAAATGGGAGATCCAGGGAAGTTCCAGCGGAGCTGACTCCATGCCAGCAATCAGCTATACGTCATTTATCTAGGCTCCGGCTGACATTTTAATAGTTTGATTAGTTTAAGAAGAATACTGTTATTGTATCTGCCCTTAATTAAGCCGGGCATTAGATGAATTTGTTTCCTGTCTCGTAGATTTGCCTTGACTGGTTATTAACCCGTTTGGACTAGGCTGACGATTTGCAGAGCAGTGTCACAAGTGAGGCCTCTGCTCTGAAGCCGATGATCACCAGTCCGGCACATAGAATAGCGGTACCGGTCCTTTTGTGTGTTGCTTTTTCTTTTTGCTTACTCAGAAGGGAAGTTTTTGTGACTCCGGGAGCTTGCTGCATGTGTCTGCAATAAAAATGAGGCTTGTGCTTTATAATGTGTACTGGCATTAATGAAAGGTGGACAGAATATAATGCATCTTATTTGTAGGAGCCAGAGAAAGGGTTTGTTTACATAGCAACCAATCAAAGATTTACGTAGATTCCAGCCCCTTTTTTTTCTTAGTGCTGTAGACAGATTGAGCCCCTTAAAAAAAAAAAAAAAAAGAAAAAACTTAGTTTTGATTTTTACTGAATTTAGTTTTTCCGATTACTTAAAGTAGAAGTCCACTTTAAGGCTAAAATCCCTGCTGACATCCATGATCTAACACTAATCTATCTAGCCCTGTAAAGAAGAATCCACTATACTTACCTTTTTTGAAGCCGATCCGACTCGATCCCACGCCGAGCTGTCAGCGGCGGCTTCCTGTGGAGGCGGGTGCAGAGGACACAGCCGACAATGGAAGCCCCATAGTAAGTCTATTTACGACATCACTTCCCATTAGTTTTTCAACCGTTGTCGCTGTGTCCTCTACAGAGCTTCCGCTATAGGGTGGTCAGCAAGTGGTTTATGTGCCTGAGATAAGACCTGTCTGTGCTGCTCACAGCAGCCTTACAGGCCGGTTCATTCTTTTTGCTCTGGGTAGCCGCCGCTTCCATATGTAGTACTTGATACTTAATAGTAGGGATCGACCAATTATTGGCAAAGCCGATATATCGAGGGCCGATCTGCACTTTTCCCGATATATCCGAATCGGCCCCTGAGGTTACCGATATTGCCGATATTTTGGGAAAGTGCTTTTACTGGAGTGATGCCTGCAGCTTGAGGCATCACCCCGGTACCGGCATCCATGGCCGACGGTCGGCTGTCTTGTAATGACAACCGATGCGACTGAAAAGCCGCTTGGCTTTCACTACAAGAAGCGGGAGGGGACGCCCCCCCCCCTCCAGCCGCCTTCCGCGTCCCGCCCGGGTCTCCCGTCCCACCGGGAGACCCGGGCAGTCAGCCTGCAGGCTGCAGAAGACCTGATCAAAGCTGCATTCGGCTCTGATCGGGTCTCCATGCAAAAACCTGGAAGTGATGTCCGGAGTGACATCACTTCCGGGTACAGTCTGGCTCCAGATTTTAAAAAAATGACCACATTCAAAACAGCCAAACTTGGCGTTTTGAATGCTTTTAAGTGCAGAGGGGTTTGAGATCCCTCCACAAAAGTACCTGTCAAAAAAAAAAAAAAAAAAATGAAACCTTTTTTTTTAATGTACAAAAATATTGGCCGATACCAATATGCATTGACCAAAATATCAGTATCAGCAATGAAATATTGGTCGATCACTACTTAATAGGCCTGTGGTTGTCTCTTGCCATTTTCCCAGAGCATTGTTCTTGCCAACTGCCACCAGATTCATGAGGTAAAGTGAACCATTGATTATGTAAAGATTTAGTTTGATTAGGGATTTCAAAATCAATCATGTGACTTTTATTGCAGAACGCACAGCCTGAAGAGAATAGTCTCTTGGTGCCCAATGAGCGAATACAATTTTAGTAGAGGTTTTAGTAGGTGAGGCTGAGGAATAATTGGGAGCTTGGAGACTAGAACAAGGCCTTTCTGTGGTTTAAATCCTGTGGCAGATCAATGCCGAATTACAAGAGTCACTAGACTTCACAAGATGGCCGCCGCTTGTTCTCACGCAGATGTGCTTGTTTGAGGCCAACATCATATGAAAGCAAATAAAACACATTAGACCTTTTGTTTTAAAGTGTCAGGAGAGTTTGCTGAGGGGTTGCGTGTATCATATTTGTACTTCTTCTCCGGCTTCTTTTGTAGACAAAGTGTCTCTTTTATAATCTCTTTTTTATGACGGACAACATGTCCCCGGTGACCTCTGACCGAGGGGGGAAAATCTTCCATCTTGTCTCTCTGAAACGCTAATCACTCTTTGCATTGATGTATATCTCATGTCCGCATATTTCCCTGGCAGCGGGCAGATAGAGATTTAATCCACGTATTAATCAGTGTGACTGATGGAACCTCGGACAGTCTGTCAGCAGAAAGTATGTAAGCTATGTCTGCTGGCATTCATAAAGTATTTTAATTCTTTATTTTTTTTTTTTTTTTATTTTGATTTTGTTAGCAGTCTTTTTCTTTTTTTTGTATGTAATTGCCAAGTGGTTGTGGGAATTGTCATGAGAACTTTGAACATAATTTGCAATATAAAAAAATGTGTTCTGCTTCTTCTATTTAAAACGTATATAATAAAATGTAGAAATATTCACTTTAACAAGTAGTAGTAGTAAGATTTTAAAGGGGAACTAAAGTTGCCTAAACAAGGTCTTATATTGTCCCTCCCGCAAATGCAAAACATTTTTGTTTTTTCTCTTTTTACTTTTTTTTTTTTTTTTGCTAAAATTGCCTTATTTTCAGGTTTCAGGCCTAGACCGGGCCCGACTGCCAAAACTGACCCAGGAGGCAGTGTATTAGTAGGCCGCAATTTATGCACAGGTGTGACCGATGCCCATTCACCATAAGCTTGCAGTATTTGTGCACATGCGCAGACATGCCCCTGATGTCTGCCAGTTTGCAAATGCCTGGAAGAGACTGGTGGGAGCATCTGGGCATGTGCCATTTTTTTTTTTACATTTATTTTCTAACGGTAGTGCAAAACAGTGGCAGTTTTTTTTTTTTTTATGGGAGGTAATAAAATATATATATATATATATATATATATATATATATATATATATACATGTCTTGATTTATATGGTGTATGCCATAAAAATAATGTGCATGTTTGTGCAAAATATATCAATCCCTTCATCATGACCTGCTCCATTAGGCCTCATTCACACTTGCGTTTGGGGCTGGCCATGATTTCCTGCGGGGGCTCAGTGGGGTTTCCTGCAAACAGTCCTAAACCGCACTCTTTTCGAGCATTCTGTGAGTTACAGAAAGAATCCAGTACTTTTTTAAAGCAATCTAGTGAGCTGGCCAGAACCACCTCTGGCGGGAGTCTATTTCACATTTTCACAGCTCTTACTCACCGTAAGAAACCTTTCCGTATTTGGAGACTAAATCTGGTTTCCTCTAAACGTAAAGAGTGCCCCCTTGTCCTCTGTGTTGACCTTAAAGTGAATAACTCAGCACCAAGTTCACTATATGGACCCCTTATATATATTTATACATGTTGATCATATCCCCCCTTAATCTCCTCTTCTCAAGAGAGAATAAATTCAGTTCCTCTAATCTTTTCTCACAGCTGAGCTCCTCCGCGCCTCTTATCAGTTTGGTTGCTCTTCTCTGCACTTTCTCCAGTTCCCCGATATCCTTTTTGAGAACTGGTGCCCAAAACTGAACTGCATATTCCAAATGAGGTCTTACTAATGATTTGTACAGGGCAAAATGATATCTCTCTCTCTGGAGTCCATGCCTCTGTTAATACAAGAAAGGACTTTGCTTGCTTTGGAAAGCGCAGCTTCTCAGCCGCATCGGTTGTCATTACAAGGCAGCCAACCGTCGGCTATGGACGCCAGTACCGGGGCAATTCCTCTAGCTGCAGGCATCACTCCGGTACAACACTTTCCTGAAATATTGGCAATATCGGTACCCTCAGGGGCTGATTCGGATATATCGGGGAAAGTGCATATCTGCCCTCAATATATCGACTTTGCCGATAATCGGTCGATCCCTAGTGTGAATGGAGCCTAAAACGTAAAACAATTTACTCATGTGGGTGGGTATAAATAGATATTGGGGATAAAGATATTGCCACCTTTATGCCCATTGGACAGATTTCTCCTTCCTGTCCCACCAGTGTGACCCCAGTGACACCCTGATCTCAACATTTTTTTTTTTTTTTTTCCCTGAAACCAAAAGACCTCTTTAAATGATAAAATGGCCACCAGTAACAGAGAAAATTGTAGGTGGTTCTTTTTCATGGAAAGGTATCACAAATTCCCACGTTTATATAATTATCACGATTTTAGTCTAAACCGAGGCATAGCGCTTTTGATTCAGTAGACTGAAGACTTCAAAATTTCTTTTATTCCATTTTATCCCCGTGCACTTGTTGTATTTCCCGGACTCCTAAACCCAATAGACCTGCTTTGAACAAAAATATAAGGCCATAAAGTGCGCCTAGCTGTCCCTCCTCCCCCCCGGCCGGCTGAGTTATGGTTTTGGGCTGGAACGATAAAAACGAGCAAGGGTGATATACCGTCCCCCGGCCAGCAAGAATATATGGAGTATGATTTTAGTACTTGGATTTAAATTTTACTGTGAAGACAATTTCTTGGAAGCGGTGATTCAAGGTCAGTTCAGGTGCTTTTCAAACAGGGGAAGTGGTTGTAAGGCTGGCTTCCGCTTGATATACTGCGGCGGGCCCGCTGGAGAAGCTACGGCACGGCACTTGGGTTAAAATAACTTATGGAATAGGAAGTGTGCATTAAAAAGGTACGCTCCCATCGTAATTAAACATTAAGCCCCATAATGGATGCCGGTAACACAACCTAACTGCACTGGATTCTGGTTTTTCTTTCGAGCAGATCTTTAATGCACCAGAGCATGCTGATGCTGCCCATAAACACCTGTGTTACATGAAGATCCCAGTATTCCCCTATACAAGGTCTTCATTTGCTTTTCTCTCCAGTAGGACAGAACCATCTTTATCCAGGCAAGGGTCAATATCTACTCCCTGAACGGAGATGCTGGTTCAGGGAGGACACGGTAAATCCTAGTTTCAGTGCAGTTCTTGGCTGTGTTCACAAATGTCTGACTCAGATCAGCCCCTGCTGCAGGCCCCTAAAATAAGGCTCCATTCACACCTGAGCATATCGTTTTCGGGTGTTTTTTGCAGGTGTTTTTTCTGGCTTTTTTCAGCCGTTTTTTGCAGGTGTTTGGAGGAAGGGATTGACATCTAACAAAAAAACTTGTAATCTGCCAAAAAAGAAGCTCAAAAGAGCACAAAAAGGCACGCGCTTCGTCAAGCTTTAGGTTCCACAGTGAGTATAACCAGCATGCTTTACTGCATATACAGACTGATTTTACTGTTGTGGGTTTAGTAACACTTTAAATCTGAAAATACACAAAAAAATGTTGTTAAAAGGACTTGAGAGTTTCCTCTGGCTGGAATTTTATGTAGATCATTATCAAAAACAAAATTCTGTCTGGAATATCTCCCCTTATTATTCTGGGTGATTTATACATTTCTTCTTCTTCTGGGTTATTTTGCATGTAGATCGGCTAATGATGCGTTCAGAACTCCTGGTTATATTTTTTTAATACCTAGTCGACTGTTAAGCAGATAAATATACTACTAAGAAATCTATCGCCGTGTGTGTGTGTGGGTATAATGTGTGTGTGTGTGTGTGTGGGTGTATATATATATATATATATATAATGTGTGTATGTATATGTATGTATATATATGTATATGTATATATATATATATATATGTGTGTGTATATATATCTCACTATATATATATATATATATATATATATATATCTAACTCTATCTCTATAGATCTGTCTCTATATATATCTGACTCTATATATATATCTATCGCTTTCTCTATATCTCTATCTATATCTTTCTCTATATCTTTCTCTATATCTCTATCTATATCTTTCTCTATATCTCTATATCTATATCTCTATATCTTTCTCTATATCTTTATATCTCTATATCTTTCTCTATATCGTTCGCTATATCTTTATATCTCTATATCTTTCTCTATATCTCTATCTATATCTTTCTCTATATCTTTATATCTCTATATCTTTCTCTATATCTCTATATCTATCTCTATATCTATCTCTATATCTCTATATCTTTCTCTATATCTTTCTCTATATCTCTATATCTATCTCTATATCTATATCTCTATATCTTTCTCTATATCTCTATCTATATCTTTCTCTATATCTCTATCTATATCTTTCTCTATATCTCTATCTATATCTTTCTCTATATCTCTATCTATATCTTTCTCTATATCTTTATCTATCTCTCTATATCTATCTCTCTATATCTATCTCTCTATATCTATCTCTCTATATCTATCTCTCTATATCTTTCTCTATATCTTTCTCTATATCTTTCTCTCTATATCTCTATATCTATATCTCTATATCTCTATATCTTTATATCTATCTCTATATCTCTATATCTTTCTCTATATCTTTCTCTATATCTCTATATCTATCTCTATATCTAGATCTCTATATCTTTCTCTATATCTTTCTCTATATCTTTCTCTATATCTTTCTCTATATCTCTATAGCTTTCTCTATATCTCTATCTATCTATCAGGTTTTCATGATGTAGCTTCTTTAGATATACAGTTTTATTTTTGTTCTGTAACATTTTTAATTTGACGTTGCTATATAGTGATTTTGCTTGTAGTAGGCCAAAACACGATAGATAGAATGGATCTCAGGCTGTCTCCAGGCGGAATATGTGAACATCTCCACTTACGTTGCGTTTCCAGGCCAGCGAGTTCATTTCACCAGACAGTGGTCTTAACATGCCTGTGGCTAGACGTGACTCACTGGGTAAGGTGTTCAGATGTGAGTGACCGTTGACTCTCACAAGCATGTGAAAATAAGCAGCAAAGTGTAACTTTCCATCGGCAATGGAACTGCAGAAGATCTGAGAGACCCTCGTTAACCTTCTAAGGGCTTTGTGGAGGAGTAGGCAGCCCCTTGTGTAATGTGTTGCAGGCATCTTTTCTGTGTGCAAATCAGTAGGCAATACTCCCTTAAAGCCTGCATACCTACTGTCCTCTCTTCTCTATGTGGACCGGTGCCTCAGAAATCTAATTACGACCGAAAGGATGTCTCTTGGTCATTATGCAACCTTAATAGCTAAACATCTTCCTAGGGTTTAGGTTTCAATGGGTACCCTTTAACCACTTCTGGGCCAGAAGGTTTTACCCCCTTAATGACCAGGCCATTTTAGCAATACGGCACTGTGGTATGTTAACTGAAAAATGCGCGATCATGCGATGCTGTACCCAAATAAAATTGATATCCTCTTTTTCCCCACAAATAGAACTTTCTTTTGGTGGTATTTGATCACCTGTGCGATTTTTATTTGTTGCACTATAAACAAAAAAAATGTTTTTCATATTCTGCTATAGAACATTCCCAAAAAAATTAAAAAAATCTAATTTTTTCATCCTTTTTATGCCAATTTGTATTCTGCTACATATTTTTGGTAAAAAAATTGCAATAAGCGTATTTTGATTGGTTTGCGCAAAAACATTTTTTTTAGCAGGGCTGCGACATTGCGGCGGACAGATCAGACACCTAACTGACATTTTTGTCCCTTTTGAGGGGACAACTAATACAGTAATCAGTGCTAAAAATATGCGCTGTGACTGTCCTAATGACACTGGCAGGGAAGGGGTTAACACTAAGGGCTAGCAAATGGTTGTGTGTCCCCTAGGTGGTGCTTTCTAACCGTGTGGGGAATGGTCTCACTAGATAAACATGGAGATCGGTTTCTGAATAGCAGGAACAGAGGATCCCTACATTTTCCTTCCAGAGGTTGCTAGGGGTTCCTAAGCTGTGGCTGATTGACCTCCTCTCTGATGGTGCCGACATAATTCCTAATCTAACACCACTTGGCAGAGCCAGCAGCATGGCACCATTAATCTTTTTTAGCTTTTTGTAAGGGTGGCATTCTGAACACTGTGGTATGGGGATCATTCTTCCCATTGACCACAAATGTAAGAAGCGTTCTTCCCTATGACTTCAGTTATTTAATTTCAGCTAGGGTTCCCCAAGACCTGAAAGCTGTTTTAACCACTTGCCGACCGCCGCAAGTACATATACTGCGGCGGTCAGCCCCTCACAGGCAAAGTGACGTATATATACATCACTAGCCTGTGAGGCTCTGGGGAGCGAGCACTCCCGCTCGGTCATGGACCCACCCCCCCCCCCCCCCCCCCGCGCGTGTGACCGGCGGACCCGATGTCTGCCGGTCACTCGGTGATCGTCGGTGCAGAGGGAGAAAGGCAGGCGGCTAATGTAAACAAGCCGCCTGTCATTCTCCCCTATGTAGAAACAGTGATCATACGGTTCTACTATGTAGGACCGTTGATCACTGTTTCTACAGCTCAAGCCACAGCCAATCACAGTTAGAATCACGCCCCTAGGGACACACACCACCCCTCCCTCTCAAATAAAATTAACCCCTTCACTGCCAGTGTAATTTTACAGTAACAGTGCATATGTATAGCACTGATTACTGTAGAAATGTCACTGGTAACCCCAAAAGTGTCAAAAATGTCAGTCAAGGGTCCAATCTGTCCGCAGATCGCCGCCATTACGCGTTAGAAAAAAAAAGAAAAACTTTTGCGCAAATCAAAATACGCTTTTTGCGATTTTTTTTTTTTTTTTTTTTTTTTTTTTTACCAAACATATGTACCATAAAACAAATTGGCCGAAAATGTTAAAAAATTTAGAATTTTACATTTTTTTTTTTTGTTGTGGAATTTCATATAAAAAAATTTGAAAAATATTGTTATTTTTGCAAAATTGACGCTCTTTTTTTGTTTATAGCGCAGGATCAAAAAATCGCACAGGTGATCAAATACCACCAAAAGAAAGCTCTGTTTGTGGGAAAAAAAGGACGTCAAATTCGTTTAGGTACAGCGTCGCACGACCGTGCAATTGTCCGTTAAAGTCACGCAGTGCCGAATTGCAAAATACCCCCTGGTCAGGAAGGGGGTAAAATCTTCCGGGGCTTAAGTGGTTAAGGGTTCCTGCGGGATAAAAAAAAAAAAACCTGATCTAACATTGATTATCCTGATTGAATGTTTTTGCCTAATGGAAGGAAACGGGAGCACTTGCAGAATATATTGGTAGAATAGGCACCCCAGGAAACAAATAATAAAAAGAATGATATATATAGTTACATATACAATGTGTGCATAGAGCTCTAATTTATTAGCTCCGTGGGTCTCCTGGAGCCGAGACTTGTTCTACTGTATATCATAATTTATTAGAAATTTAAATACAAGAGAGAGCTCATTTACATTAGAAGCAGAACCATGTTTATGTACTATTGTTCTTTCTGTAAGGGGATTACTGTAGATCATAATAAATGAGATATGTTCCTGTCTCTGCGGCTTTGTGTTAAAAAAAAAAAATAAATAATAAAAAATGGGAGGGAGGGGGGGGAGTGAAATATAACAGTGGGGTTCTGAAGAATATGGATTCCAGCGTAGTTATCTGAGAAATCATCTACACATACAACAGATGATATGTAAATATTCCCTTAGGAAACCATGCCATGAAAGATCCGTAAAAGCAGAAAGCAGAATAATAAAAAAGATGAAAACCATTTAGCGTCGGCCCCATTCATTTCATAAGGCAAATCGGAGAATCATCCGGGTGTACAAAATGCAGTATGCTATAGCCTTCAGAGAGCGTTTGAGAGACGGTGAGGAGGCATTTTATTATTTTATTGCCTCCTCGCTGCCAGATTTAACCGCTGGAACCCCGACCACATGCATTGCACTCAGTTGCAGGGCGCTTACAGAGTGACCCCATTCACTTGAAGCTCCTGCCAAAAGAGACAATTGGTATAATTCCTGGTGTACTTTGCTTTGCGGCCTTGGCATGTGTACACCCCTGGTCACTGCCTCTGCAGCTAAAGGGATAGTGATTGTAAATAGGGATAGGTATAGTAAAAAGTGCAGCTCAACTGCTAGTGTGAATGAGCCCTTAGAGATTTAAACCTAGTACACACGGGGCGAATGCCGGGCGCCATCGGCCGGTTTAATATAAACTGGCTGACGTTTGGCCCGTGTGTATGGCAGCTGGCCCAAGATGAGCATGCTGGAAAACCAGCTCCCAGTCAGCGCTCTCGGCCAAATGCTGAAAGTGCTGACCGGAGTATTCCTGTGGCAGGGAAGGTGGGGCGCATCCCCTTGTCGGATCACAACTGCTCAGCAGGGGAGATCGCTGTACCCTCATCGGATTGTGTGAACCAGACTGTACTCAGTTTCTGTTGGCTTGATGGCATTTTAGTTTCTGTTGGGTTGATGGCATTTTACCGTCATCGGATTGTGTGAACCAGACTTTAAGCCCCGTACACACGCACAGATTGTTGGCCGTAAATTGTCGGCCAACGTCCGATCTGCCGATTGTAGGCTTGTTCGTATGATGCTTCCGACAACCAACTGCGAATTTTCGGCCGAAAAAAATCTGGTGTGCATGCTATAAAATTTTTGTTGGCCAACAAAGATCGGCCGATTGTTCCTCAGCCAGTACAGATTTCGGCAGACAAAAATCAGATGCGCAAAACTGGGCATGCTCAAAGAAGAAAAAACACAGGGAAAGTCAACCATCACATGACATCACTTCTGAAGTTGTTTTTTGTTGGCCAACAAAAGTCCAGTGCAAGTCTAGAGCACATTTCAACCAACAAACAACACTGGACAAAAGACGGCTGATCGGTTGGCCAACAATCTGTGCGTGTGTACGGGGCTTTACTCTCAGTTTCTGTTGGGTTGATGGCATTTTAGTTTCTGTTGGGTTGATGGCATTTTACCAATATCGGATTGTGTGAACCAGACTTTACTCTCAGTTTCTGTTGGGTTGATGGCATTTTAGTTTCTGTTGGGTTGATGGCATTTTACCGTCATCGGATTGTGTGAACCAGACTTTACTCTCAGTTTCTGTTGGGTTGATGGCATTTCGCCAGACAAGAAGTAAGGGGAACTCTCAAAAACTGCCAAATATGCTTTTCTTCAGTAGAATTGGGAGGGCTAGAACCCTAATCCGATTTTTACTTCGGTCTCTGTGCCGGTTGGAGATTTTCCCTCACTTCCTGTCTGGCAAAACCGTTGTCAGGAGGACAGGAAGTGAGGTAAAACAGATCCCTATTTATTAAAAAAAAAAAGCCAGGCAGAATTTCTAAATCTTCCCCACTCTACTGGGCGTGCTTGGCGACACTGCTTGGGATTTTTAGAGGCAGAGTTGTCGGCTCAGAGAGGAAATTAGAAGCTCACTGGATTTCTAGCATATCAACAGTACAAATACCTCAACGGTGATCTCAACATAGAAAAAAAACTGTTCAGTCGCTAGGAATGCATGAGGACACGAGGCCATACAATGCGATTAGAGCATAAGAGATTTAACCTTAGGCGTTTATATTTTTTTTTACAGTAAGGGTTACAAGATTGTGGAATTCTCTACCACAAATGGTAGTAAATGCGGGGAGTATAGCTACTTTTAAAAGACCACCATGGCATCCAATGAAGAAAAGTTCTTTATTACCATAAGTGGTACAGCAGGGTAGGACGGTAACTACTACTACTACTACTGTCCTACCCTTCTGTACCTTGTACCACTTATGGTAACAAAGAACTTTTCTTCATT
Source organism: Pelophylax lessonae (assembly GCF_965119305.1). Lineage (NCBI taxonomy): Eukaryota > Metazoa > Chordata > Amphibia > Anura > Ranidae > Pelophylax > Pelophylax lessonae. Next base: position 507,985,548 of record NC_138772.1, on the reverse strand, counting down.
GGATTCTGTGGTGGTGTGGGACCATTTTCTTCTTTTATGCTTCTGGTGGCGAGCCGAGGTTCAGCACCCACCTTGAATCATGGCCACTGACTAGCCTGAGCGGTGTTATCTCTCTTACTTTTAAAAGACTCTTGGACGTACTTCTCAAGGATCATAACATTCAGGGGTATGGGAAATAATTACGTCCACACACCCCTACACAGGTTGAACTGGATGGACTATTTATTGTCTTTATTCAACCTCAACTACTATGTAACTATATAACAGTTCAGTTATTTTTCTTTATTTTTTTATTTTTTGAGGAAAATGTACATGGGTGTTAAAAATGGCACATTCAGATCCATACAGTGTATAGGTTTTTTTTTTTTTTTTTTTTTTTTATCTGAACGCACTAGTTTATTTATGTATTTTTTGATCACAGACATTTTTCTAGAAACATTGAAATGGAAAATAAGCTTGTTCATCTGGTAAAAATGTTTAGCCGTGGCGCCGCTGTGTATGGGTTTTGAGAGAAAATAAATAGTAGGCTGAGCTGCTTATAGCTAGCTTCTGATCATAAGGTGCTTGATTCCGAAGTGAATTGCTCAGTGATTGCCTTCACTCAGATAAATGACTTCTCAGTCAGCTTGTTTGGACCTGTAATAATTATTATTTTTTTTATTTCTTTCATTGTGCATTTAATCGAACGGGGCCAGTGGGAGGTCAAACTTCACACCACCACCACATTAATTACCACCAAGTGAGCAGAGAGCTCGAAAAGGCCATTTTCTGGAAGGGGCAAAATCTCTTTTTCCTTTTAGCAGCTGTTAGTCGAATCAGAGGAGATTCACACATGCTGAATATCTTCATGCAACATGTCACCTTGTTAAATATTAATGGTGGCATTTTTTTTTATTTCTGCTGGTTCCCGGTATTCTGGGCAAATGCAGATCTCGATCAGTATTTACAGGAGTTATCATCATAAAACCATATTTTATTGACTTGCCTGTTCATAATTTTATAAGCCTTATGTGCTTCAAAAATAAGATGGCATAGTTGTATTTTGCCTTCAATGTCTCTGACTGGTATTTGCAACTAACACAGTATGTTTGAACCGAGCTTTGGGTCCTGAGGGAGAAAACAGTATTACGGACTGTTCACACTTTTATGATTTTCATTTGCAACTGTTAGATGTGGCAAATACCGTACATTTAGAGACATTGCTGGACCAGTACACATGTTTTGTTTTTCACTTTGGTCTGTCAGGTTGGCGTGTTACCAACAACTGTCTACTGTGGGGTTTCTCAATCAGGTTTCTGTTGATTGGTTTCTCCAGAATTTGGTAGGTGTTCTTTGAGCAATGGACAACTTTCCAACTAACCACTGATCAGTTATAATGAGCTTTTTTTAGCTTTCTGTAAGGGGGGTCAGTCTTCCTCACTGGTCGCCAATGTTAAAGTTCAGTACACGTAATCAGAAAATCGGACCAAGTAACTGCTTTCGAAGCGTTCATAAGATAATCTGATTATTAGTACGCCACTTTCAAGACCCGATCACGACTGTTCATCCAAAATTATCTGAAGGGACAAACTTGAAAATTGTATGATTTTAGTTTAATCAGTACAGTTTTTGTCTGGGGAAAAAAAATCAGTATAGCAAGACTACGCATGCTCGGAAAGGACAGAATACATTGCAATACAATACATTACTTCACTTCCGAAGTTGTCCGAGAATTTTTGTAAGTTGAGCAACCTCTCCATTTTTGAGCATACAAAAAAATATATATATTCTCATTGTGTGTACAAGGCTTAAGAGTGTCCTTCTCTCACTGATCATTACTGTAAGGGGACCTTCTATCATTGTCCACCGATATGAGATTACACCGACTACCAATATAAGAAGGCACTTTTCCACCGACCACCATTATAGGGCGCACTACAATTTACACTGTGGGTGTTTCCTTTCTGGCCGTTTTTCATTTTATGTTCCACTTACAGGATATGGGTTCCCTAAGATGTGACATTTTATTTCAATGGTCCCTCGGACAAAAACATTAAAGGTTCGTCTTATGTGAGGGTCCTCTATAAACCATTCAAAATTGTATGCCTGGTACAGGTGGTAACTTTTTTTTTTTTTTCAACCTAGCGGGCTGAACGAAAGAAAAAATCCCCAAAAAACAAAGAACCTTACGAGGGAGGAGTTTGCTCTACTAACCATCACCCCCACCCAGAAAACATCGGTCAGCACTCACAGCCATTGGCTACAAGTGCTGATTGGATGCAGGTTTTCCAGCATGCCCGTTTTGACGAAAGCCGCTCGTGAGATCGGCTTGTATCGGAAAAATACCTGTACACACGTGCCAAGTATTGGCCAATTTCTACTGTACCAGGTAATTTTAGCCGACATTCAGTGTGTACAGGGCTTTAGATTCTAATTTTACACAGTCGGTAGGTCTTACCTCAATTGGGAAAATCGAATACAAAATCTGACTGTGTGATCCTTCTATGGCTTTAAAGAGGAAAAATTAGATGGGAACCCATGTAAAAATTTGTTATGCAGTGCTGTTGTATCCATGGTATGTGCGAAAGCCGACATATCTGGTTTGCTAAATATCATTATGCAGAGGACACACTTTTTCAGCAAGCAATGGTAGCCAATCGGAAATCGGGTGATAAGGATCGGTCTAATAGTTGCAATGGGGTATTATGTAACACTGTACTTATGAAAGAATCTATTGACACTTGATGCTTATGGTCTAAAGCAGTGGTTCTCTGGCCTGTTAGTGGGTCCTGAGGACTGGAGTTGAGAACCACTGGTCTAATGCCTTGTACACACGTACCAATCGTCGGCCGACCGATCGGCCGTCTTTTGTCCAGGGATGTCCTGTCCGCTGAAAAGTGCAAAAGACTGCACACGAATTTTGTCGGCCAACAACAGCCGACTGCAGAAGTGATGTCATGTGATGGTTAACTTTCCTTGTCTTTTTTCTTTTCTGAGCATGCCCAGTCTTGCTAATCTGCTGTCTGTCGGCCGAAATCTGTACTGACTGACTGGCAAACAATCGGCCGTTCTGGTGTTGGCCAACAAAAATTTTAATGCCTGCACGACAGATTCTGTTCGTCCGAAAATGCGCTGTCGGAAGCATCATACTAACAAGCCTACAATCGGCCGATCGGTCGTCGGCCGAATATTTACGGCCGACAATCGGTACGTGTGTACGGGGCTTTAAGCAAGAATCTGAATTGGGTCCATCTTGCCTATTTGGTGGTCTCTTTATCTGAAAATAAGGAAGTGTCCGTTTTCGGGGACTTTACCTATCTCCCAACAGCCCTGACTTTTGGAGGAATCATCCAAACATTCCTGAAACGTTGAGGGCTCTCAGATTGCAAACAGATTTTTAGTTTTAAGACCTGCACTAGAATTGCAGTTGATGATGGGTATTATTTTTGCTGTGGGTACCACTTTTCAGACATGGGCTAGGTTTTAACTCACTGTCTGTAAACCAAGGATATTTTAAGCACCCATTTTATTTTCCATTTTTAAAGCTGAACATTGCTATGATCAAATTATGTATTTATGTACTCCCTGCACAGCAGTACAGACAGCAGTTTGTATGGTAAAACAGTGCTACTCCCGCCCGAAGTCTGTGGACATAAGACCAGAGGAATGGCCTCGTGGTGGCACCTTCATTGTGCAGTTACAAACCACATTAGGCCCCTGACCAGTCTGTTACATAACTGCAGTGCGGTCTGATGGGGAGGTCCAAGGACTGGGTGTACTGTCTGGCAGCATTGCTTGAATCACAAGACTGAACAACATTACAAATCCCCAGGCAGGTAAAACTTTTTGCATACATTTTATATTTAAATGTGAATTTAGCTGTTTGCCTGACATTCAGATTTAATGAAAAGCTTAGTGAATTGGTCTCCAGAGAGACCGACAACACAACTGACCCTCCTAAGGTAGTGGAATCCAAGCTTAATTAGTAAAGAAGAAAAAAAAAAAAGACTGGACCGTTCATTCCCCATAGGATAGAGGCCATCCATCAATTCAAAGGCACATTCTCCCAGCTAAGCTCCCTCTGGAGAGCAGACATTACTAATTGTGGGCTAATTATGCTTTTGTAATCAGAACAATACCTCTATTTTTAGTCAGCCAAACTTCCTCCTGTTGTGCTTGATGTGATTGTAGGGTCTTCTTGCTGCTACAAAGATTGTATATGATGGAATTCGTTATTCGGAAATTGAAGTTTAGTTTGTTTGCATGGTCTAATTTCTTAATCCTATGTTGCCAAAAATTGCTGTGTACATCTCAAACCATGTGTCTGTGCATCCACTCCCCTGTGTCTTGTGTACAGAGTAGAGAAGTATCCTGGTATATCAGGGAAGGCAGTGTGTTTTTTTTTTTTCCCTGGTCTATGGTGAGTAAAAGTGCGTAAGCGTATAGGCGAGTAAAATTCTTCATTACCAGTATTGAAATATACTCATTTATACTCGCGTATACATGAACGAGTAAACGCTTGTATGCAAGTATCAAGTTACCTGATCAGAGGCCGAGGTGCTGAGAGGGCTTCCCTTGTGGCTAAGTGCAAGGCACTCCTGATGGTGGAAGCAGGGAGTGCTGTGCCCAAAGGAACAGGGGTTGCCAGCTGCGACAGGCTCCGGTGATGGGATGACTGCTGTAGAGGTAGACAAGAAGAGAATACGACTAGGCAGGCTTCCTTGGGAGTGTCCGGAGAAGGTTTCTGAAGGATGAGACAGGAGCCAGGTCAGGGTCAGGCCAGTAGTCAAGCACGGTTTATTGGGCAGCAGAGGAAACCAAAGGAGCAAGCCAGGGGTCATACAAGAGAACAGCAGACTGGAGCAGAGTAGGTAAACAAGCCGGTGGTTGGAGCCAGGAGAAGAGACGAGACAGGAAAGGCAAGCCTGGTCGGTTACGGGTAATCCAAGGTAATGCAGAACAGGAACTCACAGGGAAGCTGAAGATCATCCAGCAACTAATGGCTGTAGCAGGCTGGTTTAAATAGGCCACTGGGCACCAATAATCATTCCGTATTGCATGCGCTCTGGCGCCCGCGCATGCGCACTGGCATGCGCACTGGTGCATGAATCTTCGCCGAGAATGTCAGTTTGCGCATGCGCCGTATCGTTGGTGAATTTCTATGCGCAATTGCGCTATTTTGCAGAGTGTTGGCAACAGATCTAGTTAGTCTATGGATAGTTCTCTGACAGCGAGTTAATTACTGCAGTCAAATAAAAAAAAAATATTTTTGTTTTTTAATTTACTGCTCTGTACTCAACTCTGCACACAGCTGAATAAAGATCAGTAATACAATGTCCCATAGACAACAATACATCAACATACATTTCAGATTAGTAAAAAAAAAACCTCAGCACTTCTTAGTGCTATGCAAGAGGCCTAAATGAATATATTCCAATACTGGCAATGAAGAATTTCATTCGTCTATACACTTACGCACCTTTTACACGCCTATTCTCCACATTACTGAGGTCTTTACATTCAGTTTTTGGCCCCTTATACAGGGGCGTCACAAGTTCCTGCGTAAACAGTAAATTATGATGCCCTGCTGCTTTGCCGTAAATGGACAAATCGCTAGCTCCTCTAGTGATGTATGGGTTTCATTTTTGAGTAGAGTTGGTAAGGATTAGAACCTCTGTTTTTTTTTTCTTATTGTTGCTTGGCTGCCTGCTGGGGTAATTTGCCCTCTTTTTCTGTCCTAGTGTCAAGAGTAGGAAAATCTTTTAAATTTGTTAGTTTTGCTGGATTAGATTTTAATGGAGGGTGTTATCAGTTTTAAAAAGATTGTCCCTCATTAGAGACTAGAGATTATTGGACAAATGATAGTCTTTTCTTTTGCGTGCTAGACTCCATATTGAAAACGCATTGGTTACTAAAGTATGAAATTCTCGTACGACAGAATAAATATTCAGAAGTGATGTCATGTATTTTTATTGTATTTTCGGGTGAAAACTGTACTGATTAAACAAAAATCATACGATCTGGTATTGTATGAGAGATTTTCCTGTATGTCTCTTTTGAAAATTTTGAATAAAAGCTGTGTCCTAACGATTCGATTATCGTAGGATCGTTTCTAAAGCAGTCATTTTTCACAATATTCTGATCGGGTTTACAGGGCTTTAAGGTGGCCATAACCAGCTTTTGGCTAATTTTTTTCCTCAGTCGGGCAAAATCCAAGCTGTGGGTGTCTCTTATGTGCGCCACCCAGCTCTACAAAAGGTGTTTATCGTCCATTGACAGGCGCAGCCTCCATCCATATTAGCTGAATGGGTTATGCTGTCCCCTGCAGGAGTAGTCTAGGCAGGAAAAATTTTACATGTACACACCTACGGGGCCATCCCCACATGCATAACCCACACCCTCTGCTCCGCAAACCAGTTTGTTTCTGCCTAGAGAAGGAGGCCGCAAGGTTTTGTAGGCGGCTGTTTCTTTAGAGAAGGTTTTTTGTTTCTCTTAGGGGTCTTTAACCTGGGTGAGCTACTGTTGTTTGAGCTTCATGTTATCCAGTGGGCTAAGTCTAGTCTTGGAGTTTACGTTACTTTCTGGTTGCATTCTTCCCACCCCTCATGCCTATATTGCTTTGGGGCGTCCCATTCAGCTAATGAAGATGAAAGCTGCGTCTGTCAATGGACGATAGAGAAAATACGATTTTTGTAAGATCTTACCGTAAAATCTTTTTCTCTGAATTCCATTGACAGATGCAGCACTCACCTCTTTGATGTGGAGATGCTTTTTTCCTTCACTGCTTACAACTAAACTGGTTTGCTGAGGGTGTGTGGGTTATGCATGTGGGGACAGCCCCGTAAGCGTGGATATTTAAATTTTTCCTGCCTAGAACTAGTGCAGGGGGCAGCATAACCCAATGGCTAATGAAGGTGGAGGCTGCGTCTGTCAATGGACTTCAGAGAAAAAGATTTTACGGTAAGATCTTACAAAAATCTTATTTTTTTTCAGTCAACTTTTGTCAAAGAATCCAGGCGGAAAAAAGTGTTGCCAATTTTTGACGTCCACCAATCAGATGTACTGACTCTTTGGATATTTAGCAGCCACGGGTTTCGCTGGCTGCTGAATACAATATTCAACGGTAGGATACTCCAGCAACCATGTTTAGTGTGGATGGAAGAATCGATAAAGCTGACCATTTTCGTTTGAATGTTCTTAGTAAACCTGTTCGGCAGGACATTCCTTCTTGCCATGTTTGGGTCAACTAATTTAGTTTGAAAGCCCTTAAAATTTCCTCCAGACCTGCTATTTAAATGGAATCCCAGACATATAAGACAGATTTCATTACAAATTGTACAATTTTCTCGAATGAAAACCAAGTTTACTTTCATTCGTATAAGAAAATGTTTCCATTCTGTTCCTTTGAATCTTCTAGATACGATGGTCGAACTCCAACATCGTTTTGACCCCACTAACCATTACAAAAATTGAACATTCCGAAAAACAAAAATGTTCAAAACTACATTTTTCTGGTGTCTGGCCGGCATTAGCCAAGTTCCTCCTCAAAACATTATTTGATTTTCCTTTCCTGCATTGCACTGTGTTCATTTTCTCTCATTTGCATAAAAAAACCATGTCAAATAAATAAATAAATAAACCATTGACTCCCTTGCCCTTGTCACTCTCTTCTGTTCAATCTTGTTATTGTCTTGTCACTTGTCACTTCCCATTTGTCTGGCCAGTTTACCACAAGCGGCATTTAATTCCAAATTAGATCTTTGTCATTTTTATAATTCCATCAATCAGGCAATGTTTTCTGCTAGGAGACGTGTGTTTTCCCGATGACGTCAGCCTGTCTCGGCTTTGCCAGGGACAAGTATTTTTGAAGTCTGTAATGTCATTGTTAATATTTAGATGACAAGGAAAGTCCCTCATGAGGGTGACAGTGTTGCAGACACGGAGCAGGTTGTGCTAAAGGGAGCTGAAATATGGTTTGTCTACCAGCGTTTTCTGTATACCAGAGGGTATTTGTGTTATTTTGCAAGGGGTAGATCTGTCTGTTGGTGTAAAATATATCTAATCGTACATTAAAGGACACAGGCTTGATACTCAGACTCTGGGGTATAGAGGGGTACCCTCAAGTGACTGGAGTTTATATTTAAATATGGCTGATGGGTTGTCCTCTATTCATTTGTCTGGACATTGTCAAAGCTTTAAACACTAATGAACGTACGCTGAAGACTTTCAATTCCAGTTAAGGTTTATTGCAATGACTGTAAACTGCTCACTCCCACCTAAAGCCATGAACCCAACATGTTTCGCCCACAGTTGGCTTAATCATGATCCCCATAGCTATAAACCTTGGCTGGAGTTTGAATGTCTTTGGTGTGCAGCCCGTCATTTGGATGGGGGACTTCAGAGCCTTGGTATCTGGTTGATTGCAGGGAATCGAAGAATACTTGGACTGTAAGCAATGAAAGAGGTTGGGTTCATCTACCAATTTACGTGTAAGTACATGGATTTTAGCCTTCTGTAATCTACTGCACAGTAGCACTCCGACTGGGGTTGGGGCAGTTCCAATAACTAGTTTAACTCTAGGAACGTGTTTCTTCTTTTTATTACTGTATTTCTCTGTACAAGACCACTCAGTGCAAAAAAGGAGGGATCAGTACACCGCAAATCAAGACTCAAAATGCTTTGCACGGTGTTGTCAGTCTAATACTGTGAATGTGCTTACAGGAAAGGGCGAGCTGAGGAATGATCTCATTGTTGTGCTGCAAATTCCCTCATAGGCTGTTTTTAGCTCTGGACTTCTATGTTTTGTCTAAACCCCAACTGAACCTTCAGTTTAATTTTGCTAAATATATTCCAGGTGCACACTAAAGGAATGCAAAGCCTTAAGCCTCGTACACACGATCACATTATCGGACGATCTTTCGTCCGTTTTTTGTTGCATGCAAGTCTCATATGGAAAGTGAAGAGATTACTTTCATACGAAAATTCTCGTATGACAGAATTCAACTTCAGAAGTGATGTCATGTGTTGAATTGTTTTATATGTGTTGTTTTGTTTCTGAGCATGCCTAGTCTTGCTTTTATGATTTTTTTCAGACAAAAACAGTACTAATTAAATGAAAATCGGACGTTGTGCTCACGTACGATAAAAATTTTATAGCCTGCACATCCAGTTTTTGTTGTCCGAAAATTCTTAACCAACTGTTGAAAGCACTATACTGATGATCCGAAAATCGGCAGATCGTTTGTTGGACAAAATTTTACTTCCGATTTTCGTATCGTGTGTACGGCCTTTACAGTTTGTTTTTTTGTAACGCAGCCACACCCGGAGTAGAAAATCCTCTCCTTTGCCAGCATGCTGCAGAGAAGGACATTTGCATTCAGTGTGGAAGCAGTGGTCTCTCTGGAGATGTCTAACATGCCCCTGGCGAGTCATAACCACAGCTATCCCATCAGCAGGGACAAGAATCTATGATGATTGCAACGCTAGAAGTCTGACACAGCAGGGGATGTATCCGAGTTTAAAAATGAGACCTGCTTCTGCACAGAAGTGATCAAGTAGCTTTAAGCTGTCTGGTATTATGGGCTACTCCTTTACAGAGAGTTGTCCTGGTCAATTCAAAGTTCTAAAGTTAATATAACAAGTAAGAAGATCATTTTGCACATTCTTTAATGAAAGTGGCCTTGGTTTTATAAGGCACAAGCAGACGGGTTAAGAGTTTTGGACAGTGCTTTTTTCTGTACAGCTATATAAATGCAAAACAGAAAGCAAAAAAAATGTAAAAAAAATATATATATTAATAATATAAATGTATAGATATTGGGAATATTTACATCATGTCACATGTCAGTATGTGGCTCAATAAATTGATCCCCCCCCCAGCTAGATAGTATAAGTGAAACCAGTGAATACAATTTGCGTGAGCGTGCATGTCTCTACATTCCGGGGCCGGGCCCCAGAGACCGCTTTCCAAATGACTGTGAACTGTGAATGCCCTTGTGTTTTTTAAAATACCTTTAAAAGACAAGAAAAGGAAATATTTGCAATGATGGAATTATCGGACCTTTTAATGCTTGGGTGTCAAGGAAAATAAAGCTTTTCCATTAACGGGTCTCAGTAAATCACTCGTTCAGGTGACAGTCTTGTTAGCATGACAAAAGTACTGTAATTTATGTTTGACTCGTTTCCATGTGTCAAGACATGTCGTTTTCAGCCAATCAAAACTGGCAAGGTACCTGCGACTCTGAATACTGGAGGGGTATTTAAAAATAATTCCTCAGTGATGTTGCAAAGATTTTTTTTGAAGAGCCATTCTCGGCTAGAAGCGCCGGTTCACATACACGCGACGCTACTTCCCAGGGCGACCTCCGAGATCGCGGTGCGAGCATCGCGCTGCGACCTCGGAGCGGCCGACACGGACTTCATAACATTGAAGTCTATGGCGGTCGCCTCCTGGTCGCCCCAAAGAAGCTCCGGACCCTTTTTCTAAGTCGGAGCGACTTGTGTCGCTCCTATTAGAACGGGTCCGCAGCTTCCCTATGGGAGGCGACCTGCGGCGACCTGTGAGGCGACCAGGTCGCCTCACAGGTCGCCTTAGTGTGAACGGGGGCTCAGTGAAAGCATTCAGTGAGCTACTGATAGTAAATTGCAATTATGATTAAAGCAGGAAGTCCACCCAACTTGCCTTTATTGGAGTATGCTTGATCAGTTGCAGAATAAGCACGTGTCTGTTTTTTTTTGTTGATAAGCAGGGTATAAATTTCTGCTGCAATTACACTGCCACTGTAAAGTTTGGTCCTACTCTAATCTATGGCAGCACCCAAGTTAATATATATATATATATATATATATATATATATATATATATTATGTATGTATGTACACACACCTACACACATACCTATTAGTCATAACATAATACCCACCTATTATTTAGTGGGTCCCCTTTTTGCTGCCAAAACTACCCTGACCCGTTTAGCCATAGTGGCCACTAGACCTCTGAAGGTATGCTGTGGTATCTGGCACCAAGCCATCAGTAACCGATACTTTACTACTGTAAATTGTGAGGTGGGCCTTCATGGATCAGACTTGTTTTTCCAGCACATCCCACAGATGCTCGATTTGGATTGAGATCTGGATAATTTGGAAGCCAAGTAAACACCTGCACCTTGATGTTTTCCTTGAACCATTTTTTGCAGTTTGGCAGGGTACATTATCCTGCTCAAAGAAGCCACTGCCATCAGGGAATGCCATTTCCATGAAGGGGTGCACTTGGATCAAAATGAATGGCAGGACCCAAAGTGTCCCAGCAGAACATTGCCTCCACCGGCTTGCCTCCTTCTTATAGTGAATCCTGGTGCCATCTCTTCCCCATGTAAGCAGCGCACACACTCACTGCCATCCACATGATGTAATAGAAAACGTGATTCATCAGACTAGGCCACCTTCTTCCATTGCTCCATGGTCCAGTTCTGATGCTCACGTGCCCATTGTATGCACTTTTGGTTATGGACAAGGGTGAGCATGGGCACCCCAACCCGTCTGCAGCTACAAAGCCCCATACACCATAAACTGTGATGACCATTTTTTCAGCTGTTAACCACTTGCCATCCGCCCATATACGGCGGTGGTCAGCCCCTCCCAGGCAAAGTGACGTACCGGTACGTCACTAGCCTGGGAGCGAATAGGGGGCGAGAGCGCACCGCCGGAGCCGCGCTCCCGCCCCCACTCGTACCCGACGAAGCCGGCGCGTGTGACCGGCGGACCCGATGTCCGCTGGTCACTCGCGCTTGTCGGGTAGAGAGGGAGAAAGGCAGGCGGCTAATGTAAACAAAGCCGTCTGTCATTCTCCCCTGTGTAAAAGCACAGATCACTCGGTCTTGCTATGTAGGACCGTTGATCTGTGCTGTTACACACACACAGCAACATCCAATGACAGTTAGAAACACGCCCCTAGGGACACACTTAACCCCTCCCTCTCCAATAAAGTTAACCCCTTCCCTCCCAGTGTAATTTTTACAGTAACAGTGCATATGTATAGCACTGATTACTGTAGTAATGTCACTGGTACCCCCAAAAGTGTCAAAAATGTCAGTCAAGGGTCCGATCTGTCCGCCACAATGTCGCAGTACCGCAAAAAAAATCACAGATCGCCGCCATTACTCGTTAAGAAAAAAACAACAAAAATGACAAAAATCTTTCCCTTAGTTAGTAAACGCAATAAATTTTGCGCAAACCAATCAAAATACGCTTATTGTGATTTTTTTTTTACCAAACAGGTAGCAGAAAACAATTTGGCCAAAAATTTAAAAAAAAAATTAGATTTTTACATTTTTTTTGGGGGGGGAATTTCATATAGAAAAATATTTTTATTTTTTGCAAAATTGTCGCTCTTTTTTTTGTTTTATAGCGCATGATCAAAAAATTGCACAGGTGATCAAATACCACCAAAAGAAAGCTCTGTTTGTGGGAAAAAAAGGACGTCAAATTAATTTGGGTACAGCGTCGCACGACCGCGCAATTGTCCGTTAAAGTCACGCAGTGCCGAATCGCAAAATACCCCCTGGTTAGGAAGGGGGTAAAATCTTCCGGGGCTTAAGTGGTTAACACATCACCTACAGGGGCAACATGTTCACTTACTGCCTAATTTATTCCACTTTCAGATGCCATTTTAATCAATTGTATTCAGTGTCCCTGTTGGCATACTTTTTGAGATGGGAACGAGAGACCTCTATTAGTAAATGTAGGTAGGCATAAGACACACTCCATGCCACAACCCCCTTAAGTAAGCATTAAAAAAAATGATTAGTTAAACCCACAACGACTTTTTTTTACCACTACTATTACATTGAATCGGCTTTTGAAATGTACAAATACAGCAATTGGGAAATCGGATGATAGGTTTAGCACTGGGAAACCGTTTTTGAAAAATAAGTGCATTTTATATTCAACTATATAGTTCAGACCAAAATGAGGGAGGAACGAGCGACAGAGGGACTTTGTTTTAAATCAGGGACAGTCCCCCGAAATCAGGGACAGTTGGGAGCTCTGCTCTTAGTGATCTTAACGTTATGGCTGATGGGTATAAATCTAAGGGTAAATTAATAGCTTACTATAGTAAGCTCCATTCTCCACTTCTTCCAGCCTGCAGACTGTAGGTTATCAGTGCTCTGTGCTAAAGGAACATAAATCTAAGTTTTCTTTTCGACAGCTAATGGCTGACACTGCAGGGCTACAGCTGTCACTTTGCTCTGGTCACTGCAAACAATCCTGTCCCAACCATGGTGTCAGCTATCATATATTGCATGCAGGCTGGAGACCTAATGATAAAGAAAAAAAAAAATGCTTTTAGCCTGCAGAAGCAACTGCAGCATGTAGATGGCAGCATGTGCTTAATTAATGCTGTAATTGTCAGATGCAATGACAGTGCTAGAAAAAAAGTGAAGTGAAATTATTATTTGGATAGACGGATTAGTCGGAGTTGTTGTCCCATGCTGACACTGCTCTTTACTAAAAGGGTTAAAGATTCGGCAACCCAGCAGCAGCCCAGGCATGTCCAGTGCAGGGGAATTCTAATGTGTGTTTATTTCAAGCACTATTCATATGTAAAGCTGACATGCCATGATTGGTCAGATAGATTTGATCATGCATTTGAGCTCTCTCCAGGCATACTGAAGAGGATTTAAAAAAAAGTACTTGTCATTTGGTGTTTGCTCCAGTGTAGCATATTTATTTTTACCATTTTAATAACTCTGGCAGGTTCAGTTTCATGTTTCTACATTTCTTTCCTAATATTAATGAACAGATTATGAAAGATTCAAAACACCTAATCTAGGGAGAAATTAATATTAAATGCTATTTGCACCAGTTGATTAAATAAATAGTGATGAGTAACAAGCATATAATGAGTAAAATGCGGTTTTGTAGACTGATTTTCCAAAGCTCTTCAATTTACCCAAAAGGTTTCCTGTTGCATTTTCTCGTAACTTAATTCAGGAGATCTAAAATCATTGTAATACGGCATGCCTTCTGCTCTGAAACACTGAAATAGTTGGATGGCATGATTTCCAGTTGGATGTAGAAATAGTTCTACTTTTTATTTTTTCTAGAACCAGGCATTTCTGATCAGTGAAAATTTTGATCTTGGGTTAGCCAAGAAACATTTTACTCCTTGAAGATAAACTGTGACTATTTTATGGCCTTGTATTAATGGGCTTTTGTTTTACATCCAAATTTCTTTAGCTTGCACCATCATCTGCTGATGAAATGCCCCTGTCAATTAATTCTAGATGGTTTCAGAAGCACCTCAAAAACACGCTGTATTTGTTCATTGACACAGGCCCTTAGTCAATTCTATTTATTTTTGACAGTTTCCCAGTTTTAAAAGATGTATTACAGGCATACCTCGTTTTAAGTACACTCACTTTACATACACTCGCGAGTACAGACACAGCCTGGTCAACTTGGCATGGCACTACTCCCGGTTTTTAACATTGGCGTCTATGGGAAATCTTGGTCAGCTTGACATGGCACTGCTCCCAAACCATAAGTGACAGGGATACCAAACTTAGGGAGCACCGAGAGGGGACCCAGGACTACAACATATCCTATTTGTAATCTACCAGGTCATAGTCCTGGATCCCCTTAACATGCTCCCCAAGCTTGGTGTCCTTGTCACTTATGGTTTGGGAGCAGTGCCATGTCAAGCTGACCAAGATTTCATGTGGATCTAGGGTATTTACATGCATTGATAAGTGAAAAAAGGTATTGCTTCACTTTAAGTACATTTTCGTTTTACATACATGCTCTGGTCCCATTGTGTACTTAAAAGTGGGGTATGCCTGTATATTGGTTTTGTAAGTTCAAATTCAACATAATTAAAGTGAAGGTTCACCCTAGATTTACTCAATGAACATTAAACAGCCATACCCAGGTACCTTGATAAATGCATAGCACCATGTTTGACGTGTCTGTGCTCAGGTTGTCCCAACAGTTAGCATTGGGAACTGACAGCCGTTTACCAGCGTTACCATGCAACTCATGGTGTCCCTGAGCTTCCTCATGCTATCTAGGTAAGTCTTGCTATTGCCAAGCATAACTTTGGAAATGCTTCCTCTGTGCCCTGATGCTGTCAAAAAAGTAGCTAGCATGAGGGGTGCTGAGTGACGACATTAGTGGCATGGTGTCACTAGTAACTGGCAGTTTCCAGTGCTAATTGCTGGGCAACTGGGATGGTGACAGAAGTCAAGCATGGTTCTATTAATTTATCAAGGAGTATGTCTTATATGGGTGTGTAATGTTTATGGAGTAATTCTAAGGTGAAGTTCCACCTTAATAATGTACACGGTTTATTCAGGAAATTTTTAATTAAGGGTCAGTTTGGAAAAAGCCCAGAAGAAACTTTTATGTTTTTGATGGCCTCTAAAGCCCAAGATATCCCCATCTGTTTTTTTTTGTTTTTTTTTTCTAAAGCGGTTGTCGTAAAAATAGACCTGAATGACTAGGAGGCTGCCCATTCAGACTGGCGCGACACGACTTTGTGGGGCGACCTGTGTAATTGAAGTCAATGCAAGTCGCCTCCAGGTTGTCCCAAAGTAGTACAGTACCCTTTTCTAAGTCGGAGCGACTTATGTCGCTCCTATTAGAACGGGTCCTGTACTACTCAATGGACCGCGACCGACCGCGACTTGTCAGGTGACCCAAGTCGCGCTAGTGTGAATGGACTCTTACACCCCCTGTGTACGCTGCCTCCTAGTCATTCAGGTCTATTTTTACGACAACCGCTTTAAAAAAAAAAAATAAAAGCCTTCAAAGAAAATTAAGCCCTACAATCCTTTTAATCCAAGTATAATCAAATCCTTAGTGACGTTGCCTTGCATTAAAATTAAGGTAGAAGCAGTTAAAGTATAGCGAGTGTATTTTTGAAGTTATTGCTGGATTTACCCCATAGTTTGTGTGTATATATAATGATTTTCATGTTTTTACAGATTTGCCTTACCATGTATTTTTATTGCGTTTTAGAGATTTGTAGAGAGAGAGCCCTCATGTACATAAATTACAAATTATACCTAGAAGTAAGATTTTAATATTCTTATTACATATACATAAAACTATCAGCTAACTGAACTCTTGAACATGTTCATCTAAAAACTACAGAAAATAGTATACATTCCCTACAATGTTCCTTTTGCTAAAAATGTAAGGTTTTTGCAATGCATATTGATCCTATGGTTCATTCCGGCGATCTCCTGTATAGTTCTCCTTATTGTTTTCTGTAAAAACTTGTTAAAGTATTTCAGACAAGGCCTTTGTTAGCCATGAGACGTATTGCTTACCAATAATTCCTAAGAGTCTTATCAATAATTCTTCATTAGTTCAGCTCCTAAAGATTAAAAACAGTACAACTGTATTGGATAATCATGTGCACCATTTTTCGCAAGGGAAATTAGTAGCGTGATCATTGGCAAATCTATATTCAAATTGATTAGAAGGCTCGGCAGAAGGAAATTGAATGTGTTTGTGAGAGTAGAGAAGTTTGGAAAATGTGCTTGTACTGTACTCAGTTACCAATTTTACAGATGTGCAAAAATAAAAATGTGGAGAAATACTTTTGTTGGGATTGGGGCAAATGGTATATTAGAAGGATGGAAGGAGCGGGATGAAATGGTAGGAGAGAGCTGGAAAGAATGCTAAGAAGGGGGGGAGATGAAAGAGGTATGAAATGATCAGGAGATGGAAAGAGAGTTGGAAAAATTGCTAGAAGGGGAGAGATGGAAGGAGAGCCTGGATAAAATGATAGGAGAGAGCGGGATGAAATGATAGAAGGCAAGGGATGGAAGAAGAGAGCGGGATGAAATGATAGAAGGCAAGGGATGGAAGGAGAGAGCGGGATGAAATGATAGAAAGCAAGGGATGGAAGGAGAGAGAGCGGGATGAAATGATAGAAGGCAAGGGATGGAAGGAGAGAGAGCGGGATGAAATGATAGAAGGCAAGGGATAGAAGGAGAGAGCGGGATGAAATGATAGAAGGCAATGGATGGAAGGAGAGAGTGGGATGAAATGAAAGGAGGGAGATTGAAGGAGAGTGCTGGAAGGAATGATAAAAGGGCAGAGGTGGAAGGAGAGATTGGGATGAAATGATATAAGGCAAAGGGATGGAAGGAGAGAGCGGGATGAAATGATGGATGGAGAGAGCGGGATGAAATGATGGATGGAGAGAGCGGGATGAAATGATAGAAGGCAAGGGGTGGAAGGAGAGAGAGGGGTGAAATTATAGAAGGCGAGAGTGGGGTGAAGTAATAGCAGAAAAAAGGAATAATAGTAGGAATTAGATGGAAAGAGAGAGTTTCATGGAATGAGGAAGAGAGAGATGGATAGATATCTATAGGTATATCGTATAATGAGTTTTCACTGTAGCAGGTACGTTTTCTTCATTTTGCATGGTATAACATTTCTGCTATTGCTGTGACTACATTTGGAAAAATGACACATATCTTCACCAAAGGATGTATGTGAAAGTTGTGTTGTCACTTTTCTCCTTTCGATTTCCGCCTACACATGTGTTTCTGAAACTGTCACTTACATCTGTATGTTGTAGCACCCCCTCCAGCACTGCCATGTGTTTATCTGGCTCAGTAACAAACCTTTTAATGAGACTGAGGTATTGCAAAGAGTCGGAGAAACCCAACAATGACGCATGAACTTGTTGAGCAACCTGCATCTCGGTGAGAGAGTCTCTCTTATGGGGAGCGTTTAATGCTCCCGCAGTCACACCAAACATGTTTCTCAGACTCCCTGCGGCATGTTTAAACTGCTTCACACGACAAATAGGTTAAAGAATAACGACACAACAAACATACACAACGCAGTTAGTTTTTGTATTGATTTTTTTGCAGAGGTATTTTGCATGAAAGATAATTTAAAGTTCATCTCTGGGATAAAGAGTACACTGTCTAACTTATCTCTGTATTGAAAAAAAAGTTTAGATTTTTTTATGATCATATTAAAAATCTGTAAATAATACCGGCCTGAAATGAAATGTTATGTGGTAGAGTCGTTATAGTGTTGTCTGTTCCACACACCATTTTCTGTGTAGGAGTGTATTCTGGATCCATATTTGAGTAGCCACATTAAAGAGGAGGTCCAGTCTTATTTTAATATTAGGGCACCTACCTGTCAAATATCCAGAAGTGTCCGATTCTTCAATTGGGGTGCTGGCGCCTCTATCTTGACTAAGGGAAATTGGCAGTGAAGCCTTGCGGCTTTACAGCTGGTTTCCTACTGCACATGCGTGAACTGAGTTGAAATTTGGATCGGGTACCGGCAAAACCAGGTACCCCCCCCAAAAGAAGCCAACATGAGGCAGTGATGGAAGGGGCAGACAAGTGGACCTCCCCCGTTTGGGTGGAGCTCCACTTTGTTTACAGAGGGAGCTAAAGAGGAACCTCCTGTTTTTATTACCTTTTTTGCTGGGATAGAATCTATAATCCTATTTACTGGACCATCAAATTCAGCGTTGATCTGCTGTGGTCATCCACTTTGTCACAGCAGGTGGGGGGTCTCACTTTACCATCTTCTTTTCCTACGTCGCCAGGTCTGCCCTCCTCGACCTCTGGATGCACTCCAATGAGTCCTAGGACATCTGACTTGCATATTTCAGAAGGTACCAGGAGCGGAGTACACGTCATTCTCACATAGGTGGTGATGAGCTGAAGTATAAAAAACGTAAATCTGCAAAATGAATAAAGTGGGCTTTTTAGATTGCAAGGAACAAAGCAATTTATTTTGGTTTGAAGGCCCACTTTAAGGCTCGGTTCACACTATTGCGATGCGGGAAGGCTGCGAATTCGCAGCCTGTTCCCGCATCGCACACGCACCCCCGGCAGTTCACACTGCCATATGCGATCCGCTGGGGGTGTCAATGTAATCTTAACGACACCCCCAGTTTGATCGCATATCGCAGTGCGATCGTGCAGTTCGCACAGGATCGGATCGCACAAGTGTGAACCGCTGTGCGATCCGATCCTGATGCGGCAGCAAAAATGCCTCCTGTGCGTCTTTGCTGCGGGTGCGATGCGAATTTAGCCATACAAACTGTATGGCTAAACTCGCACCGCACAGCTGATCGCATGTCATGTCGGAGCAGTGCGCTCCGACATGACATGCGAACCCGGCACACGCAGAAGTGTGAACCGGCTCTAAATCTGGTTTCATTTTGTTGACTGTGATATACTCCTATACTAATCTGGTCATATACAACGTAAATTGAATGTTATTCCATAATGCTAAGTATGGATGTGGGTTCTTAAAAAGTCCCTTTTTCTTTCGACATTAGGGGGTTGGTCTACTAAAACTGGGGAGCGCAAACTCTGGTGCAGCTGTGCATAGAAACTAACCCGCTTCCAGGTTTCTTTTTGGTCAAAGCTTAATTGAACAAGCTGAAGTTAAAAGCTTAAGGCTCCTTTCACAATATCCGACCGTCGGACGGATTCCGTTTTTCTCAGCAGGGGGTTCGAGCTGCCGATCCCCCGCTGAGCAGGAAGATGACAGCTGTGTCTCTGCGCTGTGTGCAGAGACACAGCTGTCAGTTCCCCATGCATCTCTATGGAGGAAATCGGATGGGAACGGACAATCGGTCCGTTCTCATCCGATCCCATCCGATCCGCTGGACAGATGGAAAATAGGGTTTCCATCCGTCCAGATTTGATGGATCGGATGTCAGCGGACATGTATCCGCTGACATCTGATCCCCCATAGAGATGCATGGGGGGATCGTTCAGATCCGCCAAAAAAACGGACAGGCGGATCTGAACCGTCCGCCTGTGTGAAAGAGCCCTAATGGCTACCATCCATCCATCCATCCATCTACATAATTTTACATCTGCATCTATCAACATCTAGACCAATGCCCTATTTTTGTTCAGTTTAAAAAAATCTAACAGACGAAAAATGGTTTTTGCATTGGTAGTGGATGTAAAAAAAAAAAACTTGATGAGAAACTTCACCGACTGAACTGATTAAACGAACAGTCCGCATGTGAGAAAGGGGGGCTAAATGTCTGAAAGGAAAGCCCATGTTTTCCCTCGCAACCAGATATTTAGGCCTGGTACACAGTTTTTTTTTTCGTTCAACCGGCTGGGTTGAACAGAAAAAACTCAGTCCGCTCCGGTTGGAGCCGCTGTAGTAACAATCCGACATTAGTACAGCTATCTCCCCCGCTGCGCTATTGCGTCCTGACAGGGGGATGCCCCCCTCGCCCTCGCTAGAACCCTTCAATCAGCGCTCTCTGCCATTGGCTGATCGGGTACTGGTCAGCTGCTGGTTTTCCACCATGCATGTCCAACAGAAGCCGGCTGACATACACACGGGCCGTTTTTTATTGAACCAGCCGATACCGCCCAGCATTCGGCCCATGTGTATGGGGCTTTACTTTCAAGCAGCCATGACACATGATACTTGACATATGCAAGAGTAGGCCTCATAATTGGCATTTTATCTTACTGGCCTACTGCAAGCATATTTCTCCTTTTTATGCCCTTTTGTACACCATAAGAGAGTATAAAAAATAATCATTCTGGTTGCTAAGGGTCGTATAGCTACTGTAGTGCTATACATTTTAAATGTAGTGCTTTTTATGCACTATGAAGGGTTAGCCGGCCTTGTGATTGTGCGCCATAAGGGAGGATTAAAGGGAAAATATGATTGGTTGCTATAAGAAAGAGTAATGGTTGCTTTCAAAGACGATCAGCCACGGGGGCCTGTTGAGTGGCTGGCATAGCCGCGCTCTTTTTACTCTTGTCTCCTGCATGAGAGGCCAGAAGCTTGGCACCCGACCTCTCTCGTTGTTTAGCATCTGTCACTGCACAATATTTTAACAGGTAGATGAATACGTCTTCACTTATCGAATTTAAGTGCTAGCTGGCAGGAGACGTGTGTTGGAAGCAGGCAAAGCTCTTTTTCTTTCCTTTTTTTTTTTTTTTTTCCCCTCCCTCTGTCATCCCCCCTTGGTCTGAAGAGTGCCAAGTTCAACAGCATGCCATTTTATTACAGTATTTATGAGTGAGAAGGCTACCACAGTTTATCACTTGCAGAAAGGAGACCGCGGGAAGGGGAAAAATGAAATAAATAAAATTGTATGCAAATTGCTTCATTACACAGCAGAGAATCTGCAGGGAGATGGGAAGTAATGACAAGTCTTTGCCAGGCTGGCAGTCTAATTGCACGGACAATGCACTCTATCCTGATTTGCAGCATAATGCACTTTGATGGCTCCATCTTATTAATCAGACCAATATCTGCTTGAAAAAGCGAGATGTAGCAATAGGCCCTTCAGTAATAGAGCTACCTAAGGCACTTTTGGATATTTTTACAAGGCTAAAAATAAAGTTTCTTCTCCTTGTTACAATGATCAAATTGTAATAATTGCCTCCTCATATCAATGAGACGCCCGTTTGTGTCTTTAATACAAATACCTCCCATTTGTGTTGACATCTGGCACCTTTGTAGAGATAGTAAGCATTCTATTTTATTGATTTATAGTTGCACCTTTGTTTTTAGGCGGTACCGTATTTATCGACGTATAACACACACCTTCATTTTAAGAGGGAATTTTCGGGAAAAAAAAACTTGGATTATGAAGAAAAATAAGGCTCACTGGTCATCAATACAGCCTCACCAGTGCCCATCAATGCAACCTCACCAGTGCCCATCAATGCAGCCTGATCAGAGCCCATCAATGCAGCCTGATCAGAGCCCACCAAAGCAGCCTGATCAGAGCCCATCAGTGCAGCCTGACCAGTGCCCATCAGTGCAGCCTGACCAGTGCCCATCAGTGCAGCCTGACCAGTGCCCATCAGTGCAGCCTGACCAGTGCTCATCAGTGCAGCCTGACCAGTGCCCATTTGCAGCCTCATTGCATGGAGATTAGAGCCGCCGGATTACACAGAGCCGGGATCTCCTGCTTACTCGGCGGCCCCTGTTATACGAAGTCCCCTCTCTTGGATTGGCTCCTATAATAGAAGTCACGTGTCCTGGTATTGGACCATTGGGCTGTCTATCATAGGTGCCGCTCCAGGAGGCGGTGCTTCGTTAAACAGTGGCAGCAAAGTAAGCAGGAGATCCCCACTCTCTGTAATCCACGTTTCCCTTTCCCTCCGAGGTAGCCCAATGGAAAATATTGGCGTATAACACGCACACATTATTTGCATTCTGTTTTCAGGGGGAAAAAGTGCATGTTATATGCCGAGAACTTTGTAAATAGGACTGGGTGCAGTGACTTTGGCGAAAATGTATTTTTGCAGCAGATGTTCAAGTTAAAGCTTCTTTAAGATATGACCTCTAATTTCGCCTTGTAGTGCTGCTTGGAGGCAAGTTTTATTTAATTTTTTTTTTCCCCCAAGAGGAAGAAATGCCTAACTATTTCTGTTCTTTAAAACATTCCCTTCCACTCCTTCTCCTACCTATGCTGCCTAACTTGAATAAAAAAAAAAGATCTGTATATTTTTTTGATCCGCTTTGGTCCAGTCACATAATCCCGCGAGAGAGGAGCTCTGATAAAGGCTTGACCATGGGAGCCTATGGGTGATACAATGGCCCTTGAAATTCGGAGCATGTTATGGAGCACTCACTTGCACAAAGCTGCAGGATCACGTGACCGGACTGGAGCGAATTGACAAAGGGGTAAGTATAAAAGACCTTTTTTTTTTTTTTTTTTAATAAGGTATAGGTAGGAGGTAGGGGGGAGACCTTTTTAGAATAGATATAATTAAAGTGGTTGTAAACGATCACCTTGTAAAAGAACCCATTCAGTTTAAAATAAAAATGTAAGGCAAAACATTTGTGTAGAGATATAAAAAACATTAAAAATACCTTTAAGAAACAAAAAAAAAGTGATCACATTCCCACTGTTCTCAGCTGCATAAGAGTTGGGGGGGGGGGGGGAGATGCAGCAACACACTGAGCTTCTCAGTTAATGGCTGTGCAAAGGGGGTGTGTCAGGACAAGTCTGATCATTGGAGGCGGCGGGCGGATGAAGGCTGCCTTTTTTGTTACACAAAGCCACAGGTTTTCAACGTGCACCATTACCATCTTCTAGCTTCCAATCTCTTAAGGTCCAATTACGTCATCAGTTGATAAGAAAGATGTCAGTCGCCTTTATACCATCCTTGTTTGACCCTCCCCTGCCTCTCTCCACCAGCTTTTGGGGTCACATTAGCTGAGTGATGGAGAAAAACTGAGGAAGAAGAGAAACATTGGAATACTAGTCAGTACCAGTTTGCACCTCTAACGTTGGGTCTGCTACATATGTGGATGTTGCTGCTTTATGTAAAACTATTAGAACAGTAGTTACACTTTAGGATGGGGTGCTTCAAGACTGTCCATATATTTAAAGGGTGCCTCAAAACTGTCCATAATTTTGAAGTGTGCCTCGAGATTTTGTCCATAATTTTAAATGGTGCCTCAAAACTGTTCATAATTTTGGAGGGTGCCTTGAGATTGTCCATAATTTTAAATGGTGCCTCCATACTGTTTAAAATTATGGACAATCTCGAGGCACCCTCCAAAATTATGAATAGTGTCTCCATACTGTTCATAATTTTGGAGGGTGCCTCGAGATTTCCATAATTTTAAAGGGTGCCTTGACTTAAAAAAAGGTTGAGAAACCCTGCCATAGTGTAAAAATTCACATTCGGTCGGATCAAAGTCGGACTGAAGTTGCTGGATAAAGTCTGATCGGAAGTCGTGCGACTTTCATATCGGAGAAGTGTAAAGCTGGGCTAAATCGACTTTTAATAATGCCTTTCTGTGTTACTTTGCAAGCTTTGTGTTGCCCCCTAAGCCACTGTTGACTACCATTCAGTGAAAGCCAACCTTTTTTGAAGTAGGAATCCTGCAGGTACTTTGGGGGTTATATATTTAGTGGTTGACATTGACATACGTTATGCTAAACATGCATATCTCAAATGTTGGCTGTAATTTGAGCCATGAAGGGACTACCAGGCTTGACAAACAAACTTCAGTCTGAAAATGGAAGTTGGCGGGTGGAAAACTCTCAGCTGATCAGTGACTGCAGCCAATGAAATGCGATCGCTGCTTGGGTATTCAGACAGGAGCAGTGCAATAGGGAAGATTCCCCCATCCATGCTGTTCGATTTCTCTTGTTCAGCCTGCGGAGCTGATTGATTGGCCAGCCCAAGAGAGAGCAGGTAAGTGGCCTTGAGTATTGAGTGAGATTTAGATGGGTTCTGTCCTTCTCTAATCAGAGGTGGTTAGCTTGCGGAGCAGGTAGTTCATCTTTTGTAAAGTAATTGTCACCTTGGCATTGCCAATGGCAAAATTCAAAGCAAATGTCAATGGAATTGGTCTTTTAGAAGTGAAATCTGTTTCTATGAAATCTCTCCTCTCTATTTATAAATGCTTTGTTTATGCGTCATAGCCAGTTTGATAAGGGAGCGCCACATGTCAGCCATTGAATCATGAAAACGTATCTGGACATATCTGACATTTTTCTATGTAAATTAATGACATGCAGGCCTGCAGTGAAATACTTGGGGGAGCTGGTATTTCATATAGATTCTTTAAATCACAGTTGATTTATGTTCTTAGCAGAGGTCTGTGACCTCTAACAAATGCCCCCACCTGCCAGGTGTGACAGTTCTCGCTTGGCTTAAAGCAGAGATCCACCCAAAAGGGGAAGCTCAGCTTGTTTGTACCCCCCCCTCAACTGCCACTTTTGGAGAGGGAGCGGGTACCTGATGTTGACAGGTACCAGCTCCCATTTCTGAGTAAGGCCTCTTTCACACGGATTGGACCGTATTGCGATCCGCTCCGACACTTTTTTTTTTTTAAGGACACGGATGACCCTTGTGTCATCCGCTCCGTATGTCCGCATATCATCCCATCCGTTTGCGGATGATATACGGACATAATGTAGGTCTATGGGAATTGCGGATAACACCGCTGACATCCGGTTTTGCACCCTTTAGGTTTTGTATACGGAAGAGAAATAGGGTTCTGTTCCGTTTCAAAAAACGGAACAGAACTGAAAGGATGAAAATCGGATGTCAGTGGATGGTCATCCGCAATCCCATTGACATGCATTACGTCCGTATATCTTCCGCAAACGGATGGGGTGATATACGGACATACGGAATGCCCGTGTGAAAGAGGCCTAAGATCGCTGCAGCGATCTTCAAGCATGTCCGGTCCCCCCTCCCCCCCCCGCTCCCTTCTAAGACAAAGATCACAGAAGAAGGCCGGACCATTCAGAAAGCACAGCGCAACTCACGCATGCGCAATAGGAAAGGAGCCTGAAGGCTTTACTGTTGGTTTCCCTTTGTGAAGATGCTGGCGCCTGTACCTGAAGCCAATTGAAGAATCGGCTTGGGTGAGGACATCGCTGGATCCCTGGGCAGGCAAGTGTCCTTCTATTAAAGTCAGTAGCTACAGTATTTGTAGCTGCTGATTTTTAATGTTTGTTGGGGGGGGGGGGAGACAGGAGCTCCTCTTTAATGGGCTCCGTAAACCCTGTGCCTCATTTGTAGACCATTGTGTTGCTTTCTTTTTCCCACTTCTTTGGCTTACAGGTCCAACAACAATAAAGTAGGCAGATTGTGGCCTGAACATAGAAAGTAGAACCCTCTAGTCTGATTAATCTTTCTTAAAACTGGAGTCTAGGAACACTGGTAAGTACACAGGTGAAACACAAATGCGGGAGCTCTTTTACCAAACAAAAGCATTTGAATTTTAGCCCGTCCAGTTGTGAAATTTCCCACAGCTCTGCCACATTTCCCCACCTGGTTTGGCAGGGGAGTGGACCTGGTCTTTCTCTGCTGCAGTTTCACTTTCTGGTCTCCACCCAAAATTTTCATGAATGGGCAGTGAAAGGAGAAGCAGCACACTGGTGAACTTTGTGTCCTTGTCACTCTGCTCTCTCCTCCTACCAGCATGATCCTTGTATTGCAGCACAGATGTGTCTCCTTCTACTGCTTCTGCCTTAGCTCTGCTGTACAGGGAATTTTATTTAGCTAATACCAAATATAATAAAAAAAAAAAAAAAAACCTTTTGTACTAACTGTTACTTCACGCTTCAGTGATAATGGATGTAGTCCTGTATGTTTTCAATGATCCTCCTTGAAGTGCCTTGTTGTATCTTTATGCAAAAACCTATTTAAATATAGAAAAAGAACATTTTAAAAAAAAATCTATAAATTTAAGGTTTAAGAATTACAAATCCTGCATTTTTATGGATTTTTTTTTTAATTTGCTTTGAGTTTTACTTGAGGGTTAAGCTCCTCCAAGAGAAAAATGGGGGGCTGTTATTGATTGGCTTCCTTCTGAAAATGCTTCCCGTGTGACTACTATGCGGACTCTATGAAAAAATACTCTTTATGATCTCTGTTGTTGTAATAATATTGGCAGCACGTCCCATTCGTACCGGATTGGCACATTATATATTGGCAACCCTACTGCTGACGTAATTGCAGATTCCCCGGTGATCTCAGCGGTGCTAGACGTGGTTGTATGACTTGCAGCTATTGAACAATGTACAGAAGGGGCTCGCTCTTGGTCTCTTTTAGTTCTTCTTGTTTTTGGGCCTGACAAGCCTGACAAGCTGATGACATTTAAATGTTGTACTGATCCTTAAATGCAAGTACGGCATAGACGGGAGTGCCGTTGCCCTAGGGGTTGATGTATGATAACTGCTTGGTAAAATATATTCAAATGTCTGGGAATGAACCTGACCTTGTACATGAAGCATATTGCTTGAACTGTGACAATGGATCTCTCGCACATCCCAGTGTAGACTAAATTAAAACTTCTAGTGATGCAGCAGATGGTGAACTCAGATTGAAGGGGCTCCTGTTTAGATAAAACACTGTTATGGGGAATTGTAGGGAAAGACTTTCACATTTGTCTTCTATCCTTTATTCCTGTGGTTAAAGAGAATTTTATTATCTGTCTCTCTCTCTCTCTCTCTCTCTCTCTCTATATATATATATATATATATATATATATATATATATATATATATATATATACACACAGTGCTTTGCGAAAGTATTTGGCCCCCTTGAACTTTTCGACCTTTTGCCACATTTCAGGCTTGCAACATAAAGATATAAAACTGTAATTTTTTGTGAAGAATCAACAACAAGTGGGACACAATCATGAAGTGGAACGAAATTTATTGGATATTTCAAACTTTTTTAACAAATAAAAAACTGAAAAATTGGCGTGCAAAATTATTCAGCCCCCTTAAGTTAATACTTTGTAACTCCACCTTTTGCTGTGATTACAGCTGTAAGTCGCTTGGGGTATGTCTCTATCAGTTTTGCACATCGAGAGACTGAAATTTTTGTTTTGCCCATTCCTCCTTGCAAAACAGCTGGAGCTCAGTGAGGTTGGATGGAGAGCGTTTGTGAACAGCAGTTTTCAGTTCTTTCCACAGATTCTCGATTGGATTCAGGTCTGGAGTTTGACTTGGCCATTCTAACACCTGGATATGTTTATTTGTGAACATTCCATTGTAGATTTTGCTTTATGTTTTGGATCATTGTCTTGTTGGAAGACAAATCTCCGTGCCAGTCTCCGGTCTTTTGCAGACTCCATCAGGTTTTCTTCCAGAATGGTCCTGTATTTGGCTCCATCCATCTTCCCATCAATTTTAACCATCTTCCCTGTCCCTGCTGAAGAAAAGCAGGTCCAAACCATGATGCTGCCACCACCATGTTTGACAGTGGGGATGGTGTGTTCAGGGTGAGGAGCTGTGTTGCTTTTATGCCAAACATAACGTTTTGCATTGTTGCCAAAAAGTTTGATTTTGGTTTCATCTGACCAGAGCACCTTCTTCCACATGTTTGGTGTGTCTCCCAGGTGGCTTGTGGCAAACTTTAAACTACACTTTTTATGGATATCTTTAAGAAATGGCTTTCTTCTTGCCACTCTTCCATAAAGGCCAGATTTGTGCAGTATACGACTGATTGTTGTCCTATGGACAGAGTCTCCCACCTCAGCTGTAGATCTCTGCAGTTCATCCAGAGTGATCATGGGCCTCTTGGCTGCATCTCTGATGAGTCTTCTCCTTGTATGAGCTGAAAGTTTAGAGGGACGGCCAGGTCTTCGTAGATTTGCAGTGGTCTGATACTCCTTCCATTTCAATATTATCACTTGCACAGTGCTCCTTGGGATGTTTAAAGCTTGGGAAAACTTTTTGTATCCAAATCAAGCTTTAAACTTCTCCACAACAGTATCTCGGATCTGCCTGGTGTGTTCCTTGTTCTTCATGATGCTCTCTGCGCTTTAAACGGACCTCTGAGACTATCACAGTGCAGGTGCATTTATACGGAGACTTGATTACACACAGGTGGATTCTATTTATCATCATTAGTCATTTAGGTCAACATTGGATCATTCAGAGATCCTCACTGAACTTCTGGAGAGAGTTTGCTGCACTGAAAGTAAAGGGGCTGAATAATTTTGCACCCCAATTTTTCAGTTTTTTTATTTAACAAAGTTTGAAATATCCAATAAATTTCGTTCCACTTCATGATTGTGTCCCACTTTTTGTTGTTTCTTCACAAAAAATTTTATATCTTTGTGTTTGAAGCCTGAAATGTGGCAAAAGGTCACAAAGTTCAAGGGGGCCGAATACATTCGCAAGACACTGTGTGTGTAGATAGATAGATAAATAGATAGATATAGAGCGAGAGGGAGAGAATGAATATATATTTTTTTCTTTACTCACCGGCCACTTGTACACTTAGGTACACCTTGGTAACACAAATTGCTAATCAGCCAATCCCATTTCAGCAGCTCAATGCATTTAGGCACCTAGACATGGTGAAGACGACTTCCTGAGGTTCAAACCAAGGATCAGAATGGGGAAAGAAAGGGGTAACTTTGAACGTGACATGGTTGTTAACCCTAAACCTAAAACCTAAACGCGAAGCCTCATTCGCCATTGCTTTGTAGCATTTTTAAAGTGCATGTTTGAGCAGACAAATTATAGCTATTAAGTGAAAAAAAAAAAAAGAAAGTCAAGCGAAGGAATCCGGTTAATATTTGTGACATTTTAGTCTGGTTATTCTGCTTTTATACATGAAAAATTTCTTCAAGGTGGAATCACACTTCAGGTTTTAATTTAGCTGTACTATTATAGCTTTGTGATAGACTTTTAAAGGTTGTTGATTGCATAATTAGTAAAGTATTCTGTAAACTTTCCTAAGTTTAATTGCCTTTAATCTTATACTTTACATTAAAGTATATGTAAACCCTCACCTTGTAAGAAAACCCATTCCGTTTTAAAATAGAAATGAAAGGCAAAACATGTTGTGTATAGCTATTAAAAAACATTATAAACACCTTTTTTCTACCCTTTGTTTGTATTTTTTTTTTTCATAAGTGATCACATTTCCTCTGTTCTCCATCTGCATACGGAGCTGGAAAATGAGAAACCACAGTACACTGTTCTTCCCAGTGAATGGGGGGGGGGGGGGTTCAGGACGCATCGGATCATTGGCGGATAGCAGGCTAAGTTCCCAGCACAGCTAGAAAACTGACAATCCTGTGCTTTCCAGCTTAGTGTGGTCAGTTTATAGGAAAGCAGAGGGACTGGCAGGAACCCCAGGAATTTCACATAAAGGGAACAATACAAAGAGAACAGGATACTTTTTTATACAAGTACATGGTACAGCAG
Source organism: Pelophylax lessonae (assembly GCF_965119305.1). Taxonomy (NCBI): domain Eukaryota; kingdom Metazoa; phylum Chordata; class Amphibia; order Anura; family Ranidae; genus Pelophylax; species Pelophylax lessonae. The sequence goes on along the minus strand of NC_138772.1, from coordinate 507,955,877 downwards.
GCACATATCGGAGATATGAAGTGTTGGGTCTACATATTCTTTAAGTTGTCATCATCACCCTGTATACCAGCTGAAAGCTCAGATCAGGCTGCACATGGGAGAACTTTTTCCAGTTAAAAACGTTAAAGTGCTATTAAAGCAGGTTATGTTGATCACTCCTATCTGCACCTGCTCTAGTGTCCTATCACATGCCTTCATGTTGGAATAGAACAGTTGGAACACTGGAGAACTCATAGACGTCTGGACAAAGTTCAGGTATAGGTCAGGAAGTGGGACCCAATCACTAAAATCTCATACTAGCTTTTTAATGTCCTTTTAAAAGCTGTTTTTCAATCTTTTTTAAATCTGCAGCTTCCAATAAAAAAAAAAAAGACCATGGTGATCTGCCATGCAAGTTTTTTTTTTTTTTTTTGAGCACTTCCTGTAATGGGGTGACAACTGTCTCCCAAATGTGCTCCTACATTGTCACCCTGGCATGCTGACATGCATTGCTCAGGTATGGTCCACTGTTGTCACTCTCAGGAAGCTGGTCCAGGGCAGATGCTGGGGAAGAGTGCATGTATAGAAAAGGTGCAATTGTTTAATACACGTTCATGGGGGATGTTTGACTTTACTGCTTCAAGTCTGCTCAACTATGGTTTGTTCAATATTTGTCTGACTGTTTGAAAGAGTAACATTTTTATTTATTTTTTCAATGACCTTCCTGTTTAGAATACGTTAAGTCCCGGTTCACACTGAGGCGACCTGTGAGGCGACCTGGTCGCCTCATAGGTCGCCTCCCATAGGGAAGCTGCGGACCCGTTCTAATAGGAGCGACACAAGTCGCTCCGACTTAGAAAAAGGGTCCGGAGCTTCTTTGGGGCGACCAGGAGGCGACCGCCATAGACTTCAATGTTATGAAGTCCGTGGCGGCCGCTCCGAAGTAGCGTCGCCCCTATGTGAACGGGGCCTAAAAGGTAAGTCCTCATTTTGGAACAAATAAATCGCAAAAAGGAAAGAAAAAAAAAAAATATATATATATAATTTTTTTTTTAAATGTATATCTTACATATATTTTTTAATGTATATCTTACATATATATTTTAATGTGTATCTTGCATATATATTTTTTTTATATGTATCTTACATATATATTTTATATATATATCTTACATGTATATATTTTTCCTATATATATATATATATATATATATATATATATATATAAAACCTCTTACATATGTATATTCTTTATTAGAGCTGCATGATTATTAATTAAAAAAATCTCGATTCAACCCCCCTTGTGATCCTAAATCGATGTTATATCAGAATACCACTACCTATCAGAAAATGCAAAGAAATTGACGTTGCAAACAAAATTGCTTAC
>NC_138772.1:507894511-507949511 GCF_965119305.1 Pelophylax lessonae | reverse complement strand
GAGCGACACAAGTCGCTCCGACTTAGAAAAAGGGTCCTGAGCTTCTTTGGGGCGACCTGGAGCAACCTGCATTGACTTCAATGATATGAAGTCCGTGCCGGCTGCTCCGAGGTCGCGGTGCACAGGTCGCCCTGGCAAGTCTGGTCGCTGCTTTGTGAACCGGCTCTTAGTGAGCAGAGAACGGCTCTGCACTGTATGAATCGAGGAAATGCCGTTGTTAAGATCGTGGGGGGGGGGATTGAGATCGCAATTTTTTTTTTAATGATCGCACAGCTCTACAATGCACACATTTCTGTAGAAATGGCTGTGCATGTAAGTGGGTGCTGAAGCAACCACCGGCTGGAACCGTGTCAAGTCAGGGCAAGAGAATGTCATCAGCAGACCAAGGATCTTCAGAAGCGGCCCAAAGCTTTATTCAATGATCACATTGCAAAGTTTCAGAGCCACGCCGGACCCCTTCCACAGGCATGTGACCACGCCTGATGAAGGGGTCCTATATGGTTCTAAAACTTTGCAATCTGCTGTAATGATGTACACGCTGAATAAAGATTTGGACCAGTTCTAAAGATCCTTGGTGACATTCTCTTCCTCTGGCGGCCTAGTTTGCCACATTCTTTATTGCCTATCGTTCCTCGCTACCCACTAACCCCTATAATGTAGTTATGTCCTCTGTTACACCACCAGCTCCAATCACCACTATTCTTTCATAGTATCTTTTGAATACAAACATTTACAGGTTGGAGTCTAGCATAAAGGCTTAGAGCAATACAATACCTTTTTCTCTTACGTCCTCCGACAGTCGCAGCCACTCATACAGCCTTCACGAGTGGGTAATGGCGCCCTCTGCAGGAGTAAGCTAGGCAGTTTGAAATGTTAATAAAAACCTTTCAATACTTAGACACACCTCTAGGGGGCTGTCCTCAGCCATTATCCTGATCCAGTTACCATTGGTTCTCAGTTCTTTTTTATTCTTGGTTAGCTCCTGTTGAGCTTCTGTTGCCCTGTTGGCCCAGTTGGTTTTCTTCCTCTGGCCTGGTTGTTACGTTGCCTATTGGGTAGGTTGCGTTTTTTTCCCACCCCTCACATCTACACTGCTTTGGGACGTCCTTCTCTTGAAGACTGTATGAGGGGGCTGCAACTGTCGGAGGAGAAAAAAGAGTTTTTGTAAGAAATTACCGAAAACTCTTTTCTCTGAGTCCTCGGACAGTCGCAGCCCCCGCCCCTCTGGGTTTTTTGGCTCTTGGGGTTGTTGTCTTCCGATACTGCTTGCTACAAACTGAGGACCAGTGGTAACTGGATCAGGATAATGACTGAGGGCGGCCCCCTAGAGGTGTGTCTAAGTATAGAAAGGTTTTTATTAACATTTCAAACTGCCTAGCTTACTCCTGCAGAGGGCGCCATTACCCAGTCGTGAAGGCTGTATGAGGACTGCAACTGTCGGAGGACTCAGAGAAAAGAGTTTTACGGTAAGTTCTTACAAAAACTCTATTTTTTGTAATGAGGACCTAGCATCTGATTTTTTTTTTTTTTCTTTTCTGGTGTAATGTGCTTCATGCATTCATTTCATACACAAAGATTATTACCTCCCAGAGATCAGCGTACTCTCCCTGACAATGCTTTCATCTGCTTTTCTTTATAGAAACGTGGAAACATTTTTGTTCCGGCCTCATTCAGAGTCACCATCTACCTCCTGAGCTAAAATGCTGGCTCAGAGGTGACATGATATGTTAGATCTGGTGCCACTGCAGTGCTGGACAGCGTCTACCAATATCTCACATACAGCAGTTTGCTGCCACACTCTTTGAAGTAGAACTAAAGGCATTTTTTTATTTTTTCTTTCATTTTGGATTGGGTAAGGGGGGGTTTAAAAGCTGTCTTTTTTTTTTCTGACATCTGTTTCCAATTGAGGAGAAGTTCCAAAGTGAGAGGATCCTTGGCAGCCACCAGAACTAGTGTCCCCATTGGACAATTTCCCCTCTGCCTGTTTGTAGGGTGGCACTGGTAGTGTCAAAAATGTCAGGCCCCGTTCACACTGGGGCGACGCTACTTGCCGGGGCGACCTCACAGGTCGCGGCGCGCAGCTCGCACCGCGACCTCGGAGCGGCCGGCACGGACTTCATATCATTGAAGTCTATGCAGGTCGCTCCAGGTCGCCCCAAAGAAGCTCCGGACCCTTTTCTAAGTCCGAGTGACTTGTGTCGCTCCTATTAGAACGGATCCACAGCTTCTGTATGGCAGGCGACCAGGTCGCCTGACAGGTCGCCCCAGTGTGAACGGGGACTTAGGGGTCCGATCTGTCCGCCGCAATGTCAGTCATTACTAGTAAAATAAATAAATAAAAATAATAAAAATGACATAAATCTTTCCCCTAGATTGTAGACGCGATAACTTTTGCGCAAACCAATCAAAATACGCTTATTGCGATATTTTTTTTTTTTACCTAAGATATGTAGCAGAATACAAATTTGCATAAAAGGATGAAAAAATTAGATTTTTATTTTTTTTTTTTTGGGGGGGGGGGGGAATATTATAGCAGAATGTGAAAAAAAAAAAAAAAAAAAAAAATATATATATATATATATATATATATATATATAATTTTTTTTTCTTTTTTCAGAAATGTCACTTTTTTTGTTTATAGCGAAAAAAAAATTTAAATCGTAGAGGTGATCAAATACCACCAAAAGAAAGCTCGATTTGTGGGGGAAAAAGAACACCAATTGTATTTAGGTACAGCGAGGCACAACTGCGCAATTGTTCGTTAAAGTGACGCAGTGCCGAATCGCAAAATATGGCCTTGTCATTAAGGGGGAAAAACAGACCTATAAAGTTTCTACTAAAAAAAAAAAGGTAGATGAATTGATATAGAAGGGCTGTCCTTTGATAAGAGGGGGTAGATCATATCTGTGATTCAGACGCAATGCGTAGGATGGAGTTTTGCTGCTTTGCAGTAGGCGCCCAGATAATTAGCAGTGGAGGGGAAAGTGAAGATGCTGCTTGAAAGTGCTTTCAGTTTCAGTGGTGAACTTGCTGGTACATGCTTATGTTTGACAGGGAATTTCCCAGTGGCTTAGCCCAATGCAAGCCTTTATCTAAATCCCTCTCAAGAAATGCGTATTCCTAAACCGGTATTTTCTAAAGTTGTGCCAATTCTTCCACAGGGGAAGGGGAACACAATTCGGGCTCTCGGGCCAGCTTATGTTTTTGACCTTCTGTGTTTGTCAGCCCAGCAGGGCACCAGAGGGGGCACCGGGGGGGGGGGGCAGAGGTGCTAAATCTTTTTTCATGACTAAAAGCAGTATGCGTGCTTGTTCATATCTCACTGCAATAATGCCATGTTCACTTAGCCATCCTCCCGGGACCATGCAAACCTCAGTCTTGTGCAGCCGTGATCTCTCTCTGCCATATGGCTCTATCTGTTTATCTAACCCTGCGGTTTAGAAAGCGAGGATTTGATTGCAAATGGAGGCCCATTTCTCCTATCTAAATTTGCCTTTCTCCCTGTCGGAAGGGTTTAACCTTAGCGGCAGTGAAGTCATTTTGCAGATTATGATCCCGAAGCAGAAAATGACAGAAAACCATTCCCCGAACGCTGGGGACTCGTGCATCCAATATGGCTGTCATTAGGCTCTACATGGCAGATTATTTTTCCACCAATGGGATCAAGATTATCTGGTTAAAATGTAAAAAAAAAAAAAAAAAAACTTTTACAGAATATGTTTAGAGAACACAAAGCAAGTTTGATGCATTTTTCTAATTAAAGTGGACCATGCACGAGAATTTATATTCCGATCATTAGGTGATGTGTATTTATATTACAATTTTTTTAATTGGATTTAAAAAATGAATACAATTATTTAAAAATATTGTTTGCATAAATACAATTTTTATTAATATCACTGGGCATGGCCACCCCCCCCTGCCAAATTAAAAAAAATATATATATATATTTTGATATTAACCAGCGAATGACCATTCCTCCTTTTTTTGTTTCCTCCTTCTCATTCACCAAGTGTGGTTACCAGATCTATTTATTACATATTTTTATTGTATTATTATATTTAAACATTTTTGTATTTTATTTAGAGGTTTGGATTATTCATTCTTAGTCTCGATTCACACTAGCGCCACTTGTCAGGAGACTTGTTAGCCTGACAAGTCGCGCTCCCTCGCGGTCCATTGACTGCTACAGGACCCGTTCTAATAGGAGCGACACAAGTCGCTCCGACTTAGAAAAAGGGTCCTGTACTACTTCGGGGCAACCTCGGAGCGACTTGCATAGGCTTCCGAAGTCGTGGTGTATAGGAATGCACAAGTCGCCCCTGAAGTAGTACAGAGTCTTATATTATATTGTGTGTGTGTATATATATATATATGTATATATATGTATGTGTGTATATATATATATATATATATATATGTATGTATATATATATATATGTATGTATATATATATATATATATATATATATATATATATATATATATATATATATATATATATATATATTGTGTGTATTTATATGTATTATCCATCCTTTGTTTTGTTTGCTAGCCCTGAAGAAGGGGGGAGTCTATTCCCCTGAAAAGCGTTGGCTCAATGTACATGTTGCTAATTTTTTATTAAAGATCCATGAACCATATTGTAGAAGTCCCATTTCTCTGGACACTGGGCGCTCCTTTCTTTTTATTGAAGTCCTTCTCATGGTAATCAGTTGTGGAAGTGGGCATGGACACAAATATTGGATCATGTTTTGCCTGTTGTAGGTTAGATTGTCTGATCTGGGGGAAAAAATGCGTCATTGTAATGTAGTTTTGAGAGGGATGGAGGAGATGGTCAACATTTTCAAGGATGCCAGCTCTTGAACTGCAAACCCTCTTCTCTCTATATGAAATAGAAATTAATAAAATAGTTATTTGTAATCATTATGACAACTCACCGCAACATTCTTCTTTTTCATCTGGAGTTCCTCCTTAAGGGACATAGCCTTAATAAATAAAGAAAAGGGAAAATTCTCATGGGTTGGGAGTTGATGCCTTTAGCGAACATGCTCAGGGTGTCTGCTCGGTGTAATTCACCAGAACATGCAGACTAGCACAATTTAAATACTTTCAATCAAGAGAGATGATTGTAATCAAGCGCACTTTGTGTGTGCTTCTCCGAGTGTTTCTTTCTCAAGGGCATTTAAAACAAAGGAGCACAGGCTTTTTAGTTTGGTAAGCAGCATTCTTATTATCCTATTAGTCAATTATGGCTGTTGAGATTCTGGAATAAGTGACAGTGCCGCAGATTACTGCAATTTCTCCCCTCCGCAGATTGTATGAGCGCACTATATTGTAACTAATACGTAAGGACTGTCATTACATTCCAACTCGTAATCAGGATGTTCAGGATTCCCCCCTACCGCCTCACCGGGCACTCCTCTCCGTCTATGCCATATTCCCTCACCGCAGCTGTGCCGAGCCCCACACTGCCATTACAACTGCTCTGGTCTGGTGAATCTGTCCTACCCTTCTAATGGTCACCTATTCTCTTATTATTCTTTTTTTTTTTTTTTTTATTCTCTGCTTTTTTTTTTTTCTATTGCTTTCTTTTATCTTTTCTATTTTCCTTCTCTTTCCACTTTCTTATCTATTTTTTTTTCTCTTCTCATTTCTCGCTTTACTCTCTCACCTTACTCTTTCTCCTTTTTTCCACTTCATCCTTTTTATTTTCTCTCTCTTAATTCCTTTCTCTCTCTCCCCCCCCCTCTCTCTCTCTCCCTCTCCCCCTCTCTCCCCCCTCCCCCCCCTCTCTCTCTCCCCCCCTCTCTCTCTCTCTCTCTCTCTCTCTCTCTCTTTTCTTTATCGTCTTTTTCTTTATCGTCTTTTTCTTTCTCATTTTATTTTATTCTCTCATTCCGTTTTTTTTCTCCTTCTTCCCTTTCTCTTTTTTTTTTTTTTTCTTTCTCTCCTTTACCTCTGTCTTTCTTCCCTTCCTTTCTCTGTTTCTCTCCTTATTTTTTCTCTTTCCTTTCTCTCCAAACTCCCTCTCACCGTAATCTTTCTTTCTTCTTTCTTTTCTCTTTCTACTACATTTTGTTTTCTTGATTTTTTTTTTTTTTTCCTATCCCTGTTTTACTTTCTCTTGAATTTTTTTTCTTTTTTTTTCTCCTCCTTTTCTCATTTGTTTTCTCTTTCTCCTTTTCTTTTTTTTTCTTTTCAAGGGCAATATTAGAGGGAAAGGAAGTTCAGTTTTTCATGTCTCCATTCTCTCACATGCATATTGTGCAGCTATGTTCACTGTTGGCTCTTCTTTTCCCAGTAGAATGTGGAATCTTTTTCTCCTGTCACTGGTCTCTCTTGAACCATTTATGTAGTTCTGACTCTTCTCTTTTTTTCCTCCCTCTTCTATTCCCTCACCATCCCTCAATCTCTCACACATTTGAGCTCTTAGTTAATATTCTGGCAGTATTTAATTGTACTGGATCAGCACATGACAAAAATGCAAGAACGGTTTTTCGGTGATTGTCTCCAGACACTGGTCTTGCTGACGTGCAGCTTCTTCTCCTTCAGCGAGGTTTTACCTAGTAATAAAGAAATATGACCAGCGCTACGGACTAGATGTTTGGGAGAGAAATATATTAGATAGAGGTGTAAGCTGCCCCAATCAGACCTTGGGTGTAAGGTGCAAGTGTTATAAAAGAAGTGTGAAGATTGGTGGTGGCGCTACCTCTGAAATAAAATAAAAAATGCCCCTTGTGAAGTGTAAGGGGAAGTATACTGGTAAACAATAACCCACAAATGGTGCAATATCTAAAAATAATAATAAATGGATAACAAAGATATATTCAAATCAAACAATACATGCGAAGAAAATGTATATATATATATATAAACCGATGTTGTGACAAAGGACACAATTTTTCTTCACACATATATATTTTTATTCTTTGCATGATATATACGTAGATATGGCCCTCTTTTTTATGTATATTCTTTTATCTATTCTTCACATATTTTTTATAATCCGGGCTTTTTTAGCATGTTTTATATGATCACAATAAAGTTATGTTTTTAGAAAGCTAAAGGCTCGTAGCACACTCGGACAAATTAATGAGATCAGATATGATGAAGTATGGCCGTTCCCCTGCACATCCATAATGAAGCTAGTGGCTGAGTAATATGGCTTCCGGAGAGGGAGTAGCAAGATGGCGGTGTTTGTTCCGTCCCCTCCGTTACCTGGATACGGGCGGCTATAAATATTCCGGGAGTACGCTATGTTGACGCCGCTCCAGTTGACGTCATTGTGACGAAACGCGTAGGGCGGAGTCTCCGACGTCAAACGTCACTTCCGGTTGTCGGCCGCGGAACGCGGAAGCCTCCCGGCGAACACGACTATTCTGATCCTGATCTACTGTACGAGTGAGTCTACTACGCCGCTTATTTAACACTGTATGTTACTATTATTCACCATGGGGTATTTTTCCTTTCATGTGAGCACTCAGGGCACCCGCCGCTGACTTCTCTGACTGCTCGTTCATCTCGAAAAGGAACATCTCCATACATCAACATACAGGTTGTACCAAGCTATTTGCGCCACCTAGTGGCCACTCGTGGAATTTCACTTATCCACTTTTTTTATTTTATTTTATATTTTTTTCACTCACGCTGATACAGAGGTTTTACCTATTCCCAGACTTTGTTTTAGGTCTGGCTAAAGTCAGCTCTGAGATGTTGGTACCCTTATCAGCTGTACACATCGAAGTGAAAGAGATATACACGGCCTTCTTTATTAACACTTTAACAAAAGTAGAGTAGTTGCTCATAGTTGATCCCAATTAGATAATGTCCTGTTTCTGTGAAAACTCAAAACTCTGAACTTCTTATCACCGTGTCCCGGTTACAATGGTCACTGCAAGAAAAACCAGATGGAGGTTCTAAGCGTTCCCCACTGTATTCAAAGCTAAAAGAGAAAATCCTTTTCTTATAGTAAATTTGGGCAGTTACTATGGGCAACATTGCTACTTTTGTTCACAGCAACAGGACATTTTCTAATGGGGACACCTGTCCCATCAACTACCGAAGATGGGATTTCCCTCACTTGGAGGGATATGCAGTCATCTATAATTCTACTTTGTTTAGAGCAGATCATCCTCTGTGTCCTAAAGCTTGAATTTTAAATCATCGATAGAATGCTGAAGTTGGGGTCGCAGGCCTCATCCTATGTCTACCATGTCTGTGGTGGTGGTGGTGGGTGGAGAAGAAACATAGCACAGAGCGGGCAACCTTCACATATTTATTCTGGTCTGGATTCTTTATAAAGTATCTATGGTTCTAAATAATACTTCTATATGTAATGCAGCCCTTAATTAAAACGTTCTCCAGCACAGTTATGTTCCATCATTCCAATTGTCTAGGCATACCTTGGATTCATACCGCAGGATAATGTTAGTGTTTTTGTCATTCAGCTTGAGATCTAAATGATTCTTCCATCTATGTTATACTGCATTGATGGCAAAATCATCTGCTGTGCCTATTGTAGCTGGTTGCAATGGCTGCTTGGCCGTCTGGCTCCCTTTTCAGTTGAAGACCATGGTGGGAGGAAGAAGATAGAAACATATTTGAAGTCCATATCAGGAGATAGTAGCGGTGATGGTGAACCTTGGCGCCCCAGATGTTTTGGAACTACATTTCCCATGATAAACCAAAAATAGTCTTGCGCCAGTCAAGTGCACAAATAGTGATTAACAAACTCAAAAGTCTGTGTCCATAAACATCCAAGTGTCCATATAAATCAATCAAAAAAGTAGTAAATCCACTCCCATGTGTCCAAAAGAATAATCTGTGCAAAACTTAATTGGGTGCTTCTGTGAATAGTGCAATCCCACCACCAGGTGAATTGGTCTCTCACCTCCACTATGGACCCAATGCTGGGTCAGTACCAGCGTTATGAAAACACAGAGAACTTCAGATCACATAGGCTATAGATAGCCTGTCGCCTCCAGAGGGATTACCATCGATTGACATAAGAAGGGAACAGAGGAAAATAATCTAGTGCTCTCTGTATTACTGCAACAAACTGCTTTATTGAATAGGAAGAATATTACTCACAAGGGTGGCGCTTTCAAAGCGCATAGCAGTCGGCATATAACGTATCCAGGAAGAGACGGCTTCCAGCACGCAGGCTCCGCCCCCTATACGCGTGACATCGGCGCCCAGCCACAGGCGTTGACTTCTTCAGTCACTATTTTTGGTTTATTTAGTTTGCATTGTGTGGTGTAGGCACATTTAGTGTATGCTGCCGGTCTTTGTATTGATTGTTTGAATATTGCACATTTATTAATCACTTTTACTATTTTTTTTGCGCTGATAGTTTTTCGTTATACATTTCCCATGATGCTCATGTACTCTGCAGTGTAGTTGAGTATCAAGGGAAATGTAGTTCCAAAACATCTGGGGTGCCAAGGTTCACCATCACTGGTCTAGGGTGACAACCCCAGGGATCCTCAAACTACGGCCCTCCAGCTGTTGTGGAACTACACATCCCATGAAGCATTGCAAAACTCTGAAATTCACAGACATGACTAAGCATGATGGGACTTGTAGTTCATGAACAACTGGAGGGCCGTAGTTTGAAGACCCCCTGCTCTATAGATACAGTGGAGGAGTAAGCATAGCTACCCAGAGACATATAGTGTGTTATTTACAGGATTACCATCTGAAAATAAAGCAAAAAGAAGCTTAAAAAGGAAACTAATGCAACCACAGCCCCAAGCACTAGGAAGATGCAATATGACATTTTTTGTTTTTAGTTTAGGTACAATTTAAGAAAGTGACCGGGGCATATATACGTCAATCACTATATGAATAGGTAGTTATTCAACTATGGAAGCACATTTAAGTTCTGATTACCAAGCATTTTTATTTATTAAATTGGGAAGTTCTTTTAATAGTTGAGGTGCTATTACGCCTTTACATCTCCTTGAAGTTATCTGCAAAGCGGGTCATTTCATTGTAATCCACACAATGGGTTTATATTTTATACATGTTTACTGTCAAAACCGTCTTCTAGCAAATTGTGTTTCACAAAGATACTTTTTATTTTTCAAAGCAAGATGTTTTACAGCCATTTTAAACTGATTATCGTCCCTGAACTCGGCGCAGAAGAAGCTTTTAGCTCTGACCCAAATTGATTGGAGAAAAAAAAAAAAAAGCCGCAATGCTTGCTGAATGCCGTATTCTAGAAGTGCTACTTTCAATATGTATGGTGAAAATCCTCCAGGACAGCTTCCTTCGCTTTGTGCGATCATTGTACTTTGTGTCCATTTATTTGTGTGTAATCTCTTTAGCGCAGGCATTGTCGCTTCAGACCGTTTTCTAAAGCAGAACTTGGCAGGCGCATTATATAGTCTGTTTTACCCGCAGATGTTTGACACCGCTGTCGGGGTGATCTTGCTTCGGTTGGTGCTTTTTGTGTTTGACTTCCAAGGCCTCTAGAGTTCCTAGATAATTCTGTGTAAACTTAACGAGCTGCGAATTGTCCATTTTGCTGCCTTTTTATCTTAACTTGGATTTGGGCTGCTATGAGATGTATTAGGGAAACTTCATGAGAATTAGATTTTATGGTGATTGTTTTGGAGAGCGCCTGAAGCAAATCTTCACACTTGTCCAAAAGAGTATGTATAGTAAATATGTGTGTATATTAGTGATCGACCGATATCGTTTTTTCGATACCGATATTTTGGCCAATGCATATCGGTATCGGCCGATATTGGCCAATATTTTTGTACATTTAAAAATTTTTTATTTTTTTATTTTTTTTAAAAGACCCCCAAACCCCTCCGCCGCACTTAAAAGCATTCAAAACGCCAAGTTTGGCTGTTTTGAATGCTGTCATTTTTTTTAATCTGGCGCCGAATGCAGCTTTGATCGGGTCTTCGGCGGCCGTGCAGGTTGGTTGCCCGGGTCTCCCGGTGGGACGGGAGAGCTGCGGAAGGGGGGGACGTCACCTCCCGCTCCTTGTAACGACAGCTGAGCAGCTTCTCGGCCGCATCGGTTGTCATTACAAGACAGCCGACCATTGGCTATGGACGCCGGTACCGGGGTGATGCCTGTAGCTACAGGCATCACTCCGGTACAGCACTTTCCCGAAATATCGGTAACCTCCGGGGCCGATTACAATATATCGGGAAAAGTGCATATCGGCCCTTGATAATCGGTCGATCCCTCTAGTATGTGTGTGTGTGTATATATATATATATATATGTGTGTATATATGTGTATATATATATATATATATATATATATAAATAAAACATATCATTGCCATTTTGAAAGATAATGATTTCGGATATCTGCCAATTTTCCCTACAACCATTGCAAGTGTCCTCTTTGGTTGGACTGTCCCATAATTCGTGTAATTCATATAATTGGCTCATCTTGTTTTCTAGAAGTCTACTGATCTCAAGGTCAAGTTACGTCTTCAATAAGATGCTTCTCGTTGTGCTGCCTGTCTACGGGGGAATTTAAAAACATCAGTACAACATGTGGGTATAGATGTATTGCCATACATTCTGAAAGACACCCCATGCACATATACAGTAAAACCTTGGATTGCAAGCATAATTCCTTCTGGAAACATGCTTGTAATCCAAAGCAAATGTCCCCATAAGTAATAATGGAAACTCATATGATTTGCTCCACAACCAGTTATTCATAAGTCCTTCATTTTATAGTCCGTATAAAAAGATTATAGCAATGTGGTAAGTTGTGTAACCATAAAAAGGTCCATTCACAAATGGCGCCTCCACAAGAGGATTGGAAGCAAAATCCAGCAGGAGATACAGAGTATAAAAAGAAGAGAGGTGCCTCTAAGTGTAGCAATATGGTTACATTAAGGCTCCATTCACACCTGAGCATATTGTTTTCAGGTGTTTTTTTGGGCTTTTTTCAGGTGTTTTTTCAGGGGGTTTTTTGAAGGTGTTTGGAGGCAGACATTGACATCTAACAAAGCTTGTAATCTGCCAAAAAAGAAGCTCATGTACTTTTTTGAGGTTCAGGGGTTTTGCTTCAGGCGACAAAACGCTCATATGTGAACGGGCCATTGAAATGAGTATGACTTTGCTTGTTGGGTGCTTTGAGACTTTAGGGATGAGCATTTTACGAGCTGAAAAATGCTCAAGTGTGAACAGGGCCTTAATGAAGGTACAACATTTAGCAACTCACATGGTTGATGAATAAAAGAGGCACATATAAAGCTGTGCACGTAGACCATCCTCCGCACTGCTGGCTCTCACCGCTAGCAGTCTGCAATCGCGACTAGGAAGATTACCCTGCAGTAGAGCGATCTGAAAGCGAGGCTTGAAGCGCTCATGGAGCCCAGTGTTGAAGGGATGATGTTGACCAAACCCTCCTATCCTTTTTAGCCAAGGGAGACGCCATCTTAGCCTCTGTTTGATCTGCAACTGCCATGGTGCTGCACATGTGATCAGTTATGACTCCGGCCATTTGATGGTCTGACTGTTTGGTTGAGAGCAAGTAAATGTGACAGTTAGCAATGCCGGCATGCCAGGACTGTAACTTATTTTTTAAACCATTAAATAGATGGGTTTCCACTTTAATTATCCAGAAAAAAAAAGTTTGATTCTAGAACATCTCCCTGTGCTTGTCTTAGTAAATTCCCCCGATGTGACTATGACCCTGTTAGAAAGGGAGAATTGGGTTGGTTGAAGGAATGCTCTGAATTCCAAACCAAACAAAGAAAATCTTTGTCTTCCCCAAAGGGCAGTTGTGCATTGTGCAGTCATTAATCCACCTCCTTGTTTTTTAGCCTGAAGACTGAATAAACGCACCTTTTCATTTTCATATTTTTCCTGTGGATTAACTTGTTTACGTCTAGAGAGATTTATTGCTGGGAAGAGCTAAATAATTTGGTTGTAATAAAGCGTGGAAAAATTATCAAGGAGTTGAGAAGAACAGAAGTTTTCTGCTTGCAACATATGGCATTTTCACACATCGGCCTTTCTGAAGTTTATATATCAAAACAGCTGTGCTACTAAAATACTAACCTGCCTTTCCAGACTCCCTCAGAAAACATAGCTCTTGTAGATTTGTCTTTTTACAGACCTGCGTGCTGTTCTAAAAAACATTCTCATCAACATTACTTACAATGCAACAGCCTGGCTCCCTCCAAGTGCTTCTTTGCATACGGCAAGGCGGCCATGTTGTATACTGATGAAATTTCGGCTGATTTGCCTTCAATGGGGAAGAGGGATAGGTGTGTGCACCAGCATTTCCGTGGAGAGGACATCCCTGCCCTCCCCTCATCATAGTTTTAGATATAAAAAAAAATATATATATATATATAAATAATAAACTTGGCATATAAACGTTATTACATTTTACAAAGGTTATTTTTTTTTGTTTTTCTTGGATAGGGGAGGATTAGAATCTCTGTAAGGTTTTTATGGCTGTCTGTGTTCCCCCCTTATAAACAGCCCCATTTTTGGAATATATGTGCCTTGACTACTTTGACTACCATGCTGTCTTGATGGTGACTTACTCACATTGGGTCTGGATGGTTCCCCATTGGGAAGTTGGTCCTTTTTATTTTAAGATGGTGTTTTCAAGACCATTCGGGGGTTTACTGAATGTACCCTAATTTTCCATCCGAGAGGCTGTGGCTTCACCTTGGCTTACTCATTTGCCCCTTAATTTATTGGAAAAAAAAACTGTACATATGCCATGCATTCCAGTCTACCCTACTGGCTGAAACTATTCTATTAATCACTTGAGATGTACGTCTAAGTCTTTTGAAAGCCACCATACTTCCCGCAGAAACCACCTCTTTTGGTAGAGAATTCCACAATCTTGTAGGCCTAACAGTAAAGAACCCCCCACGTTGCCTGAGGTTAAAACGCTTCTCCTCTAATCGCATTGTATGCCCTCGAGTCCTCATGCAATCCCTTCGACTGAATAGCTTTTTTTCTAAGCTGAGATCCCCATTGAGATATTTAAAAATTGCTATCATGTCCCCCCCTCAGGCGTCTCTTCTCCAGGGAGAATAAATCAAGCGATTGCAGACGCTCTTCATAATTAAGGTCAGCCAATCCCCTAATTAGTTTAGTTGCCCTTCTCTGGACTCTCTCCAGCTCCAACACATCCCTCCTGAGGACTGGCGACCAGAACTGGACAGAATACTCCAGATGCAGTCGGACCAGAGTTTTATAAAGTGGAAGGATTATAGTCTTATCTCTGGAATACATACCTTTCTTTATGCATGGTAATATTCTGCTGGCTTTGGCAGCTGCCGCTTGACATTGCATGCTATTGCCTAGTCTATCATCAACCAAGACTCCCAGATCTTTCTCCATTTTTGATTCCCCCAAGGGTTCCCCCCCTAACGTGTATTGTGCTTTTATGTTTCTAGTCCCCAAGTGCAAAACCTTACACTTCTCCGCGTTAAACCTCATTTGCCAAGTCGTTGCCCACTCCGTTATTTTGTCCAGGTCATCCTGTAGGATATTTGCTTCATGCTGTGCAGTTATTGCCCTGCCCAATTTTGTGTCATCTGCAAAAACTGATTTCGAACTACTGATCCCGTCCTCGATGCTGTTTATGAATAAATTGAGCAAGGTTGGTCCCAGGACTGAGCCTTGGGGGACCCCGCTTACTACCTTAGACCAGTCTGAGTATGCGCTAAACGAAAAGTGCCAGAAAAAACTTGGTCTCCAAATTTAAATCAGTATTTTTTGCTAGAAAATTATTTACAACCCCCAAACATTATACATGTTTTTATAAAAAATACAATATGATTTAAAAAAAAAAAAAACACAATATATACACCATTTAAATAGGTACCTAACATGTCACACTTTAAAACAAGCAGGTTGACAAGTATGAAACGCATCTACCTCTTCCATGTATCCGGTCCATATTTGGCTTGTGCAATAAAGGACTTAATTTTTCTAGCAGCTGGTGGTGTACGGCCAACCTTTCTTTCATCTCTACTATTACACGGTGACAAGCCGGGGCCGGCACCCATGCTGGGCAGTTTTTGGATTACTCACCTGAGCGGTGCAGACATACCTCTATAATTGGAATATTTACATGTGGAGTGTAACTTTTAAGGTTGTGTAAAAGATTTTTATTGGGACATACAGTAATTTTTATTGTACTCTTCTATATGTCCACACAAAGTTCATGACCATGGACTTGTGTGTGTGTGTGTATAAGTGCCGGTTCACACTGTTCCCACTTGTCAGGCGACTTGGTCGCCTGACAAGTCGTGCTTCATTCTGTGCAATTGGAACCCTTCTAATAGGAGCGACTCAAGTCGCTCAGACTTAGAAAAAGGTTCCTGCACTACTTTTGGTCGAAGTCAGAGCGACTTGCATTGACTTCCATTATGTAAAGTCAGTGCAAGCCGCGCCGAAGTCGCGGTGCACGGCGACTTCATTAAGTCGCCCCGAAGTCGTGACGCCATAGTGTGAACTGACACTAATATATGTGTGTATAGAGGGAGAGAACAAACACACCTGGGTGGTCACAATAGGACAGGAAATATAGGTCTACATAACTCCACCTGTCTCCTCCTCATTACAACAGAGGGGAGTTGTTCTGTTCTATGTAGAGGTGAACTGGACAAGACTGATTACATTGCTTGAGATTTGCAGAAAGTTACAACATTTCAGATTAAATGGGATTATATATATATATACAGTGGGTACGGAAAGTATTCAGACCCCCTTAAATTTTTCACTCTTTGTTATATTGCAGCCATTTGCTAAAATCATTTAGGTTCATTCTTCTTCCTCATGAATGTACACATAACACCCCATACTGACAGAAAAACACAGAATTGTTGACATTGTTGCAGATTTATTAAAAAAGAAAAACTGAAATATCACATGGTCCTAAGTATTCAGACCCTTTGCTCAGTATTTAGTAGAAGCCCCCTTTTGATCTAATACAGCCAGGAGTCTTTTTGGGAAATATGCAACAAGTCTTTCACACCTGGATTTGGGGATCCTCTGCCATTCCTCCTTGCAGATCCTCTCCAGTTCTGTCAGGTTGGATGGTAAACGTTGGTGGACAGCCATTTTTAGGTCTCTCCAGAGATGCTCAATTGGGTTTAAATCAGGGCTCTGGCTGGGCCATTCAAGAACAGTCACGGAGTTGTTGTGAAGCCACTCCTTCGTTATTTTAGCTGTGTGCTTAGGGTCATTGTCTTGTTGGAAGGTAAACCTTCGGCCTAGTCTGAGGTCCAGAGCACTCTGGAGAAGGTTTTTGTCCAGGATATCCCTGTATTTGGCCGCATTCATCTTTCCCTCGATTGCAACCAGTCGTCCTGTCCCTGCAGCTGAAAAACACCCCCACAGCATGATGCTGCCACCACCATGCTTCACTGTTGGGACTGTATTGGACAGGTGATGAGCAGTGCCTGGTTTTCTCCACACATACCGCTTAGAATTAAGGCCAAAAAGTTCTATTTTGGTCTCATCAGACCAGAGAATCTTATTTCTCGCCATCTTGGAGTCCTTCAGGTGTTTTTTAGCAAACTCCATGTGGGCTTTCATGTGTCTTACACTGAGGAGAGGCTTCCGTCGGGCCACTCTGCCATAAACCCCCGACTGGTGGAGGGCTGCAGTGATGGTTGACTTTCTACAACTTTCTCCCATCTCCTGACTGCATCTCTGGAGCTCAGCCACAGTGATCTTTGGGTTCTTGTTTACCTCTCTCACCAAGGCTCTTCTCCCCCGATAGCTCAGTTTGGCTGGACAGCCAGCTCTAGGAAAGGTTCTGGTCGTCCCAAACGTCTTCCATTTGAGGATTATGGAGGCCACTGTGCTATTAGGAACCTTAAGTGCAGCAGAAATCTTTTTGTAACCTTGGCCAGATCTGTGCCTTGCCACAATTCTGTCTCTGAGCTCTTCAGGCAGTTCCTTTGACCTCATGATTCTCATTTGCTCTGACATGCATTGTGATCTGGAACTTCTTATATAGACAGGTGTGTGGCTTTCCTAATCAAGTCCAATCAGTATAATCAAACAAAGCTGGACTCAAATGAAGGTGTAGAACCACCTTCCTCTCCTCCCCGTCCTTCTTGCCCCCCTTACTCCCTTCTTTTTCTCCCCCCCCCCCCTTGTTGCCTCGAGTTGGCCGCTACCTAATTTGTTTCCCTATTGTGGCTGGACCACAAACTTTTGCTGCACTACGGCCTCCCTTTTTGCCCTACCCCCAGCCGCCCCTGTGCACTGTGTTTATCCCTTGTACCTGTATTCCGGGCGCCCAGCTTGCCCCTTTCCTATTCCTTAACCTGATTGTTATGCTACTACTTGCTGTTCATGATGTCATTTTGACGTGTATTCATCAGTTATGCACCACTGTTACCTATTGGTATTGTTTTGTACTACATTCCTTCTGCCTTAATAAAAACCGTTTGAACAGAAGGTGTAGAACCATCTCAAGGATGATCAGAAGAAATGGAAAGCACCTGAGTTAAATATATGAGTGTCACAGCAAAGGGTCTGAATACTTAGGACCATGTGATATTTCAGTTTTTCTTTTTTAATAAATCTGCAACAATGTCAACAATTCTGTGTTTTTCTGTCAGTATGGGGTGCTATGTGTACATTCATGAGGAAGAAGAATGAACTTAAATGATTTTAGCAAATGGCTGCAATATAATAAAGAGTGAAAAATTTAAGGGGGTCTGAATACTTTCCGTACCCACTGTATATATATATATATATATATATATATATATATATATATATATATATATATATATATATATATATATATATATATATATATTTTTTTTTTTTTTTTTTTTTCCCACTTATGGAACAAATCTAACAAAACGCTTTATGTAGAAAATTTTACCAGACCAAAGGTGAGCTAACAGGAGACCTTTATCGTTCAGGTCTACATACAACTTAAGTACAAACAAAGTAAGTTTGTCCTAAAATTTGTTTTTAACCATGTTTAAGCCTTGCATAATACTAGAATATATATTTATATTGCAGCTTCCCAGCTAGTTTTTAGGACTGTTTCACCAAGTGATTTGTGGCCGCCTTCTCACAATCTTGGTATACAAAATGTCGGCCTCGTCCATCTCCAAGTGACAAGTCTGAAGTAAAGATGGAGAATAATTTCTTCCCTTCTCTTCCCGCTGGCACTAATAGAATTTTTCTCTTCTTCCGACTTGTGTGTGTGTGTCTATATAATTGTGTTGCTAAGTAACCTGGGAGTATGACAATACCCCTATAGATTGCCCAGAGCTTATACTCAGATATTTTTTAATTGGTTCATGACACCTCAAGAAACAGCTGATAAGCCATCTTGTTACGTTATCGATCCATCTTGATGCCACAAAGCAGCCATTTTAATGGGATAGCCAGCTGGTATCGGCTGTGGCCTCCAGAGATTTACCCATGAAAGGACGCCTATGTGTCAGATTTTTTTAACAGCTGCGAACCTGGAGTCTGGACAGAGAGGCAGACTCATTAACTCTGAAGTACATTACTCTGCTTAACAACCCTGGTCACCTTTTTGCCCAAAATGTCAGGGTTTGCAATTCCAGATCAGTTTGGTCAATGACTGGGAAATTTTATTTTGACTTGCGGGTTGCTAGTCTGTTTTGCAGTAGAATTGTATATTTTTATAGAATATATATCTGACTGCGCACCAGTGCTCAAAGCAAGGTCCCTAAAGACCTGGATGAGCGAGTTTGGGGTGGAGCAACTTGACTGACCTGCCCAAAGTCCTGACCTCAACTCAATAGAACACCTTTGGGAGGAATTAAAGTGGGGACTGCGAGCCAGGCATTCTTCTCGTCCACATCAGTGCTTGACCTCACAAATGTACTTCTGGAAGAATGGTCAAGCATTCCCATAGACACATTTCTAAAGCTTGTGGACAGCCTTCCCAGAAGAGCTGAATCTGTTATAGCTGCAAAAGGTGGGCCAACACATTATTGAACCCTATGGAATACGACTGGGATGCTGTTAAAGTCCATGTGCGTGTAAAGGCAGGTATCCCAATACTTTTGGTAATATAGTGCATGTATATATATATATATATAATATATATATATATATATGTGTGTGTGTGTGTGTGTGTGTGTGTGTGTGTATATATATATATATATATATATATATATATATATATATATATATATATATATATATATATTATAGTACATTACTACTGCTTTGCTGCTAGAGGACAGCTCTATGGCACCATGCAGTCAGCATCCTCGTACAACAGTTGATCTAAAAATAACATGCAGATGGAAAAAGAATGTATTATAATACAATTTGATCTGAAGGCTTTTGCTTAAGCTAGTAAAGTGATCATTCAATGGGTATACTGTCTAAAGAAGGAATTTCCTTTAATTTGAAGACATTTCTTTTTGTGTATACAGAACAGGAATTCAGGTTTTTTTTTCCCTCTTCCAATTAGGGAAAGTAACAATTCCCTACTCTAAAATTTAAAATTACACGTAAATAACATGCTGCACACCAAAGCTATTCAACTCCAGCCAAGGTTTTTTGCAATGATCGTACAGTGTCCACTCCCACCCAAAACCACGCCCCCAACATGTTTCACCCACAACAGGACTTAATCTTGGGGATAGCGGCTACTGAAGGGGAAGTAGATTAAGTACTTTTGAGTGAAGAATTAGTCACAGCAATACTCTATCCTAAAGCTAACCCTTAAAAACATTCGGTCTGACGAAGGAGCACTACTGCACATACTCCGAAACGTGTTACCGCCCCCTGACATCATTATGCCCGATGCGGTCCATGGGCGAAGCATGTGTTCCATCGCAGCCTCGGATTGATTCACTGTTCCTGATTGGGCTCCTCCATCTTCGTCATCATTAGTTAAAACAAACGTATTCCTCTTGATCAATAGTGTCTATCCATTCTATTTAATTCTAGGTTCATATAGATTCTCACAATACTTGATAACTGATAATTTATAAAGTCGCCAATTTAATATTCATGTTCGTGTGACTGTCCCACACGAAATGGAAAATATATCTTCCAAGATAGAAGGTTGGAGATGTGTCCCACACAGACTGGAGAAGATATCTTTCCAGATAGAAGGTTGGAGATGTGTCCCACACAGACTGGAGAAGATATCTTCGCAGATAGAAGGTTGGAGATGTGTCCCACTGACTGGAGAAGATATCTTCGCAGATAGAAGGTTGGAGATGTGTCCCACACAGAATGGAAAAGATATATTTCCAGATAGAAGGTTGGAGATGTGTCCCACACGGAATGGAGAAAATATGTTCTCAGATAGAAGGTTGGAGATGTGTCCCACACGGAATGGAGAAGATATTCTACCAGATAGAAGGTTGGAGATGTGTCCCACACGGAATGGAGAAGATATTCTACCAGATAGAAGGTTGGAGATGTGTCCCACACAGAATGGAAAAGATATCTTTCCAGATAGAAGGTTGGAGATGTGTCCCACACGCAATGGAGAAGATATCTTCCCAGATAGAAGGTTGGAGATGTGTCCCACTGACTGGAGAAGATATCTTCGCAGATAGAAGGTTGGAGATGTGTCCCACTGACTGGAGAAGATATTTTCGCAGATAGAAGGTTGGAGATGTGTCCCACTGACTGGAGAAGATATCTTCGCAGATAGAAGGTTGGAGATGTGTCCCACTGACTGGAGAAGATATCTTCGCAGATAGAAGGTTGGAGATGTGTCCCACACAGAATGGAAAAGATATATTTCCAGATAGAAGGTTGGAGATGTGTCCCACACGGAATGGTTAAGATATCTTCTCAGATAGAAGTTTGGAGATGTGTCTCACACGGAATGGAGAAGATATCTTCCCAGATAGAAGGTTGGAGATGAACATCTTTTGTGTGTGGCCTATTTTGTTGATGTTTAAAAAAAAAAAAGACCCTTCTACCCAAAAACTGTGGACAGTATGCAATAAGCCCTTCTATTCCGTCTCACCAGGGGATCTATAGACTGATTCATTTGTCACATTTGACATCCGTGTCTGTTCTGATTCTATTCCATTTTTTCATGCATCTTGTGATAAAAATGTACCCATGTCATTGCTATGGGTGGTCAGATGTAAATGTACGTACGTCCATTTAAATCGGTTTAGGGCTGAACAATTATTTCTCTGTCTGTTGAATATAGAAGCTAACAGGCGCACAGGAGTTTAAATCCGGCCATCCATTGGTTTAATCATGGGTCAAAAACGGCCTGAAGAAAAGCCCATGTGAAAGATGTCTTACTTGAAAGACTACCTGATGCTGTTAATGCAGCCAGTGGCCAATCTTTTGGCCGTTGCGACAAGTGAAACCCTCTCTTTTTGGGACTATACTGTCAATTATCTAATTTAGAAGCCCAAAAGGTGTGTTCTTTTAAAATTTCCAACATTTTATTAACAAAATATAATAAAATTCCAAATCAGTTTATTGAAAGTTTGTATGACATCAAATCATTCTTGTGTAGAATGCATAAACCAGTGGTACTTTTTCCCAACGCGTTTCGAAAAATGCATATAGTGTATATCTTCATTAGGGATTACAATACCACTCTGAAAAAGTACAACAAGCAAGTAGTAAGCTATCATATCTCAAAATATAATAACAAAATACATTGATTTTCAGATACAGCATACATCTGTGTAATTGTGTCCATGTTTTGGCCCTTATCAGAGGCAAAAGAAGGAAGCTTTTATGAAATATGCTGTGTTGAACAATATCATCTCCTGCTATGTCTTGATTTTCGTTATCTTCTCTGTTTTGACTGTCCTTAAAACCTTTTCTTCTTTTTTTTTTTTCCTGAAAGATTTATTGGATTGCACCTTAAGTGTAATGGCCCTTTAAGGTAGCTGTTCTTGTTCCTTAATGTAGTAAGAAGCTGCGATGTCATAGGCATTAATAATGGTTAAGTTCAATTATGGTTGTAAAACCAGTGGCCCGTGCAGACCTCGGCCTATCGGAATCTCTGTAGTACCACACAATTATTTTTAATAGGAGCTGGCTATCTTTGATCTGCTTTAACGATTCAGTCTATCTCTACCTCTGTTTTAACCACCCTCTCATTCTAGAAATGTCCACATTACAGAAGCAGATGAAAAAAAAAGGGCATTTTACATATGTTCGTAGAACTTTAACCTGGACTAAAAATATCAGCACACTCTAATACCGGGTTTTGTCCTTTTTTTTTTTTTTTTTTTTTTATGCATTATTATTTGTAGACGTAAGTTGTTGCAGTACTTGTGCTTTGTTGAGAACAGATGAGTTAATCAGGTTTGTGTATTTTCTATGTGGTGGTTGAAAACGCGTTGTACAGCTTATTGAAGTAGAATTAGGGTCCTTTCACACAGGCTTTCTGCCTGGCGGACTCCGATTTTGCTTAGCGGGGATCGATCAGCCAATCCCTGCTGAGCAGGCGGATGACAGGTCCATCTCTGCTTACTTTACAGTGACAGAGCTGTCAGATCCCCGCTGTCCTCTATGGGGAAATCGGATGAAAATGGACCGCCTGTCCCGTTTTTCATCCGATCCTCCAGATGGATGGAAAATAGGGTTTCCATTTGTCTGGATTTGACGGACAGGATCGAATGATGTCACCGCTGATATCCGCATATTTTCCACAGTGGTTAAGACAGCGGCAAGGTGCGATTGGTTCCTGCTGCTGTCAAAGTCTGTCAGCCAATCAAGGGGAGAGAGGTATCGGGGCTGGGTCACGGCACCATGTCTGAATGGACAGAGGGAGCTGTGGCTCGGCTCGGAGCCCCCATAGCAAGCTGCTTCCTGTGGGGGCACCCAACAGGAGTGAGGGGTCAGGAGAGCAGAAGAGGGACCCAAGAAGAGGAGGATCCGGCCTTCTCTGTGCAAAACCAACTGCAACCGAGCAGGTAAGTAGAACATGTTTGTTTTTTTTTTTTTTTTTTTTAAACGAGACTTTAAAGACTTTAAAATCACTTTAAAATATCTTGTCCTCGCTAGCACATAGACCGATGCCCTCACAGATAAATGGGTGGCCTGACTCTCCGGGGTCCAGATCCATCTGCCTGAACGCTTTCCAAATCAACAGCACACCCTGAGCAGCATTGTTGATTGGAGCGTCTCGGGAACCGGGCTTGTGTTGGGTCACTGCTGTATCACTTAGTGAATGTTAAAAGCACCCCCATATTATTGTTACAGCATCCTGTCTGCATAACCAAATAAACGGGAAGAGTTTAAAGTTCTACAAAAATATTCTTTGAAGTTGAATTAAACTTCCCCTTTAAAACATAAAGGGGTTCCTTTTTAATAAGCAGTCTGTGTGCTGGCCTTCCGACTTTTTAAGCAAGACTTATTCCATCTCTGTTTGGGAGCTGTGCAATTACCCGATGACGCCTAATATACATTTCTTTCGTTACCACCAAGTTGTGCTACACGGTTGCTTCAGCTCCTTGGTGCCACAGAGTTCAGATAAGACATATACATTTAGAAATTGGAATTGATGGCTGCGTTTTGCTTCCCTTCCAGTAACAATGTTAGCGTTGATTGTGTCTGCTTTACCCGCTCCTCGGCTTCCATCTTCATTACAGAAAAGTGCTGTGATCCCTCCTCGCTGGGAGAAAACTCCTAATGCCCGTGTTCCAAAATTAGTTTTGCAAACGGAGTTTTATGTCTACCTGCAGCTGAGAAGCAGGAACGGGCAGACTTCCATTTTCTCTAAAGGTACCACAGAGATCGTGAGGCGGCCGTCACCCGATAAAACGTTGCGCTCCATGTTTTTACGAGTTGTCGAACAAAAACTTTCTTTAAAGCTACGTTCACATCTAGGCGTTGCTATTTTCCAGGCGTTTTTAACAAGCATTTTACAGGTAAAACACCTGTTTGCATTAAGCCTATGCAGCAAAAACGCCTGTAATCTGCCCAAAAAGAAGCTCATGTACTTTTTGGAGCGTCGGGCCTTTTGCGCAAGGTGTCGGAATGCTCAGATTTGAACAGGGGCCATTGAAATGAATAGAATTTGTCTTTTTGGGCATTTTTTGAGGTGATCCTTAAAGCTGAAAAAGACCCCAAAACGCTTACATGTGAACGTAGCCTAAAACTCCCAATGTTTGGGTTCAGTGTATGTTTGCGTTATTTTTATTTTTTTCCTATGCTTAGCACATATTAACATTTTAAATTGTAGGCTCTTTGAGAGAAGGGACTGATAAAACGAACCTTTTGCCATTTTTTCATCTTTCTTTCTATTAAGTTGTTTTAACTTTTCAAATAGTAAAACATTTTCTTTCTGCCAGTAAATACAGCCCAGTTCCTCTTTCTTGTCTGGTAATCAGCCTAGGCTAATGACATGCACAGCTCTCACTCTCGTGCGGGTTTGCCAGCAAGGGAGGAGGGGTGAGTCATAGGAGAGCCAAGGAGAGTTGCAGAACTGGAGGGGGCTGGATGAGGGTGGAGATAACAGACTGCAGAGATCCATAAGTATTCATCAAGAGAGAAGAAATGTGCAAGCAAGCAATGGTGTGAGTGTGTGTCTATCTGTATAAATGTGTGCGTCTGTGTAAATCCAGGAAGTGAACAGGGAGCAGCTATAGCTGCCCACAGTTAAAATGGCTGCAGCCAGACTTAGTGGAGGGAGATTTCTGCAGCATATTTGGCAAGTACAGAATCACAGTATATATAGAATTAATATGAAAAGTGGTTGGAGGGAAGCTTCAGAATGCCAAATATGTTTTTATTACAAATTATGTGAGCAGACTGCAGTTCCTCTTTAAGGTTCCTATCTCACAAACACACATACACATACAAGTACCTATTTACACAGCAGCCATTTAACCGACTAGCATGTCTTTGAACTGTGTGAGGAAACTGGAGGAATCCCATGCAAGCACCGGGATACTAGAAATATGAAGGTGTGGTTGATCAGTAAATTGGGCCCACATCACTGAACTGAAGGAAAAATAGAAAAGGGGGCCCTTTCTAAATTCGATTTGGCTATATTTTTTTTTTTTATGTTCACTTACCTTATTTTTAATTAAAAATAACTTCCATTCCTCCCACTTGCTCCTTATGCGGCCACGGCCGCCGACGTAATTTCCTGCTTTGCATTGACTCCTGGGAGATTAGTGTCATCAATCCCAACAGTCAATGCGCCTGCACCGATGTCCCTTCCGGTGCAGGCGCGTCATTCTCTGCCGATGGATGGAGAACAGCTTCTGGGCATGCGCAATGATGCGGAGTCAGCTGTGGGATGACGTTCCTGCCCCGGAGTTGACGAGGTATAGCATTCTGGGACTCGCAAAATCCAGGAAGAGGGGCACCACGGCTTCAGCTGCCCACACCACAGATGGCCGCGCTGGACAAGAACTTCACAAGGTAAGTAATTCATGCTGCATGTACACTAAACAGGGGACAGTTTAGAGGATATAGTTGTTTAAATGCACAAGCCCTGACTATTCTAGGGGTATTTTTTGTAAAAAAAAAAAAAATAATAATAAACTGGGCCGGAGCTCCGCTTTAAGTGTGAATTCCCATACAGGAGCTTGTTTGAGGCAGGATCCTGCATTTTTGGCCTTTTAGACTTTTATTATGGGATCACTTGCATGCTCCTATGGGGCCAGAAGCACCCTATTGTGCTTCAAAAGTAGCTCATCTACCTTCAAGCATTGAGTTACAGACTCCAGAACTCAAATGTGAACAAGGAAAATGAGGGGTGAATAGGACCTAAAAGAAGAAGCAGCAAAATGACAGAATGTTTTTTAATTGGAAAATATTTAGACACAAGCTTTTGTCTCAGTTTCTGAAGCTGGTCATTTCTGAAGCTGGTAATTTGCAAAATGAGACGCTAAGAAAATAGGATGGACCATGGGAAGGTGAATATGTAAGGCGGTGAGGTTTCATTAATTAAAAAAAAAAAAAAATAACCTTTTTTTATTTAAGAATTAAAAAAAAAAAAAATGGCACCTCTTAGTGAATTGTTTGAACTACGACTAAGTTAAATGACATTGGTATTCCTTAAACTAATACAATTTCTTACTGAAGGTTTTCATTTTTTATGCAAATTAAAAATAGCAGGAAATTCTTACTTGCTGCATTCTTTAGCCTGGAGGTGACATCATGCAGACTTGGCAGTGTTTGGTGGGAAAATTAGCTAATTCAAAGTTCATTTTTTTTTTCCTAGCATATTGCTTCCGCATGTCACCCTGAGTCCTGCCACTCCTGCCGTTGATTCAATACAATAAGCTACACGTTTCCCAATCAGTTCTGGGAATATACAGTAACCACAGACCCGGGTCTTAAATTTCACTTACAAGTTTGTAGCAATCCGTCATTTCCTGCCCTGTCATCGCCTCTCGCTAACTTCCCAACAAATATGTCCAAAAATGCAGATCTGACTCGGAAAGTCTGAATCTGCCTCCTTCCCAGGCAAAAATCTTTTCTGGTTTTTATTTCAACAAATAAAACCAGTGGGCCGCTGAAACGCCCGTTAGGTCATTTATTTTTGATGGACTTTTCCATAGTAACAAACGGTACATTGAAGTATTTTATGAAATCATTTCACTCTTGGGTAACGGACTGAAAATCAGACAGGACTTCTTTATTTTGTAGATTCTCTTTGCTTTATGGAATTGCAAAAACATCATTCACATTCACAGCAGTTTTTAGGATGTTCCCCAAGACTGTTATTTCAAATTTGGGTGGAAATCGGTCCTTCGAAGCACCCCCTGGCTTCTACCATTCTCTGAGACACCAGAGGCCATGTTCCTCTGTGGTGGTTACAGTTACCAGCATGGAGCCAAAATGCAGCACAGATGGGCTTTAGAGCTCAGGTACAGTTTTTGTTTTGGACCTGAACTCTCCTAAAGCGATAACCTAATAATTTATTCAAACCAGCATAAATTATCATTTTTTTCGGTAACTGATCCTACTCAACTATTTTTATTACGTTTTTATTTTAAAAAATTAAGCGATTATAGGTATTTTAAAACTATATAATTATTAAAATGTTATGAATGTAATTATACAAATAATGTAATTGTAAACATTTATATAAGAGGTACACGGAAATGAAAATTCCGGTGCCGAAGCCAAAAATTTAGCACTTGGCAGAAACTGAAATTGAAGATTTAAAAAAATAAAAATAAATTTTATATATATATATATATATATATATATATATTTATATATATTATTTTTAATATTGAATTTTAATTAGTATGACTTAATGGTCAGCCATTATCGGCACCTTTTTAAGCCGTATTAAAAATCCTGCTTGCTGCATTTTTGGTACAGTTAAAAATAAAAAATCTCACCTTGTTTATAGCGATTTTCAGTGTCCCTGACCATATGTCACTATCTGTTAAATGCACTTAAGCAGAATCATTTCCTGTGCTGTTATGCAATGTACCTGCTTTGCTATCGTACTGCTTTTTGTAATCCTTTGGGTTGCTTTTTGTTTCTCTCAAATCTTCAAGTAAAAAAAAAACTCACCAAAAATGCACGTCCCCATTGAAATGCATTGAAAGCCCATGTTGCATTTTTTGAGTCAACTGACCTATAAAAAAACACACCATAAGCACGGTAAAATTGTGGGTGCTTTTGGCAGCCATTATCGGAACCTTTTTTTTTTTTTTTTTCTTTCAGCAAAATGCTAAATAACCCAGCTTTTGCTAGATAATTTTTGGTGGTTGAAGTTTTGGTGCATCACAAATTTATGTAAATAATGTAATGTAAATTAATATAATACATTAACATATTCATTTTTTTTTTTTTTAGGATTAATTTACTGAAAATAATTAATGTAATACTTATTCAATAAAAAAATATTTTAATAACTTATTAGTTAGCCAATCTCCATTTTTTTTTTTAAATGCCTTTTAATCAAGTTGTAATGCACTGTGTAAACTGTCGGTGCTATATAAATTCTATATTATAATAATAATAGCATGGTCCCCCAGCAGCTGTAAAAAAAAAAAGCTGCAATATTCACATTCTCGTTGGCGCAAATTTCTTGCTCTGGTATCCAGTAACAGTCCTCTTAGGGGTCGTAGGACACTCAGTGTCATGCAACTCACTTGCATGAGTTGCTCCACCTCCTGGAACGGGGGTGACATACAATGCCCTGGATTTACCTAAATTGATACATGGAAACGGTACTGATGTCATCACTTTAGCGTTGTTCTTTGCATTATTAAGGACTGCCCAGCATCAGAGGAGAGGGGAAGATGAGTCTGTGCATCCAGTGACCTGCCAGAAGACTAATAATATAATATATGCATTCAGGGGAGGATGGATTTTGGCTATAATATGCGTATGCTATATATATTTCTGTTTATTTAGGATTCCTATTCCCCAGATGTTTTATTCGATCTTGAATATCATACTTGTATAAAATAGTTAATCTTGGTGGGATTAGCAACATTTTCTGTTTGCAGCCAGAGACAGGTGTTGAAATCCCGCAGTTTTTCAGGGATCTGTTGGTGAAAATCTGCATGAAATTCTTGATGCCCCCAATTCCGGTGAGCTCCGTTAGCATTTACTGCCCCCATATGCTGGATGTCGCTGGTAGATTTGCAAGCAGGTCACCCTCCGTCACCTCCATCCTCTGTTCTGTGTTAGGTGTGGAAACCTAATCCACTGTGTTATATCACTGACTGGCCGCCTGCCTGTCGAAGGATTATGATGATGTTTTCCTGCGTGCCGCAGTCCTCATCACAATCTTCTACAGTCAACTAGCAGTCAAGAACTTATTGAATGTTTAAAAGCAGGTGCTTTGCTTGCCTTCGGGGCATGAGAGAAATACAGAGCAGAGAAGATCAGCTTCTGTCTGGTTTGTATGTATGAAATGAAAGAAACATCGCATTCATGCTATTTAGGTTTTGCACTGAAATTTGGTGATTGCATTTTTTTATAGAAGCAATCAGATCCTTACTTGTAAAAGAGACTATACAGGATTTCATTTATTTTGTTAGATAAATGCCACAAAGCGATCTTGATGTAATGTCGACAATATGTTTTTACCTCTTACAAAAAAAAGAAAAAACTCTCAATTCAAATTGATTGGGAAGCCATGTTTGCTCATTACATTGCAGTCTTTGCTTCCTACTTTGTTACACAGTGGTTGTATTTAAATACTTTTTTTCTTAATGTAGGCCTGAGTCAGCCAACGCACTGATAATTCACTCCCTGTGCGGCTTTTTGTCTTTTCATACCAGTTGTTGAGAGATAACCTGAGGCAGATTTACTAAATGAGTTAAGAATCTTTACTCAAAACACTTTGGGAACATTCACTTCAATTCACCAACCAGAAATTCCCACTTTGCCCTACTGATATGGTGGTTAGAAAGTGAAATAAGGGCTTTGTGTTACATCTTTGGATTCTCCTTTAAAATGGCATTCTCTTCTTCTGGGGTCCCTGCTCTTGATCGGATGCTTGCTCCCGAGTCCCGCAGCTGCGTTCATTGACACACAGTGGGACTCGGCCCTGCTCCTTTGTCACTGGATTTTATTTGCAGGAGCCATACACTTTAGAGCCACTTTAATGTAGAGTGTATGATTAGGTTTCCAGGTACAAAAGATAGCATTGTCACAGGTTTGTAGGAGAGCATAGGGGCATATACTACTGTGGAAAAATGCCTCCAAGATAGAAAGGGATGGAGCCAACCAAGCAATTGAGACAATAGACTCTTTAAAGAATTTCTCTGGGCAAGTCCAGTTTAGTTTTTTTTGTTTTTTTAAACCTTCACCCACCCCCAATTTCTTTAGCGAACCCCCTACTTTTTATTAGTTACCTTGCGCTTTTTAGGAGAAGCTCTTCTTGACCAGGCCACATAATTTCAGCAGACATGATTTCTAGATTTTTGGGAACCCTGTGGGGTGTGTCCACGTGACAAAGCCCTGTAGACTTTCTCTCAAAAACCTGAAGTCAGACCAAACTGGGTGGTGATGTGAGGTTGTTGAGGAGACTAGTTACCCTTCACACACCTAGCCAGCTGGGGTGACTGGTCTCCTCAAAAGGAAATTCTCCTAAAACTATTAATAGGCAGCATTTTCTGATTCACCAAAAGAGACTCTACTGCAACACTAGTGCACTTGCTACAATTTAGATATATATATATATCTATTTAAAAAGAAATATGGGCAGATTTGAATTAAATGTTTCCCATCTTCCTTCTTTGGAAATGCTACTCAGCTGGCTTTAGCGTTTTCACTGTCGCTAGTCTGAAAAATTTGAAACTAGGGATGAGCTCAGGCATGTTCCTAATGTCATCCTGTTCCGAACCTACCTAAGCTTATCCCGCCAGGAAGCTGTCACTGCACAACACCAATTGTAAGCATCTAAAGCAGGCATGTCCAACCTGCGGCCCGAGGGCCACATGCGGCCCGGAACCTCAGGCAATGCGGCCCACTGCCACCTGAAAATTTTTTTTTTATTTTTTGCTGGGGAGGAAGGAAGTCAGGTCGGGGGCACGGCCACGGCGGCTTCCAACTAAGTGTAGGCAGAGGCTGCCTCGGAGGGGATCATCCACTAGTTGTGTTAAATTAGTGCTGGGGGGCGCAGCAGCTCGGGAAGGGCGCAGCGCTGTTTTATTACTTGTATACCTTTTAACTATATAGCGGCCCGAGAAAATTTCTCTACACTCAATGTGGCCCAGAGAAGCCAAAAGGTTGGACACCCATGATCTAAAGCATTCCCTGCCCTGAAGCCACCTGTATCTAAGAGTAGCCTTGGTTACTTATGATTGGTGCTGCCTGGTGACAACTTGGTGGGATTGCTCATATGGGTTTGAACTAGGATATTAAGCTCATCTAGGACGTCTAAGCTCATCCCTGGTTGAGAACTCCAGCCTCCAGCCTGGGTCAGCAACCCAAGGAATCCTAACCAAAGGCAGGTAGAAATTTCAGGAGGCTATCACACATGTCTCTCATGACAGGTTCCCTTTAAGACACAAATCGACTGTTGTGTTTTGCATTGTGTTCAGCTTCTTCTGTTTAGTTGGACTTTAAGTGCCAGTGTGACATAAACTGCCAAACTCCCACTGCAAATCTCATAAAAGGATTCATTTCCTGCAGCCTTTATCTCATTAGTATTTTAATAAACTCATTTATACCCTAAATGCATAGTGTGGTCAGAAAACCTTTTTTTTATTTTTTACTTCGCCTCCCTCCTTTTCCGAAAACATATTTGCAGAAAGTGGAAGCAGCACAAATATTTTCACATCATTTGCTGAGATTAGTCCATTTTACAAAAGATCGTGTTACCCTCAAGCGTTTAAGTATTATGTCTTGGGCGAGTAATTGGATAATTAGTAATAAGTGACTGAGTTCATAACTTATTGTGGTATTGAGGCTGTAGCCTAGCTTGCTGCTCTGTATTTCCCCCGCATTGCTTTACCTTTTTTTTTTCCTCGAACGGAAACTTCTCCAGCTGCGGCGGCGGTTTTCCCAGGCCCGCTCTCCTCCGTACATTGAGCTGCGTGCAATGTTTTTAATTCAGCATTTAAGCGCAACCTAGCAATTTGCCTTGCATGCTAAATTATATGGGAGTTTTTTTTTTTTTTTTCCCTCCAGCTCGAGTCTGTCGGCTGGCCCAGTAGGGCATGTTTTGTAACCTCCTATCTGGTGCGGAAAAACTCATCTAGCTTATAATCAGAACACACTAACCCTCATCTTGTATTTTGCAGCAACAGGAAAACCAAAGCACTCGACCTTATAACATGTTCTTTTTTTATGCTCTGTAATGGATGTTTTACATTCTACAAATCCGTTCAGAAAAAAAAAAGAAATCTCTGCATTCTAATTTTCCCGATGAATGGAATAATCTGCTATATGAGTGGATGTCAGAAGCTGTTGCTTTGCGTTAAGGGGTTTCCCAGTAGATCCACCTGTAGCGTTTTAGAATGCAATCTATTTCGCTTTAAAACATTTTGTTTTAAACATTTTAGTTTTTCTTCTGTTGGCAATGGGGAAGCCTCCATCAAAAAACCCTGGTCTTCTGTTCAGAGGGCCATTACATTTATAGACCACGTAGTGGGTACGAATAAAAAGATTTTCTCCTCTGGGTGGGATTTTGTAGGCAAAAGAAATGGACATAAATATATATAAAAAATTCCTTAATTTTATTCAATAATACACATATTAATCACAACATGATAAAAAATATATATGTAGTGGGGCAATGGGAAAAAGCTCCCACACACATTAGACAATAACTATACAAGGTATAAGACCCCTTAGTAGAGGGAAGATCCGATCCAACGCGTTTCAAACATAGTAAGAACTAATAGTTCTGTTAACATAGTAAGAACTAATAGTTCTGTTGGACGCAGTGGGTACTACTGGGTGGGTGGACTATGACCATTGTGTTTTTTCATGAATTCCCTCTCTCAGACCAATTCATGCATTTACTCTTCTGAAGCCTGGCAGCTTTTAAATTCCGGGGAATATTAAATAAACACACCCTGAAATGGGTTTTTACGTAGGCATAGGTACAAGGTGCAACAGTTTAATTCCCGAAATGGACTGTAAAAAAAAAAGTTTGTGCAGGAGCATTGTCGTGGTGGAGAATCAACTTGTCAGGTCAGAGTTACGGTCTTTTCCTTCAAACAGGTTTTTGTAACCTTTTTCAGAATTACCAAGTAACAATGTGTGTGACCACTGTACCATGTTTTATGAACTCATAGTAAACTTATCCACTAGCGATAAAAAAAAAACACACCAGCATGAGCGTACGAGGGTTCAAATTCTGTCCACATTTGCATGCGTGTTTTGGCTGCCCACTTCTTGTGTCATCGTGGACATCTTCCCCTCCCTACTTAAACTGCCTGTGCCATTCAAAAACACTTGAATTCGTCATGGAATGTTCCCCATAGCCCTGTTGTAACAAAGCTAAAGTTTCACTCGCAGTTTTGCCAATTTCCACGCAACATTTCATGTGATTTCTGCTGCTCCAGATTCCTGACCAGATTTTTCACCAACCGCGCAACGCACATATGTGTTATTTCTACTACTACACTGTAAAAAACGGAGTCAACTGGTCTACAGCACTTCACTGAATTAAAAAAAAGTAAACCATAATATTAGCCCAATTTTTTTGTAGATTGTGAAAGATGATGTTATGCCGAGTAAATAAATACCTGACATGTTAAGGTTTAAAATTGCACACACTCAAGGAATGGCGACAAACTACGGTAGTTAAAAATCTCCATAGGCGACACTTTAAAAATGTTTTAAAATTACCAGTTTAGAGTAACAGAGGAGGTCTTTTGCTAGAATTATTGCTTTCACTGTGACGATCGCGGCGATTCCTCATGTGTGATTTGAACACCGTTTACATTTGCGTGCGCGAATTACGTATGCATTTTCTTTGGTGCACGAGCTCACGGGGATGGGGGTGCTTTAAATTTGTTTTCCCCTATTTTTTGTTTTTTCATTAATGTTTTAAAAAAAAAAAAGAATCTGATCACTTTTATTGCTGTCACAAGGAATGTAAACATCCCTTGTGACAGTAAAAAGCAGTGACAGGTACTCTTTATGGAGGGGATCGGGGGTCAAAAAGATCCCAAACCTTTCCCCTCCACTGCACTTCAAAGTAGTCAAAACACCGAAACTCTGCATTTTTGAATAAAGAATTTTTTTTTTTTTTTTTTTTTTTTTTTTACATTGACGTCGCTTCTGGGTTACATAATCAGAGACTATCGGGACTCTAACCAGTGGCTGGACGTGCCTGCTGGTTGCTCAGGTCTCCTGGTGGGACCAGAGACCTGGACAGATAGGGAGGAACGTCCCCTCCTGCTCGCTGTGATAACGGCCGAGCGACTTCTGAGCCGCATCGGTTGTTATCACCAGAAAGCCGACCGTTGGCTCTAAAAAAAAAAAAAAACGCATCTGGGTGATGCCTCTAGCTGCATATCATACCGGTACAACCAATTCAAGCTGACGTACAGGTACGTTAGTTTGCTGGAAGTGGATAATGGTGTCATGCATCTCATTAATTGTCCTGTCCACAGGTTGGAGGGGATCGTAGACCAAGCAGCGTGTATTAAAATGGGTTTCTTAGACCCATCATCCCCACATAAAAAAGTTGCATGAAAACACACACACACACACACGCACTAGGAGGAAAGTTTAAAAAATGCACTTGGCTTACATTCCAGCTTCTGTCCGCATTGTCTAGGAAACAGTGATCTTTCATCAGGATCCTGAGAACACTGTGGATCCCAAACTTCCAAAAAGACCAACAAGGTGCATTAGGGTCTTATTGCTAGTTTTGGGATGCTCGGTGATCCCAGGGTCTCTCCAGTTGGCCTAGTGACGTCACCCTCACCTAGGCACCATGGGTTGAGACCAAGTGTAAAGATAAAAAGACAAGGCGCCTCGAAGTGCAGTAGGCTTGGAGTATTTATTAGGTTAAAAGTATAAACGCAATCACATTTGGTAAATGTGACATGGGCATAGCAAAGATTTGTCTGGAGTCTTCCTATCCGCTGTGCTGAGTGGTTGCAATGAGGACATTCGGTGATCCGCTTCCTGTAGATGCGCCCTTTCGTCTGTGTCTCAGCCTGGTCAGCATGAAATTTCCTGAAGGCAGGGTGTGGACGCAGCGGCTGGTATCCAATAGAGCGGGTGGTGGGCGGTTACATGTTTCGGAGCTCAGCTCCTTCGTCAGACCTGTGCCGAAGTGCAGTGTCCCACCTAAAGCCTGCTGTATTCCACGGAAGTGCCCATACAACAAACCCTTTTTCTGAGACCAAGTGTAAATTGTTCTCCTAGTGCGTGTTGGTTTTTCGTGTGTTTAAAGCCCCGTACACACGATCAGATTATCGAACGATCCGTCGTCCGTTTTTTGTGGCATGCTAGTCTGATGTGGAAAGTGAAGAGGTTATTTTCATACAAATTTTCCCGTACGACAGAATTCTACTTCAGAAGTGATGTCATGTGTTGGATTGTTTTGTATGTGTTCTTTCGTCTCTGAGCATGCCTGGTCAAGATTTTTTTCAGTGGAAATCTGTACTAATGAGATGAAAATCGGACTTTGTTTTGACAGACAACAAAAATTATATAGCCTGCACGAAAAGTCGGAGTCGGCTGTCGAAAGGACCATACTAACAATCCGAAAATTGGCAGATCGGTCGTCGGACGAAATTTCCCTTCAGATTTTCTTATGTGTACGGGCCTTTAGGCTTGTTTCATATGGGCTTCAGCTTGTATAAGAGCAGTGTGAACAGCAAGCTATGACAAATCATTTGCAAAGCTTTTAGCAAGCTTGGTTGAAGCTTCTAAAGTACCATTCAACTCCAGTTTGTAAATGTTGAATACAGATCCTAATGGGAGTGTTGATTACAAATTCAAGCTGCTAGCTGGCTTCGGCATGTTTTTAACAAGCTCCAAGAAGTGCTGAAGCCTGCTAGCAGCTTGTTTAAAGTAGCAATCAGCGCTCCCATTAAGATCTGTGTTCAACATTAACAAACTCGAGTAGAATGGTACTTTCAGGTAGCTTTGTTGAAGCTTTTTATAGCTCTGAAAATGCTTTACCAAAGCTTGCTGTTCACACTACTCTTAAAAAATCTAAAGCCTGTGTGAAACAGGCCTTAAACACATGGAAAACCCACACAGACATGAGGAGAACAATATACATGTGGTTAGCGCACAGTACCTAGGGTAAGGGTGATGTCACTGGGCCATCTGAAGAGATCCTTGGATCACCAAGGATACCGAAACTTGCAAGAAGACCTTAATGCATACTGTTAGTCCTTTTGGGAGTTTGGGATCCTTCCGTGTGTTCTGGATTCTGATGAAAGGTTTCACTCCTCCTTAGTAAGGTTGGCTGTCCTGTTTGAAGCTGCAGCCACAAATAGATCCACATTTTGATGGAACGATTAGGCAACAGACCGCATTGCGATATGACCTGTGTTTTTTTGCGGCTTTCCGTTTCCGCTTTGGTCTTGCTGAAATCCAGTGGGCTATTTTTTCCTGTTTTTTTTTTTGGTTGCCATTCCTGACCTTATACGGATTCACAGTTGCCTTCGACTGAGCAAAGGAATGGACATCTTTTTGTTTTAATAACTCTTCAGCTGATGTTTTAGGTCTTGGATGTACTGGTTGTAAGAAATATTGTACCCTAGTCCATCACCCCTGAAGGAGAAAAACTCTGAAACACGGGTGTTTTTGTAGGGTTTTACTTGCACCTTTGTTACCAACCATCATGCCACTATGTGAGGTGGCTTGCCTTTCTCTGGTTCCAAGCGTTTTTCCTTTTGTGTCAGCTTGTTGTTTTAACTCCAATGCTTTTTGTACTCCTCAGACACTGGCAGTGGTTTTAAGTGGAGGGCAGGGGTCTAACTATTAAACGCATTTTGATGTGAGGTCAGCTTAAACAGTAGTGTATTCTGCAGTATGGTTCAGGAATTGGCGGCACTGCTTGGTGGGGTGTCTGTGCAGTCATTCCTATGATCCAGAGTTACAAATTCTTTAGATTAGAAGGTAAACCAGTTCACATAAGTCTTTTTTCAACTGTGTTGTTAGCGGTTTTCCTGTAGTCTAGCCTAAGGCTAACGGCATTAAATAAATATACACTAAAAC
The DNA here is from genome assembly GCF_965119305.1 of Pelophylax lessonae. Classification (NCBI taxonomy): domain Eukaryota; kingdom Metazoa; phylum Chordata; class Amphibia; order Anura; family Ranidae; genus Pelophylax; species Pelophylax lessonae. The sequence continues at coordinate 507,912,954 of NC_138772.1, read as the reverse complement.
ACGCAAAGTTCCTGTTAAACGTACAGTTCCCTTGCTTTGGATGTGTCTTATATAAGATCTGTTTAGGAAAGCATGCTTGGGGAATTGACGTTATTTATCTCTGTTTTACCCAAAACACGAAAAAACAAATTAAAGTGATGGAAGTGCAAACACATTTTCTCATTAGCCGCAATGGCTGCTGGGTGAACGTACAGCAAACACCATTTTTATCCCACGTTGGAAGAACATTTCGCCATTAATGAAGTCCTCTCCTTTTACGTTGCATATGGTTTCCCTGTCAGTTCATTTACCGGCACTAGAACCTGCCTGGAATATATTAGAATATATTTGCAAATTAATTGGTTAATTAGATTTTTATACATCTCCTGAGGACAAGGTGGATTCAGCAATGTATTTGAGAGTTTCTGAACTGTGTGGCTTAAGTATATGTCTGGTGTACCTATCTATCCCCCCTTCACAGTGGAGGGGCCATTATATATTTACTATATATATATATATATATATATATATATATATATATATATATATATATATATATATATGAAATATTCCTACAGCATTTTTACTTTTCAGAATAAACTCTTCTCTAATAAATATATATATAAATAAATGATCGACGATATTGCTTTTTTATTGCCGATACCGATATTTTGGTCATCGCATAGCGGTATCTGCCGATATTTACGGACATTTTAAAAAAAAAGTTTTTTTTTTTTTAATTTATTACTTTTTTTTTTTACACAGGTACTCTTGTGGAGAGATCTGAGAGACCCCAAACCCCTCCTCTGCACTTAAAAGCATTCAAAACGCCAAGTTTCGCTGTTTTGAATGCTGTCATTTTTTTGAATTTGGTGCAGAGTACCCGGAAGTGATGTCATGACATCACTTCCAGGTTTTTACATGGAGACCCGATCAGAGCCGAATGCGGCTTTGTCTTCGGCGGCCGTGCAGGTAGGATGCCCGGGTCTCCCGGTGGGACGGGAGACCCGGGCGAGCCGGGGAAGGCGGTGGGGCGGGAGACCCGGGCAAACTGGGGAAGGCGGTGGGAGGGGGGACGGACATCCCCTCCCGCTCCTTGTAATGACAGCCGAGCGGCTTCTCAGCCGCATCGGTTGTCATTACAAGACAGCCAACCGTCGGCTATGGACGCCGGTACCGGGGCGATGCCTCTAGCTGCAGGCATCACTCCGGTACAGCACTTTCCCGAAATATCGGCAATATCAGTAACCTCAGGGGCCGATTCCGATCTATATCAGGGAAAGTGCAGATCGGCCCTTGATATATCGGCTTTGCCGATAATCGGTCGATCCCTAATAAATATATATATATATATATATATATATATATATATATATATATATATATATATAATTAATTTAGAGAAGAGTTTATTTTGAAAAGTAAAAATGCTGTAGGGATATCATATTTCCTGTAACCAGAGGGGAATATTTCTTTCCCAACAAAAGTGGAGTTATTCTTTAGAACTGAACGCATGGCAGTATATTTTTTCCGTGCCGTGGTTTAGGGTTTGGAAACCTTTTTTATTCACAGGTAAATCTAGAGGTGTGAAAAGCTGCATTGGCCCAGCTTGTAGCGCGGGTCGTGTTGTCTCTGTTTTACCACTCAAGAAAATGACAACCTGCAGTTCACACTGCTCAGTGCCATACATGTTCTTATTATTGGCATTGTTGAGCCTAGGTCGCTTTCCGCAAATTGTGGCATACTTGTGAACAAATCATTTTTTATATGTGAAGTGAAAAGTAAAATAATAATAAAAAGGTGCGATAATACATTCTGGGATTTGTACAAACTGCCATATGAATCCAGAACATGAACTGGTGTGCATTGTATGACCTTCAGTGGTTGGACTTGGACCGCACTCCCTCCATATGTTTCTGTAGGAGGTCCGTTTTGCCAAAATTCTGTTTTCAAGAATGCTTTTCTCTGAAATGTGTGCTTTATTTTGTCATCTCAGCAAACATTTAAATTTTGCTTTCCGAGCAGAAAAAAAGACATTCCCCTGCGAAACACAAAGCGCATTATATGCAGTCATCATAATTGTAACACCCGGAAACTCAGTGCAGCAGATCTTGCTCTACAAGCATATACCAGGATTTAATGAAAGCCCCACACACATATATATGTGTCAAAATGTTTTCCTTCCTTCTCCCACATTACACCGTTAACACAAATTGTATTCTGTATTCCCTTGTTAGCTGAGAAATGCATTTCTACCATTACAGGGTCACAGGCGGAAAGTTTGTCATATAATTTGTGTGCAGTGGCCGTACTGCAATCCGAAAAACACTGCTGACAGAACGGATCTGTCAGGCTGATGTAAGGAAAATGAACTATGAGAAGGTAGTTATGGAGGATATGTTATTAGCAACAAAAAAAAACCCGGTGACCTAGGCCCTGTGTTTACTCGTCTCTCAGCATGTTAAGCAAAAAACAAATTTGTGGAACCTTAAAGCTGAACTTCAGGTACAAAAACCTTCTAAATATCCACTTCCCAACCTGCCCATAGCCGTTTTACTGCTACAGGGCAGCTGTTCTGTGCAGAATCACGTATACATAAGTGATTTCGCACTTCTGGGTAGGGGTCACGCCTTCACCGCTTCTGCTGTGATTATTCAAAGCAGAAGCTAATCAGTGGGTGCCGGCCAGTGGATGTCCACCGGCACCCGCTGATCATAGAGGAGAGAGGCTGGACATTGTTTATGACAGCTGGGATGCAAAGCAGGGAAAGAAAATCCATCACATCCCTTATTAGAAACATACAGTACACAGAAACACTGGCTAGTCGCACATTTAACCCTTTGATCGCCCTGGATGTTTAACCCCTTCCCAGCCAGTGTCGTTAGTGTGGTTGTTGAGGAGCGAGGCTGGATGGAGCTCTGCCTATGTCATCAATGAGCTGTCCGGACAGCATGGATTTGATGGATTACCATTGGTGTAGCATCAGGGGCTACAATGGTGACCCTGCACCATACTCCAGGGGGGGCCTGTGTGGCTTCCCTGTCACATTCTGTTTTACACTTGGACAAAAGGGGTTGCGGAGGTGGCATATACAGAAACCAATCCTCTCCATTTTCTTCCTGCAACCGCTGCAAGCCAGCTTCTCCTCCTCTCCCTCCCGCCGGCATTCAGCCCCTGCAGGAGGAAAATGTTCATTATGCTATTCAAGTTCTAAATCATTTCATTTCATTGTGGTCCATGACTGGTTACAAAATTACCTAAGCGGTCCTCGTTCTTCAAAAGGTTGAGTATGGTTTAGATTGATGGGATGGTGCCCTGAGGGGGATTTTAGGAGAAGCCCACTTAATATTTTGGTTAAAAATAAGGAAAGACCAGATCCTCCACTCCTCCCCACAACTAGACGGGTCCCACAGCTTCTGCATTCCCGCGTTACACCGGTCTAGAAGACCAGAGCAGAGACCATGGCCCTTCATTGGACATGAACATGCAAAGAGACGTGTAATAGCTGGATCCTGGGAAAGCGCCATCTGCTGAAGGAACAGGTAAGTAAAACCGTGGTCCCTCTCCCCTAGACAAAACAAACTATTAACCCTTGCAATGTGGCCCAGCCCCAAAGCAAAGGATCTTTTTTTTTTTCTTTCCAGAGTTGAGCTTTAATTTTTAATTTTAAGGAATGCATAGCTGGGTTAAGTGGTGGTCTTGGCTGCCTGGAGTTTTTAGCTTCTCGGCCCATGGAACCCTCGCTGCTTATTGTCTGAGATCTCGTATTGTTTCTCCATCCTTCAGCCAGTTGGAGGACCACTTTATATTACTTGAGCTTGTCTTTCTAAAGGGTCTCTGTGCTGGTATTAAATCTGTACTGGAGAGGCTCGGCCACGCTCCGCCGGTGACTGGTGGGTAGTCATAGAATAGCTGATGAGAACAAGCATTTATTTAGAATATTTTACCGGGCAAGGTACATTGAGATGTACATCTCATTTAAAGTATGTCCTGGGGTGCCGTACGGAGTGGCAGCGAGCGCTATAAGAATAATCAACAGCTACAAGCTCATGGAAATGCAGGTCTCACCTGACACGGGAAAGCAGGCGAGGGCAGATTTACGGGTCTTTGCTGGGGCTCAGAAGACCACTTCATTATTCTGATCACTGCTGATTCCAATCCGCCAGCCCGCGCCACCCGTGCATGCGCTGATTACTTACCGTGACGTTAAAGGAGGGATCTGAATATTGTATTTTTTTATATTCGTATCAAGCAGATGATGATGAGATGATTCATGATCACTGATAGGCATTCAGTCCATGATTAAAGGAGACCAATCAGCAGTTAACTTCTCCTCCTCTGCAGGTCAGTCCAGTAAATGAGGATATTTACTGATGGATAGCTGTCTGTGCCGGATGCTGGATGTCTCAACTGAATTAGGGGAATATGGGCCAGTGTAACGCACATAAAGGCTTAGCTCAGCTCTTTAAAATTATTTCTAAAAGCTGAGAGTTCTCCTTTAGTACAAGTTCACACTTCCGCGACTTGGCGTGCAACTTGCGACATGACAAGTGAAAACACATTTATTTCAATGGCGGCTAAATGTGATTTAGGTCGCAACGACTTTTTAAAAGGTTCACGCACAACTTTGATGCAACTTCACTGATCATGTCCTCCAACCCCATAAGTCTCATTGGACTACAAGTGGTGAGATCGTCCCACTGTGCAGATTGAGATCCACAATAGTGGATGGAACTTTTAGTCCATTCACAGTTCCTTGTGCATAGATAATTAATTGTTGCAGGGATAGAAAAAAAATAAAATAACACCCAAGCTGGGAAAGGGGAGGGGGGTTTGGGGACCATGTGAACTTCCTGGGAATAATGGCTAAATTAAGTAAAAATGTCATTATCACTTGGGTGAATTAAACCTATAAATTGTGAAAATAAATAAAATAAAAATGTTATATTGTCACTATGGTGGATTAAACCTATAAATTGTGAAAATAAATAAATAAAATAAATGGCATTATCATTAGGGTGGACTAAACCTATAAATTGTGAAAAATAAATACATAAAAATAAATAAATAACTAAAAATTTAATGTTGTCACTAGGGTGGACTAAACATGTAAATTGTAAAAAAAAAAATTAAATAAATTTGTAATTTTGTCACTAAACCTATAAATTGTGAAAAAGAAAATAAATAAAAAATTTTATATAAATGTAATTTTGTTACTAGGGTGGACTAAACTGTTAGGTTGCAAAAATAAATAAAAAAAAAAATAAAATAAAAATATATCATATAGTCACTAGGGTGGACTAAACTTTTTGTATTGCAAAAATTAAATAAATAAAATAAAAATATGTCCTATGGTCACTAAGGATTAAACTTTTAAATTGCAAAAATTGATGAAATATAAAAAAAATGAAATGTCATATTGTCACTAGGGTAGACTAAACTTTTAAAATGCTATAATTTAAAAAAATATATTAAAAGAAAAATCTTAGATCAAAAAATGGCAGAAAACTATTGATTGTTTTTACATTGATCGACCGCACTAAGATTCTTTGGTCATAAGTCTGATTATATTTCGATCAGATTATGGGATTGTACAGTAGAGGCAGAGATGCGATCCAACTAGTGATCAAAACCCACATCCTCGTGTGTCATATCAGTCAACTGGGTTGTTGAATATATAGCCTGATCATTCCTATCAGGAGAGATTGACCAGTAAAGAAAGCGATCGTCTCTCGAAGTGTGTATGGCCACCATTAGCCCTGCGGATAGTTTGCTCTTTCTGGTTAAAAGACTCCACTTATTGTCTTTCCATTTCATTGGTTCTTTATAAGGTTAAATCTATTTACTTACCGGTGCAATGATTTCTCCATTAGTGATGGAAAGCTGTCCAGTGGCATTATTGATTTGTGTAGGATGACTGCGGCTTTTTAATTGGACCCCCTCCTGGTGCGATAGATTGCAGAGTGCCATACTGGTCATTGCCTCTCAGGGTTATTTATCAGCAGAGCTTTCATTAACATTCTGAGAACGGACTACGTGGGATGAACAGGATATTTTAATGTTTACAAAAGCGTAGATAATATTTTACTCCACTTTATTTATTTTATTTGGATAGTTAAACACTTCCTGTTACAGGTTGTCACCCATTTCAGGCTGAGAATAGGTTGATCGTTGGGTCTCTCATTGAGGGTTAGTAGACTGTAGACTAGAGGTTGGATACGGTATTACGAGTGTAAGGCAAGCTCCTGTTTTCCTATTGAAGTTTAGACCTCAACCATACTTAGCAATTTGGAATCATTGGGCAGAAATGTCGCAGTCCTGCCTGCGAGTCTAAATGGCTGCAAAACATGCAGTGCGAATTTGGGTGGCATTCATCCTTAACGGTACATCAAACGCTTTGCTATTGTCTTGTGACAACGTGCGCATGTAAGAACGCACATGTAAGAACGTGCCTGGCTCAGGGCCAAAATTTGGTTCTTGAGATTCTTTACCATGACAAACGTGCATAGGGCAAATAGACTGCTCAATGGGCAACCCACAAAAACACTTGTGGTGCTAAGAAAATTGTGCGGGGAAATGCACGTTCCCCCTACATGAGATGGGAACAGGGCCTTTGCACATTTAATCGAATGGACTGCCCTATGCCCAACACGTGGAAGCGCGCGCTCCCTCTATGCGAAATGGAGCGAGACCTAAAAGTGCATCCCCTAATCCTCCCCCGGGGCTCCTCCAGAGGTTGCGAGATGCCCCTAGATGTGGCTGATTGACCTCCTATGTCATGACACCTCCATAGTTCCAAGGCCAATGCCACTTGGCATAGCCATTAGCAGGACACCAGTGATATTTTACCGGTCTGTAATTTGGGGGGGGGGGGGCATTTTTTGCAGTGAAAACAAGCAGCTTAGCCATGGATTTAGCGATACCTGACCACCCAACCCCGACCACTCACCTAAACTCTGACATTTGGAGCCCATTGAAAAATAAAACAGAACTGCCGTTCAGCATGACCCATTCAAGTGAGTGAGGCCATGCTGCAACCGCATGGTGTGTCAGCGGTTGTGGTGCAAAAGGTTGCCATTTTGAGAGTTAACACAGGTAGTGAGGTGATGACAAATCACCTCCTCACCCTCTGTCCAACACCCTCTGATAAGTGGTCCACCTAGATTGCTTTTCAGAAGGGCAGCAGCTTAGCCACCCGTATGAACATGCCCTAAAAAGACACAAATTAATGCAGTACTGTAATCCATAATATATCATTAAATGTATATTTTTTGTAATGCAAGCAGTGTCAATTCCTGAACCTGACCTGGTATCAGCCTTTTGCAGTCCTTATACAGGAGAGCTTAAGTGTGATAGGAAAAAGCAGCAGGAGCCAATAAGTTTGTGTGAACAAGAAGCATGCTGATAGGAAGAGAGCAGAGTGACATCACTATATGCTGTGTCACCTTATACTAGGCTGGGTGGTGTCCAGGTGACCTACGCTCATAGGAAGTGGATTGAATGATGCTGGCCATCAGCCTAAAGACATCTAGTGGCAGACAAAAGTACTGCAGGGGAAATCTCTTGATTAAAGGTGAATATTGAGAAAATACTTTTATCTCTATCGTCCATTGACAGACGCAGCTCTTTTGCTTCTTCACTATTGGGTTATGCGCCATCTACAGGAGTAGACTAGGCAGTGAAAAGTTTTCACTCGACACGCCTATATGGGCTGTCCCTCACGACAACTCCAGACACACTGAAGAAGCATAAGAGCTGCGTCTGTCAATGGACTTCAGAGAAAAGGATTTTATGGACTTCAGAGGAAAGGATTTTACGGTAAGTTCTTACAAAATCCAGTTTTTGCTATTTTATTTGTTATGAGTTATTCAGTTCTATCCTGTTTTTGGCTGGAGTTCTGCTTTAAATGTGGCTAGATCTTGACATCTGTAGGAATTTAGTTAAAAAAAGTGAGCAGCATAAAACTTTTTTCTACAGTATGAAATACATTTTTTTTTATATATAATTTGAATGTGATTTGAACAGGCTGGCACGCATACAGTCAATGTGGCGTCTGGCATGCTGGGGGTTGTAGTTGAGCGCCACCTGTGCGTTCCCGGATTGACTGAGCGTGCCGTCGGAAAGCCTTGACTCGGCAGAACTATCTGTGGAGCTGTGAAGGGGGAATGAAGCCATCTGTATTGTGGAAGAGGAAGATGAGGAGAACATCTGTTTGGAAATGTAGCTTGCCTATCTGGCTCTTGGAAGTTAGGGCCCCAGTGGGGCCACTGTTTATGCAATTCCGAGGCTGCTGGGAGTTGAGCGGGGCTTGTTTGTGCGCTCATGAGGAAACCCAGTGACTGTGCCACAATTATAGTACTGCATGAATAAGAAAATGCTATTTTCCTCATTATTCTCAGTGTGCTTCTGGGATTGGATGAATTATTTTGTTTGTGTGCTTTTTTTTTTTTTTTTATAACCCAATAGTTCAGTTAAAGCCAAAGCTGCAGTCATGTTAGAGCTGAAGTTTAGATATGGATTTTATGGCATAGTTACATAGTCCAGCTATGATACCTATAGATGGCAGCTGGAAATCACCGTAGTAGGCACTTTTACTACAGCTATTGCCGCTAACTTCCAGGTCCTGGCTGCCCTGCTGCATGATGAACACCGGGGGGCGCCAACTTGGCACAGGCGCCATTCAAGGAACACTTGAAGTATTCTTTGATTGGACTAGGTGGAAAAGCGTGGTGGTGATGTCACAATCTTCTCGTCCAATCAGCATTGACAAAATTAAAAGTGTTTTCTGAATGGCACCTGAGCCGAGTGGGCATCCTCCTGTGTTAGAGCAGCAGGTAGCTGCTCGGCATGGGACCCTGAAGCTAGTGACATTCAGAGACTTGGGTTATAATGATGCTGGCCATTAGACTGGGGACATCTAGGGGTTAGGAAGTACTGCGGGGCAAATACCTAGATTGAAGGTTAATATTGCAGCAAAACATTGATTATATTTATATGTTATTTTATTATTATTTTTTTTTTCCTTATCTTTCTGCTAAAGTTCTGCTTTAAGGAAACGGAGAACTTGTGCTTTACCCATGTAAAATAACAGAAGTGAACTATGAGAAGTGAGTCACATGACCCACTATACCCAGAAGTACGGGGTATTCCTTTTCACTCTTAGAGTTAATAGATTGGGGTAGGAGTGGGGCACAAAGGAGAGGTAAGTATACACTTAGAGGGGGGGGGGTAATAAAGAGTAAGAAAATGTGGAAAGCCCCTTTCCTCTCAATTGATCTTCTATACCCCCCCCCCCCCCCCGGCCATCCTCAGCTGTATACCTACCTAGTCCAGACACATCTTGCTGCAATTACCTCCAGCCAGCCACTCCTGGTCTCCCTGCTGCAGGTGCATGGCAGTAGAACCCATTCCACTTCTATGATATTTTCCAATGTCAATATGGAGAAGGTAGGCAGGGGCACGGCAGACAGAACTATGCAATTATATGGCCCAGAAAGGAGAGTGTGGGTTACCTGAGCTCAGTGGGGGTGGAGCAAAAAATGATAGGAAACTTTTTTTCTAGATTTATTTGAACATGTTGCTTGCATATTGTAACAGGGTCCCTTACATTTTTGCACATAGGTGCAATTCCTATATTTCAGGTCCTGTGGGGGCGGGGTTTAAAGATGGGTGTGCTTATACCAAATGTGATCACTAGTGATGAGCTTGGGTGGTTCGGACTCTGACCCGAACCCACATGTGAATCCGCCAGAAAGCTGTCAATTGCATGGGGCAATCATTTGTAGCTGAGGCATGCCCCCCCACTTGGTGGCACATATAGATGCCCCTTAAATACATGCGGCTGCGGGGCAAGGATGCCCTGGCTGAAAGTGATTGGCCCATACAAGCGACTGCGTTCTGGTGGGCTTGCAAGCATGGATTCCGACCCTAATCTGAACACACCCAAGCTCCTCACTGGTGACCACATTTGGTATAAACACACCCATCTTTTAAATACATTTTTGCTGCCCTCCCCCACAGGACCTGAAATTTTGGAATTCCCCAGAAGAACAGCAACTGCTTGAGATTTCCCCTACGCTGTGAAATTTAATGTCGCTCCAAACCATTTGCATTCTTGCCGCTTGATTTAGCTGACTATTTGGCCCAGACTGCGCTCTGAGCCTGAAATGAATCAGCTTGCTTCTCGCTATGTGCATCATTTTATTACCAACATCGACTTTTGTTGTGTGCGTGCTTCTCCGAAAACAGATTCTGTAATTTTATTTATTATTTTTTTCTATAATCCCCGTCCCGGGGGAGAGATTGTGAGAGGAAGACAGTGCAGATAATAGAGATCTCTGGGAATACCCCGGTACCACACAGGCTATTTTTGTGTGATGAGCTGTCACAGTGTTTTACCTTCCTTGCCAGCGCCGTGCCCCCCGCTCCAGGCCTCGGCCTGTCTTTCATTGTGCCCTGAAGGCCTATTTCACGCCCTCTTTTCCAGCCAACATGAAATTGCATTAGAAAACTATGTGAATTCCAAGTCCCAGCACAGAAATAATGCATCAAACAGCGGCGAGCTTTAACCTCCGGATTCTGGACACGGCGGCCGCTCTCTTACCTCGGGACTCGTGCCCACATGCTGCGACGGCACAGAGAACCGCATTTTCTGGTCCTGGGTTTAAATATTCCTTTGATATTTGTACGTGGTAACCGTAGACAATGGCCATAAAAAGTTATCACTACGTGGGGAGAAGAGGGCCTTCTGGCCAAGATCCTCATTCCAGTTGTAGATTCTCATAGATTTTTTCTTTTTAGTATTAGTAGTAGTTTAATGAATAATAAATATACACTTGTGCTTTAAATCAGGAGCCTCTAATAAATGTTACAGTACGAGGGCCACATCATGTATCTTACAAGGCTAAAATAAATTCAGTTTTTTAAATTAACAAATTAATATTAAATGAATACATTTTACTTGGAGTTTTTTTTTCTTTTTAATCCATACAATATGATTTAGAACAACTGAAAAAAAAATTCAGGAAAGCAAAGAAATAAAAAAAAAAAAACTTGAGCCCATCAGAATCCCCCCTTATATCAATTTCCCCATCACATCAGAATCCCCCCTTATATCAATTTCCCCATCACATCAGAATCCCCCCTTATATCAATTTCCCCATCACATCAGAATCCCCCCTTATATCAATTTCCCCATCACATCAGAATCCTCCCTTATATCAATTTCCCCATCACATCAGAATCCTCCCTTATATCAATTTCCCCATCACATCAGAATCCTCCCTTATATCAATTTCCCCATCACATCAGAATCCTCCCTTATATCGGTGCCCCCATCCCATCGGAATTATTATTATTATTATTATTATTATACAGGATTTATATAGCGCCAACAGTTTGCGCAGCGCTTTACAATGTGAAGGAAGACAATACAGTTACAATACAGTTCAAAACAGGAGGAACTAGAGGGCCCTGCTCGTTAGAGCCTACAATCTAGAATCTCTCTGAGTTTCCATCAGGTCCCCTTACATTGGAGGCCTTCCTTACAGAAGACGAGTCCCCATTAGTGTCGTCCTTTACATCAGTATCCCCCTTTGATGTAAGGGTGGATTCTGATGAGGACCCCAATGTAAAGGAGGACACAAATGGGGACTTTTATGTAAGGAGGGACTCCAATGTAAGGGGGACCTGATGAGAACTCTGTAAGAGGGATTCCAATGTGATGGGTTCTTTGATGTAAGGGGGGATTCACATGTAAAGTCCCAATCACATTGGAATCCCCCTTTACATGAAAGTCCCAATCACAATGGAATCTGTCTTACATCAAAGTCCCAATCACATTAGAATCCCCCTTTACATCAAAGTCCCAATCACATTGGAATCCCCCTTCATATCAAAGTCCCAATCACATTGGAATCCCTCTTGCATCAAAGTGATATGAAGGGGGATTCCAATGTGATTGGGACTTTGATATGAAGGGGGATTCCAATGTGTTTGGGGCTTTGATATGAAGGAGGGTTCCAATGTGATATGGAAAGTCCCAAACACATTGGAATCCCCCTTCATATCAAAGTCCCAATCACATTGGAATCCCCCTTCATATCAAAGTCCCAATCACATTGGAATCCCCCTTTACATCAAAGTCCCCATCACATTGGAATCCCCCTTTACATCAAAGCCCCCATCACATTGGAATCCCCCTTTACATCAAAGTCCCAATCACATTGGATTCACCCTTTACATCAAAGTCCCAATCACATTGGATTCCCCCTTTACATCAAAGTCCCAATCACATTGGAATCCCCCTTTACATCAAAGTCCCCATCACATTGGAATCCCCCTTTACATCAAAGTCCCCATCACATTGGAATCCCCCTTTACATCAAACTCCCCATTACATTGCAATCCCCCTTTACATCAAAGTCCCCATCACATTGGAATCCCCCTTTACATCAAAGTCCCCATCACATTGGAATCCCCCTTTACATCAAAGTCCCCATCACATTGGAATCCCCCTTTACATCAAAGTCCCCATCACATTGGAATCCCCCTTTACATCAAAGTCCCCATCACATTGGAATCCCCCTTTACATCAAAGTCCCAATCACATTGGAATCCCCCTTTACATCAAAGTCACAATCACATTCAAACCCCTTACATTGGAGTCCCTGCTAGGGGGGAGTAATAACTTTTCACTGTTCCATATCTGCTCCCCTAAGCTGCAAAAGCATATGGGTTATACACATGCAGTGCCAAAAATTACCCCCGCTGTCTGGTCTTGCAGACATTATCCCCAAGACAGGAAATGTGTCACTGGCCGGATTGCCGGGTGAAAATAAAGGGAAAAGAAAACTAATGCAGCCACAACATCTAATGATTGGAAAGCTGCAATATATTACAAGTCCTTTAGCCTGTTGCATCCTTTATTGTCCAAGTATAAGATGTGATGTATTGAGGACTTGTTATGTTATGATAAGCTTTGATGTATCTGTTGCTTTGTGAGTATATTACTTACCACTTTTTAACCATAACATATTTTTTTTTTGTTGAGGATAATGATGGTGGCCGGTGCGTCCCCTGCTTTGTTTTATGGTTTCAGTGTATCCAGACTTCCCCAGGCATGAGAGGGCAGCAAGGCATGACATGTCCATAAAAGCCAGGATGGGAATATAGGCGACCACCATCTCTGGGGATCACTCACAAGCGCAGGAGGCTGTGCACGCATTTCACAGTTTAGAAAGCGATTGATAGGACTTGTAAAGTTACTGTCCACTCTAAGTGATTCCAATGTGTCACCATGTGTACAGCAATTGCGTGTATTCATGCGCGTGTGTGTGTGTGTGTGTAATATATATATATATATATATATATATATATATATATAAAATGTTTTTTTTATTTTTTTTTTTGTTTTTAATATAAATTTTATTTTTAAATAACTCTCTAGCATTTGATCATTAATATGTAGTCCCTGAACAAGTCCCATCATTTTTGCCAAGGCTCAGTGGATTTCCTCAGTCTGCTGCAAACAGGGGAAATATTTCCTTATGCTGGCCATACACCAGTCGAAAAATCGTTTGAACGCGTTTTTGCCATCCTATAATAACCGAACTTCAAATGATAAATCGTTCAATGGACATAAATGAATCCGTTTCTAGTTATTTTTTTTGTTTCTGGGTCAAATATGCGCAGTACCAACACTTCTGTTAACGGGTGAGAAACACATTACCTTTTCAAATTCACCGTCTGTTAGGCAGAAGTTCTCCAAACTTTTCCTTCAATTCTCTCTTTTTTTTTTTTTGGCTCCAACGTTACAACCGATTTTTGATTTGTGCCCATTAACTGGCTGAAAAATGAACAAACTGTCCAAATAACAGATTATGGAACTTTTTTCGGCTAGTGTCCGGGCACCATCAGGCTCCTCTTCTCCAGTGATCAAAATGGGACTTTATTACATAGCAAGGCATAAGCTAAACTTAGGCAGCAGGGACTGATCTGTGTCAAACATTTGTGAACACAGCCAAAAATGGGGATTTACATGATTGTGTCAGGAAGCAGCAGAGGCGGACTCTAGAGGATGCTTGGTCAAAGATGGCATATTTTGGAAAGACTGGGAACATGCAGGCATTGTCGGGGGGGGGGGGGGCACTGAGATCTCTGTGAGAGGTAATGGGTACATGTTGGTGTAGGGGAAACCCTACATTTGCATGCTGCATTTGTCACAAAATATATAACTGATGCCTGATCCACTTTAAAAACTCCTGAGTAAGGCTGTATATTTTGGGGTGAGAGTATCTAAAGGCTTTTCTACATCTAGCTTTCCGCAGAACTAAACCCATCAATTTATCTGTTCCCTAAAACTGTTACATTCAGGGCATGCCGGGAATCATGACTGTGACAGTTGCTTGTGCTCTCATCTGAATGGTCCAAACCATCAAATGTCTGGTGTCATGTCTGGTGTCAGGGTGTCGTTTCCTGTCTGGTGTCATGTCTGGTGTCAGGATATCATGTCTGGTGTCCTGTCTGGTGTCAGGGTGTCCTGTCTGGTGTCAGGGTGTCGTGTCCTGTCTGGTGTCAGGGTGTCGTGTCCTGTCTGGTGTCAGGATATCATGTCTGGTGTCAGGGTGTCCTGTCTGGTGTCAGGGTGTCGTGTCCTGTCTGGTGTCAGGGTGTCGTGTCCTGTCTGGTGTCAGGATATCATGTCTGGTGTCAGGGTGTCATGTCTGGTGTCATAACATGCTGTGCAGCACCATGACCCCTGCAGATCGGAGTCTAAGATGGCTGTAAAGGAGAGGTGGAGGGTTTAGTTCCCCTTTAAGCGGTTGTGCCTTGATGACAGGTCCACTATGATGTGCCGGCAATGAAGGGATCCTGTAGACTTGCATGTCATGTGAACCATACAGGTACACTTTATGGTATAAATGTATATTTCTCCTTATGTGGGGTGATATATGGCGCTCCATGGATATCAGACTTGGAGGATGAGAAGAGTAACATTAGCAGTTCTGCTCGGTGCCATTGCAGGCTGACTATTTCTTTCCTTTTTTTTGTATATGTAAATGCATTTTGTAGACTTGTGAGCCATTACTGCAGATAAATCCCACATAGTCTCCGTTCTGATTGCAAAGTCTTCCAAACCGCGGCGATCAATTATCACCCGCTTTCCGAGTGCGCAATCAACGCATTTTATAGAAGCCTTTCTGCGGTCAGGGAACCCTCCCGTTGTCAGAGAGCGCCCAGGCCCTGCGGTAGTTTAGTATGAAGTGGCTGCCTTGCTGGATCTGAATGGTGAGAAGTGAATGATTCCTGGTATAATCACACTCTCAGGGCCAGGCTGGTGGAGGCGGTGTTCTCCTTTAATCACATCTTCTACATACTGCATGCTAACTTTCTCTGTACTTGTTGGACATCTGCTGGCCAGGCATGGAACTGCAGTACAAGTTTGTGGATCTTCATTTGTTGTTCCCTTATTATAAGAACTGTCATAGCAAAGACTTCCTTTTATCCCATTCAGATCAGGCATCCGTTTCATACTCCATTCAACTGGCAACACTTCTTTGGAGTTTTACATTCTATTTATATTTCCTTTATAATTTTGTTGTGTTAGAAATAAGTATTTTGGCAGTGCAGTTGGATCTCTCAATCCAGTTTAGGTTTACCTCCCTTTTTCTTGCATTCCAGTTTAGGTTTACCTCCCTCTATTTTTTTTTTTTTTTTTTGCATTTTAGTTTAGGTTTGCCTCCCTTTTTCTTGCAATCCAGTTTAAGGTGTACATCCATTTTTCTTGCAATCTAGGTTTGCATCCCTTTTTCTTGCATTCCAATTTAGGTTTACCTCCCTTTATTTATTTTTTTATTTTTTGCATTTCAGTTTAGGTTTACCTCCCTTTTTTATTGCATTCCAGTTTAAGGTGTACTTCCATTTTTCTTGCAATCCAGTTTAGGTTTACCTCCCTTATTTTTTGCATTCTAGTTTAGGTTTACCTCCCTTTTTCTTTGTTTTTGCATTCCAGTTTAGGTTTACCTCCCTTCTTCTTGCAATCCAGTTTAAGGTGTACATCCATTTTTCTTGCAATCTAGGTTTGCATCACTTTTTCTTACATTCCAATTTAGGTTTACCTCCCTTTATTTATTTATTTTTTTATTTATTTTTTGCATTTCAGTTTTGGTTTATCTCCCTTTTTTCTTGAAATCCAGTTTAGGTTTACCTCCCTTTTTATTGCATTCCAGTTTAAGGTGTGCTTCCATTTTTCTTGCAATCCAGTTTAGGTTTACTTCTCCTTCTCTTTTTATGTTATCCATGTACATCAGTAGAGTAAAAGTCAGTTTATGGAATAGAAAGCGAAAAGGCAAGGATGTTTGATTTGATGTGGGAGACATTGGGGCTTACTGTGTCTCTGTTATCATTTAGGATCCATGCACACTGGGCTTAAAAAAAAAAAATCAGCTCTTTTGGCAGAAAAAGGTGTTGAGGGCCATTTAGAGTGTTTTTTCTGCCAGACAAAACCCTCTCAAAAACACAAAATCGAAGGAGGTTTTTTTGCCTCTAATCACTGAGCTTAAAATATGCCTCTAAATGTCCGAATGTGCATAGGATAACATTGAGCTGCTTCTACAGGCAAAACGCTAAATCCCTCTATAAGCAGTAATTTTTTTAAGTGCATGGACCCTAAAAGTGTAACTAAAGGCAAAACTTTAGTCACCCTTTATTTTATTTATTACAGCTACTTTATATAGTGCGGTGGTTCTCAACTCTGGTCCCCAGGACCCACTAACAGGCCAGATTTTAAGTATTACTGTGGGGAGATGCAGACTAGAATACTGCAATCACCTAGCAGCAAATGATATCACCTGGGATGTATTTCAGTTATCTTGCAAACCTGGCCTGTTAGTGGGCCCTGAGGACCGGAGTTGAGAACCACTGATAGAGCGCCTTCAATGCAGAACTTTACATAAATATTGTACATTCACATCAGTCCCTGCCCCAAGGAGCTTACAATCTAGGGTACCGAACTCTCATTCATACATACTGTAACCATGCTAGGGCCAATTTATACAGGATCCAATTAACCTACCAGCATGTGTTTGGAGTGTGGGAGGAAACCGGAGTAACCGGGGGAAACCCACACAGGTACAGTGAAAACATGCAAAATCCAGGCAAGAAGTGCCATGGTTGGGATTCGAACCAACAACCCTAGTGCTGCTAAGCAGAATCACTAACCCCTTAGCCACTGTACCCCTTTAGAACCCCTATCAGTTTTTATTGCCCTCTATGCCCCCATTATTTGTCCTGTATACGGTTATTGAAAGTGAAAAGAAAATTTCACATTTTGGGTTGACATCAGAACACTAAAAGAGGGAGATTAGAGAAATCTTCCAATGGGGACACTAGTTCTGGTGACAACCAGGAATTCCTTCACGTTGGAGGGATTTTCTCACACTTCCTGTTTTGTCTATCGGACAGGAAGTGACGAGAAATCTTCCCAATGGGACACAGATGGCAAATAAAAAACAGAGTACCTCCATGTCTACCCACTCTAATGTATGTAACAGATATCAAGCAATCGAAAGCACATATGTATGGGTATTTACATGGTTTTAATTGACTTCAGCTGATTTCACTGAGCACTGGGAACACTGTTCCATGAATACAAATACTTCAGCAGAGGAGCTAGCTACTGTATAATATAGTTACATAGTTGTTAAGGTTGAATAAAGACATCTGTCCATCCAGTTCAACCTGTGTGGGGGTGTGTGTATTATGTCCCCACCATTTTCCATATTCCTCAATATTGTGTTCAAACAGATGTCAATCTCAGAATTTTTTGAAATGGCAACATTACTGACTGCAGCCACCGATTGTGGAAGGGAGTTCCACATCCTTGGTGCTCTAATAGTAAAAAAAAAAAAACCCTTACACAGTTTAAGGTTGAACATTTTCTTATCCAACTGCATTGAGTGCCCATTTGTCTTCTGTTTCCAGTGGTGTTTTAGCTGTTTTGAACATTAATGGCTTCCAACTTGATAACCCTTCAGCTACCTAGTTTATTAGGAGTTAGTTATGAACTGTGATTGAAAACTGCCCCTGGCAACCGGCCAAGATATTCTGGTTGTTTTGGGATCCATTTAGTAGGCATCAACCGTGACTTGCCTTAGAGACCTCATCCCCACCCAATCTCCAACATCACCCACTTTTCTGTAGGGGCAGAAATCTGTGAAAGAGGTGTAATGTTACCCAAATACGCTAGGTGCGCCCTACAAAGTTGTCTTCATTATGGATTTTTGGAAATATATACAGAGTGTGACTTAGCCAAGTCACCACCATGAGCACCTAGTAGGATCCATCTCTGTGGTGAGGCTTCTTAGTTCTTCTTTTAAGCAGTGTTACCAACAAGAACCTTAGATGGGTTTGTATAGGAATACAATGTAAGCTTGCTGTCAACGATGAACCACATGAATAACTTT